>NC_057716.1:13291200-13338578 GCF_004010195.1 Chiloscyllium plagiosum | reverse complement strand
GTATAAGTCCTGCTAAGATTTGCTTTCCCAAAATGCAGCACCTCGCATTTATCTGAATTAAACTCCATCTGCCACTTCTCAGCCCAATGGCCCATCTGGTCCAGATCCTGTTGTAATCTGAGGTAACCCTCTTCGCTGTCCACTCCACCTCCAATTTTGGTGTCAGCTGCAAACTTACTAACTGTACCTTTTATGCTCACATCCAAAGCATTTATGTAAATGACAAAAAATAGAGGACCCATTTTTCAAACTAAGAAACTTCTGGACCAAGATCTAATATAAAATACATCATTAAATTGTTGGGCGACGAGGCAGAGTGAAGCACAAGTTTGTTAATGTTTATTTTGGGTTTTCAAAGTGCATAGAGAGAAAATTACAAAAAAAGAATCTCAGGAAATGAACCAATTAGAGTTAGAAATGTTATGAAAAATCATGATCAATTATGATGCATTAATTGCAGAGGAAGAACATTTTAAGCATAGTATTTTGAAGGTGAAAAGGAAGACTGGCTCGAAGGGATTAATGAACCATAGTAAAATTAGTAAAATAGAGAAGCAAGAATATGTTATTATGTCTTTGAAGCTTGCTCGAGATATCTCTCACTCCACCACTGTGCCAGCATATTAAGTGGAATTTAATGCTCCTAACACATCCTACCATGGTGAGCTGGGAAACTGATGGAGCTTTTAAAAGTTGCAGGAGGGTGTTGGGTGGGGATCTGGCTGTCTTCCGCCTCCACTCAATTAATGTGTGGTTAGTCTTCCTGGCCATATGTCAACTGGTTTGACCAGCAGTAGGTGGGAGACTCACTATGTTGGAAGACCAAAATCAAATGGTGCGGGCTCCTGGGGCTGGGGGAAAAAGGTCAGGCTGCAATGATGGTGTCAGGAGGTTGGTGAGTCATGCCCTCATTCAATCTTGGTCAAATGTGATTAGTATAAATATGTAATAAATACTTCCAGTGTTGTTGCCTGTAATGGGTATTTTCACTCTGTGTGGAAGGTGAAGGGGAACAGCCTGAAGTCTGTAATCCCTGACAGTGGCCACTTAAAAGTGCACAAAATGGCCAACTATCCAGCACTGCAGAGTTCTCAGCAATTCTCCAGCCAATTGAGACCCTCTTCTCCTGGATTAAATTCTGGAAATGATAATTCCACATATAAAATGTATTATCTGACTAACAAAGTATTGAATTACTCTAGAAGTACAGGTTCCACTTCTCAGGCTCTCTCCATCCCATCTTTGGCCAATCTCCTGCTCCAGGTCTCAATGGTCAGCAGTCCATGGAGTTGATGGCCACATGATATTGTTGCTAGACTATTAATCCAGACCCACGTAATGTCCCAGGGGACCTGGATTCAAATCCTGTCATGGCAGATAGTAGACTTTGAATTCAATAATCAAAAAACTGGAATTAAGAGTCTAATTGGGACAATGAAATTGTTGTTGATTGCTGGGAAAGTTCCATCTGGATTACTAATGTCCTTTTGTAAAGGAAACTGCCTGGTCTGGCCCAAAATGGAACTCCAGCTCACAGCAAAGTGGTTGACTCTTCACAATTAGGAACAGATAATAAATGCTGACCCAACCTGAAACATCTGCATCAATGTGAATGAATGAAAAACCGGTCTGACTTTCCTTCCTTATCTTCCAGCTTTTTATCTGTTGTTTAGGATTCATTTTTGTTGATCCTCTTTATATCTCACTTAGCTTCTTCATACTCTTTACATAATCGTCAGAGCAATCCCATTTTGCTCCTTCGTCTGTCACTGAGATGTGACTGAATATTTTTTCCATCTTAATCCAGAAACAGCTAACCATAATTCTGCCTTTTCTTTTCCAAGAATACTTTTCCCAATCCTCAATAAATAATAATGTGTGCTTGAGGTTTTAGGAACTGTCTTCAAGATGTACACATGGAGCCACTTATACAGGGTGTCAGTGCCAACTGGATCCCTCCTCTTGCAATAGTGACCCATTCTCCTGCTTAGTTACCATTGTCAAAGCTTGCGGAGAGGCTTGATGCTTCTGTATGATGAAACCACAAAGCTGGCTTTGGTCTGCAGTGCAAATTTTGCTTGACCTGGAAGTAAAAATCAACCCAGGGAAGTGGCTTATTCATTTGTTAAACTTATATTGGATTTGAGAAACTGAGGAAGGATACTTGTATAACTATTTTGTAAGGCTACCCAATAAGTTGAAAATAAAAGACTCCTTTCACTTTCCAAACACCCCAAATCTAAAACGAGGGTCTAAAAGTTTAACCCATATCGAGAAGGCCTCTCAATTCTGAAGAGATTGTTAATACAGTCAGAACTGTAAACCAATCCCATTCTGACATTTTCTGATTATGCCTTCTGTACTCTGATGCGATATGATGCACAGGGCTGGTCTCATTGGCCTGCTCAATGAGCTTATAAGTCTAGCAATGAGGCATGAGGTGCCAAAATGTTCTTCATATGAAGCGAGCAAAATGTAGAATGTGAGACAACATGTATTAAAGGGCGTAAAACCCATGTTTCATTTTCCCATACTCTCCAGCCATGCCAATGCCTGGTGACTGGCAGGTAAATGTGATTTTCCACAAGATACAGCACTAGAGTGTAGAATGTAGTGGGATCATTGAGAGCAGATGGAAGACTGACTCCCAATGTAATAGCTACAGCACAAAAGGGGCCCATTTGGCCCATCTGCAAGAGGAACTCTGCTATTTCCCATCCTTTCCCCAGTCACACAATAAATGTTTTCTCTTCAGCTGCTTATTTAATTCCCATTGAATATGCTTTCGCTACACACACAGGCAATGCATCCCATGACTCCTGCTATATGCTGACACAGGCGTATTTTCTTAAGAAGTATCAAAATAATTTTCAAGCTTCCCTTTTTTAGCTCAACATGCCACAAACTCTAACTTCAACCCTTACTCACTTAGATTCTTAGCTTAAGGCAATGAAGTTAAGCCTTAACAACACAAAATATATTGGAAAAGCAACAGCTCCCTGTTTAAGGGGGTTGATAGCATAGTATTATTATTGCGATACAATTTAATCCATGCAATCCAAGTAATAAAGACTGAAGGTGACCCAGATAATATCCTGGGGGTCCTAGTTCCAAATCCACAATGGGAATTCGTGGAATTTTAATTCAATAAAAATCTAGAAATAAGAATCCAATATATACCGTAAAACTGCTTTGGGGAAAACCCCATTGGTTCACTGATGTCCTTTCAGAACGGAAACTATCATCTTTATCTATTCTGACCTACATGTGACTCCAGGTCACAGGAATGTGGTTGTACCTTAGCTGCCTTCTGGGCAATTAGGGATAGGCAATAAATGCAAATACAAGAAATAAATAATGTACCAGCTCTAGTCTTGTACTACCAGTACCATCTATGAAAGCAAAACTCTTTTGCCTGAAATAACACCTCATACCTACAGTCACCACTAGTCACATAAATGGCCAGCATTTTTCAGAAACACAGACAGAAGGAAAAGTAGACCTGAAACAGTCCTTTGATTTGTACACGTCACCTCGAACATTTCAATTGAATCTGTCTCTATTTTCCAGAAAATATCCTATATTGTCTCAACATGTCCCAAATTAAAAAGATATTTCTTTGTAAACATTTTATTTTCTATCCATGGAAAAAGTTTAATCTGAGATGAAAGTTGTTGAGCTGGTAGTGGGGTGGGGGAGGGGTGCATGTGGAAAATGCAAATGAAGCTTTGTCAGGTGCATCCTCTAAGAGTTGTGAGGTTTTTCACCTCATAGATAGAGCTGAGGATCTCCATTGCTGGGACCTTCATGGTGGAGGTTTTGCGAGGTGCAACTTTTATTTTATCCATTCACAGGGCGAGGGTGTCGCTAGCTAGGCCAGCACATATTGCCCATCCCAGAGGCCAGTTAAAAGTCAACCACCTTGCTGTGGATCTGGAGTCACACTTAGTCCAGACCAGATAGGGCTGATATTAGTGAGCCAAATCGGTTTTTCTGACAAATGAAAATGGATTCACGGTCTTCATTAGACTCTTGTTTTCCAGTTTTTTGTATGAAATTCAAATTCCACCATCTGCTGTGGTGAAAGATAGTTGGGTATCTGGTTTAACAGTCCAGTGACAATACCACTAGGCCATGGTCCCCTAGTAACGAGAACCTGCATGTGTGAAAAGAGGGAATTATTTGTGTAGGAGAGGTAAAAACTTATGCAGATTTGGAATGAATTGGTGTTGGTGCTAATCAGAAATCAGCATAGTATAATGAAGCTCAATGAATTGATTGCCCATGGAGATCTCTGCACCTCCAAATGAACAGTAGTGCTCTCCTCTGGTCAAATCCAACATCGTCTCCTCATTTGGTTTGAAGAGCTTTTTGCCTGCCAACCGCCTACTATAATCTCAGCCCCTCTTGGCTTGGTTGTGACATATTTATTCCTGCAGTGAGACAAAAGGAAGGTTGAATCTGAGGGAATTGGATGAAAGATCAAATGTGGGAATTTAGGAGAAGTGAGTGGTGGGTGAATTGGAAGTGCCAAGGATAGGCTGGGTTAGTATTTGGGGAAGAAGAGGTGGGTGAGGGCTGTTCTGTGGACGTGTTCCATGGAAAAATGAGATTTGCACCTGGCATGGGGTTAGAATAAGTGGTGGCCCCGCAAAACATACAAACATAGAAAATAAGAGCAGGAGAAGATCATTCAGCCCTTTGAGCCTGCTACACCATTCATTATGATCATGGTCGATCATTCAACTTAATAGTCTGTTCCTGGTTTCCTTCATACCTTTGGATTCCTTTAGCCCCAAGTGTTATATCAACTCCTTTTTGAAAAGCCACAATGTTTTGGCTTTGACCGCTTTCTATGGTAACAAATTCCTTGGCCTCACCACTCTCTGGCTGAAGAGATTTCTCTGTATCTTAGTCCTAAATGGCCTACTCTATGCCCTTAGACTATGATTCCTGGTTCTCAATCATCAGAAGCATCTTTCCTGTATCTACCCTGTTTCATCCAGTTAAAAAGTTAGAGGTTTCTATGAGATCCCTCTCATTCTTCTGAACTCCAGCAGATTTTAATTTGAACTGATTCAACCTCTTCTCGTACGCCAATCCTGCCAGTCTAGAAATTAGTCTGGTAAATCTTTGTTACATTCACTCTAAAGCAAGTACCTCCCTCAGGTGAGGAGTACAAAACTGGACACAATACTCCAGATGTGGTCTCACAAAGGCGCAATATCTTTGTAACAAGACATCCCTGCTCCTGCACACGAATCCTCTCGCAATGACAGCTGATACACCATTTGCCCACTTCATTGCCAAAGATAGGTTGGTTGCATGAGAAAAGATGATACGGGCCATGTGGCCCACTTGCAAAAGCACTAGGCCAAAAAATGGAAACATTCTGCCCTACATTTCAAAAGTGGTTCATTTGCCATGAAGCCATGTGCTATTCTGAAGATAACAAAGGCACTACATAAATGTAAACCTTGTTCTTCAAAAGTCTTTTCTGTCAGTATTTATCCTCTCAAAATGAAGGGAGGATTTATTGACTTGCATGCGTTCGGTCCAATGTCTACCTAAGAAATAATTGTGTGCTATTGTAATTGCGTAGTTTGAGAAAAAGATGTGTTATTCATTGGGATGCTACAAGTCAGCTTCAAGTAGTATGAACTGTCTTTCATTTATTCTACAGCTCTTTGTTAAAGTATTGCTTCCACATGACTATAGGGTTCTAGTGAAACAAATAAACACTCATATTGGGTTCATCAAAATACCTGATTCTGAAAAAGAACATGTTAAACTATGTTTAAGACAATTTAAAGTAATTTGTAAATCACATGGTATATTACTATGTGTCTACACAAGCCCTGGTTAAGTTTTGGAGCTTTTGTAATTCACTTGTGGGGCATGGGTATTGTTCGCTAGGTCAGCGTTTAGAACGTTGCCTTCTTGAACCACTGCAATGCACATGATTTAGATGAACCCAAAAAAACCATTGGGGAGCAAATTCCAGGATTTTGACCCAGCAACACTGAAAGAAAAGTGATATATTTCCAGGTCAGGATGTTGAGGAGAGGAAATTGCGTGTGAAGGTGTTCCCATATAGCTGCTGACTTTGTCCTTCTAAAAAAAAAGTCAGTCATGGGTTTGGAAGGTGCTATCTAAGGATTAGTCAAGTTTCTTCAGTGCACCTTGTGGATGGTACACACTGATGCTCCTGAGCATTGGTGACAGAGGGGATGGATACTTTTACATATGGTTTTGTTGGATTATGCTATTATTGAATCGGTGAATTGTGTCTAGCCTGGTTCAAAGCACAAGATCCCCTTAACACTCTTATGATAATATCAATATTCCAATATCCTGAATAATCTATTTCATTCTCTTGATAGAATATTTAGTAGAGCCACAAGTCATAGTGACAAGAGAAGGCTAGTCTGTGGTTCAATTAAATCATCGCCGTTTTGTGAACCAACTCCATTTTCTAACATTTTCCAAGAACCTTTAATAAGTTTGAATATCAAAAATCTATTAGTTCTTTTATAAATACCTGCTAAACTGACATTAATTTCTGTCCGTGAAAGAAAATCAAACTTTTATCACATTTTGTGCAAGGTCGCCTTTTCTAATTTTACTCTTGAGAAATTTGGATCTTGTTTTAAACAACGTCTTTGTATGCTTGAAAAATGACAAAATCATTTGCAGATGGAGCAGCGCCTTCATTTTTTCTTTATGTTGGATGATCTAATTATTAACTTAATTCAGACAAAAGAAGTTTGCATTTACGTAGTGCCTTTAAAATAGAAAGAACATTGAAAGACTCTTCAAAAGTACAAAACAAATAGGGAAGCCAATCTCAAACAAAAACATCTGAAGCATGATCAAAAATATTGGTTGAAAAAATGGTTTTAAGGAAACTCTTGGAGGAAGGATGAAGTAATTTATGGAGTGAAGTCTAATGTGCAGCTTTTTGTTTTCGACAGATTCTAATGGCAGCTAAAGACATTGTTGCTGTCAGAATATGGCAACAAAGTAACTGAACAATTTTAAAGCATATTTACTAAAATGTAACCAGACTCCATAATGATTAACAAAGTGTTGATGGTAGTTTATTGTATTGTCCCTCAGGCAAGTTCCATTCTTGGCACAACTGACAACAGCAATAAAATGGAAAACAAGACTGTATTTTCTTACTTAGTTATGGTCATTACATCTCAGATTAATTGACTGAGTGATACAGCACAGGACAACTTCAATATGTGACAAGTATTTCTTGTTCCTTATAGTAGTTATTATGTAAGAAGGTTTGGTGTATGATGCTGCTTTGCTTTTAATGACAATCTTCTCATGTACCACACCACCTTGCACCATTCTCAGACTTTGTAAAGGGCTATATTGCCTACAGTGGGGTAGATTTGCTCTTTAAACACGTTGCCAATGGGACATCAAGGATGTCAGTTCGCAACTGGGAGTCTTTATGCTTCAAGCAGTAATGCTGAAGTAAGCTTGACAGATTTTACAAACACTTTTTTTGGTTCTTCTGAACAGCTGGCCTGAAAGAATCCAGCAACTTCTGTTTGAGTTTGTTATCAGTTGTATACAATGGTTTTTTCGGATATGAACAGCTCTCATTGCCAACTAACTAAAATGTAAAAACAACAAGTGAGAGGTGATAGAAAGAGGCAGTTTGTTCCTATGTGCCAATATACAAAACAAAAACTGGGGAACAATATATTTTTCAAAAGTCGATCAATCAAGAAAAATAGTGTTTTCTTTTGCATGCAGGAAATGGCAGTGACATTCAACAAAATTGCACACCATAAGGAGGGAAAACTATCTAAACAATAACCCATTTGTAACTTGAAATAGGGTCCCTCTAGTTTATTCATAGTTTGATGTAAACAAAGCATCAATCTTGTTACTGATAATTTCCATATTTACCTCAGTAACAAGATGAACTGAATTTAGACATTTGATAATGTGCGAAAATAAACCTTTCAGAAAATCTATATGATATGTGTGCCTTGCACCAGAACGCAGATATTTGTTATTTTAATGACATAGCACTGCTAATGCAAACATAAATGGTATGTGAAGCAAGTCAGAGACTGGCAGTGACCTGGCTTCATGGAATGCATTATCTAGACCAGTTGTCCTCCACACCAATTCATGAAAGGTACTGCACAGAATCCCTATGTGGAAGCAGGCCATTTGGCTCATCAAGTCCACACCGACTCTCCAAAGAGCATCCCACCCAGATCCAAGCCCATCCTATCGCCACATTTCCCATGGCTAATCCATCCAGCCTGCACATCTTTGCGATTGTGGGAGGAAACCCACGCAGACACAGGGAGAATGTGGAAACTGCACGCAGGCAGTCAGCCAAGGCTGGAGTCAAACCCAGGTCCCTAGCAATGTGAGGCAGCATTGCTGACCACTGAGTCACCATGTCAAGCCACAGTTCAACTAGCCACTGGGAAAGAACAGTCAAACATGTGAGTTAAGAGCAGGAGTAAGCCACTTATTGTGGACTTGGCTCTGTTGATTTGTCTGCTCCAATACCCCTTGATTCCATTCTCAATCAAGAATCTACCTTTACTGCCTTAGAAATATTCAGTCACCCTGCCTCCACTTCTCTCTGGGGAACAAAGTACTGAAACAAACATCTGTAAAGAGGCATTTCATCAAACATTTTTTCAACAAAAATCATCTCCATTTTAAATGCAAGATACATTATTTGCAAACTGTGTCATCTATCCTAATCTCTTCCACGAGGGGAAACAACCTCTCAGCATATGCTCTGCCAATTCCCCTCAGGTTTTTACATATTTCAATACGATCACATCTCTCATTCTTCTTAACTCTAATGGACACAGGCCACGCAAGTGAGGAGATCAAAACCATACACAAGAGTCCAGATGTGGTCTCACTAACACCCTGTACAATTGTAGCAAGACTTCTCCACTTTCATATTTCACTTCCTTCGAGGAACACAAATAAATTAGTCAAACAGGATTTCCCCTTTCATAATACTTTGTTGGCTATGCCTAATTGCACTAATATTTCTAAACGGGCAGTTATAATGTTTTTAATAATTCAGTATAACAATTTCTCTAAGATGGATGATAGGCTAACTGGACGCAGTTAACTGCTTTCTGTCTCTTTCCTTTCTCAAATAGAAGAATTATAGCTTTTTTTCCCAGTCTGATGGAACCTGTCCAGAATCAAGGATACTTCGGAAAATTAAAACTATCTATCTCTGTCGTCACTGCTGTTAGAACATGAGAATGAAGTTGATCAGGTCCATCCGACTTGTCAGCTTTATTTCTAATAGTTTTCCACAGGACCCTATTCCCTTTGCAGAAAGATATCTACCCTTGATTCCAATTCAGAATACTTGCCGTTCAGATCTTTTTCAGGTCTCTTATCCATTGCCTTCAGCTCACTGTTACTGGCCGAAACGCAAACATCAGCATTGGAACTGGTCCAGAAATAAACCAAACAAGTATAGCCAGAGTTAAAAATCACACAACACCAGGTTATAGTCCAACAGGTTTAATCGGAAGCACACTAGCTTTCGGAGCAACGCTCTTTCATCAGGTGATTGTCTGACAATCATCTGATGAAGGAGCGTCGCTCCGAAAGCTAGTGTGCTTCCAATTAAACCTGTTGGACTATAACCTGGTGTTGTGTGATTTTTAACTTTGTACACCCCAGTCCAACACTACCATCTCCGAATCAAGTATAGCCAGAGGATCTTGCCTTGCAATAATGGGTCTAATTTATTCTTCTACGCTTACTGCTTTGCATCATGATCCAGTCACTATCCAACAAAGATTGTGTCCATGCAACTCAATGAAGGCATTGTTGGAGATTTTTTACTTTATTTGTTCATGGGACGTAAGCATCACTGGCAACACCAGAATTTGTTGCCCGTTCCTAATTGCCCTTGAACTGCAAGGATTCCAAGGCCAATTCAGAGGGCAGTTAAGACTCAGCCACGTTGCAATGGATCTGAAATCAGATGTAAGCCAGACAGGTGATGGGGGCTAATGTCCTGCCTTAAAGGCCATTAGTGAATTGGTTAGGTTTTTACAACAACTGATGGTAGATTCATGGTCACCATCACGGAGATTGCCTTTAAATTCCAGATTTATTCATTGAATCTAAATTTTATTAGCTTCCCAATGGGATTTCAACTCAGGACCGCAGAGCACTATTCTGGACCTCAGTATTACTTGTCCAGTGATTTGTTTGCTCAAAACAAATATTTTTCTGTGTTATTCCACATTACTTTCTGACTGCTGCAATGCCTTCATGATCTATTGAATATAGAAAAAGCTGTGAACAAAACCAATATTTCTACATACTAAGCCTTCTAAAACCTACCAATAAAATGCTTAAAATTGTATCAACCATTCCAGGAAACAGCAGTTGACATTCATGTAGCTGATTTTAACCTAATATCCAGATGGATTGGAAATGAAATGGACACGTGGCAATGAAAAAGAAACCACCTTATCACAGCATCAACAGCAGCGGTGCCTGGCTTTGGCCACCCTTGAAGACTGTGGAAATGCTGAACCAAATCTGCACAGACACAGGAGGTGGTTCAGCCATCTGCTCCACCATTTGATTTGAGCAAACAAATCACTGGACGAGTAATCCTCTTGTCCAGAATAGTGCTCCGTGGTCCTGAGTTGAAATCCCATTGGGAAGCTAATAAAATTTAGATTCAATGAATAAATCTGGAATTTAAAAGCAACCTCCGTGATGGTGAGCGTGAAGCTACCACCAATTGTTGTAAAAACCTAACCGATTCACTAATGGCCTTTAAGGAAGGAAATCGGCCCCCATCACCCTGTCTGGATTGTCGTCTGATCTCAGATCCATAGCAATATGGCTGAGTCCTAACTGACCTCTGGAAGTGGAAGATGAGGGACAACCCAAAGTGCGATTGTGGCCATGAATTGGCATATCATGAAATGCAGCCTCACAACCTGCCCAGAAAGATCTGTTAAACATTTTCGACATTTCAGAAAAATGGCAAATAGACAGTCTAACTAGATGCAAGCTTTCCCCATCATAACAAAACAGCAGAAATCCTCAAGTCTTCTCTTGTCAAAGAACATGGTCAACTTAAAATTAAGGCATTTCCATTTCTGGAGGGAATGTTTGGAGTATCTTACAGCAACACTTAACTCTGCATCAAGCTTTTATTAAGATATTATGGCTTTCCTCTCACCTATAGTAGCACCCATTACTAAAAGGAAAGTGGAGGATAAAAAATGCAGTCAAATTAGGGAACCATGTAAAATGTGTAGGATAACAGTCATTTCCAATCCATCTGGATACTAGATTAATACCAGCTACACGAATATCAGCAGCTGTTTTCAACTAGCCAGATTTTAATTGGACAAATGAGTTAGATAACAGGGATAAGTGAATAGAAGCCCAGAAAGGGAAGGCTGCTGTAGTACATAATAATGGTGAATGAACCAGAGCAGGGAACATCTAGGAAATTATAGGCTTTAGATGACATTTTAACAGGACCTAAGTATGAGTTTAAAATGTTAACAGGTTGGACAGAAGCTGATTTAGAGGCAGTTCAGACAAATGAAAGGTTTAAAATTGATAAGCAGAAATTGGGATAGTCTCACTCTACTTTCAGTTGATAAGATGCTAGTACCAGATGAGATGCATTTAAGAATACAAATGGAAGTAGAAGTGGGAAATACAGAGACCATAATTTTCCATTCTTCCTTAGACTCAGTAATGTTGCAAGAGGGTTGGAGAATTTACAAATGGTAAACCCTTTGTCAAAGAATCGTGTAAACATAAGCCCAACAATTATAGTCCTTCAGTTTAATTTCAGGTAAGCAACCTTCTAAAAATGATACTTTAGGAAAAAAAAGGTTTCTTGGTCAAATGTACAGTAAATAAGAAAAGCCACGATAAATTTGTTAAGGGCACATTGACTAACATGCATGAACTTTTTGATGAGGTGATAGAGAGGATTGATGAGTACAATACAATTGTAGTGTTGTACATAGACTTCCTTTTGATAAAGTGTCACGTAACAGTCTTATGAGTAAAGTTAGAACTCATGCAATTAAAGGGACCATAGAGAAATAGATATAGAGTTATAGAGTCATAGAGATGTACATGACAGAAACAGATCATTTGGTCCAACTCATCCATGCCAACCAGATATCCCAACCTAATGGAGCTCCATTTGCCAGCACTTGGCCCATAACCCTCTAAGCCCTTCCTATTCATACGCCCATCCAGATGCCTTTTAAATGTGTAATTGTACCACTTCCACCACCTCCTCTGGCACCTCATTCTATACACACACCACCTTCTGCCTGAAAAATTTGCCTCTTAGGTCCCTTATAATTGCTGAATGGCATGGAACAAAGAAGGCTGTTTTCTCAGACTGAAGGAAGGTGTTCAGTGTTAGGATCCTTCCTGTACCTGATATATATTGTGAACTGTCATACGAAGAATGTGTAACTACAAGTGGGCAAAGAAAGGCTGCTGGAAATTGTAGATGAGATTTAATACAGAGAAGTGATTCCTTTGGTAGAAATGGCATCGAGAAACAGCAGTAAAGGACATTATTTAAAAGAGGGTGCAGGATGGGAGGGGAGTTGGTAAATATGTGCATAAGTTATTGAGATTGGCATAACAAATCCAAAAAGTGGTTAGTCAAGCATACAACACCGTTGCCGGCACGGTGGCACAGTGGTTAGCACTGCTGCCTCACAGCGCCAGAGACCTGGGTTCAATTCCCGCCTCAGGCGACTGACTGTGTGGAGTTTGCACGTTCTCCCCGTGTCTGCATGGGTTTCCTCCGGGTGCTCCGGTTTCCTCCCACAGTCCAAAGATGTGCAGGTCAGGTGAATTGGCCATGCTAAATTGTCCGTAGTGTTAGGTAAGGGGTAAATGTAGGGGTATGGGTGGGTTGCGCTTCGGCGGGTCGGTGTGGACTTGTTGGGCCGAAGGGCCTGTTTCCACACTGTAAGTAATCTAATCTAATCTAAACAACATCCTAACTCTTAGTAATACAGTAATCAAATACAAAAGTAAGAAAACGATTTTAAACAGTTGAGGGAAATTGATGGCTTGGCTGTAATAAATCTAGACTAGAACCCCAGTGACCTGGGCTAATGCTTTCAAGACATGGATTCCATTCCCACTACAGTAGCTTCAATTCAATTAATGAAATCTGGAATTCAAAATGTCATGATAACAGTCTAATAATCAATTGCTCATCAGGAATTAATTTACCCTGAGAGTTGGTTTATTTAAAACACATTGTAATTTATGTGCAGCAGACATCACATCAAATCAAGTGACTTCTTTGTGCAGATTAAAGATCCACAACAATCTTATTGCCAAGAGGTGTTGCAGTATAAAATGCACACAGCACATGAAGTTCTGAAAGGGACTTTTTAAAGACAACTCACAACAGAAAGGCAGGGCTGAATTCGACATGTTTTCAGCTAAAGTGTCAGTTTCATCGCGATTTATCAAAAGTTTCTCTCTGCAAGTCGCTCGGGTTCTGTCATTGTAGCTTATCAAAGTCACCTCATTAACAATCTACCCCTACAGTGCTCCCTTGTCCAATTTTAGCTCCATTGTGCCACTTGCCATACACAGAACAATTGGCCACTACTGGGATCTATTGCAATAGATTAGCAAAACAGGCACAAGTGCCAGCTTTAAAAGGCCATTGTGCACCCAGACAAGCTTTATCAGTCCAGAGTTGTCCACGATGGTTCCTTGACTTTCCCTTGACATGGCACGCAAAGGAAAATTGGTGCCTTGTTCTGTGGGCAGGGATTTGGAGGTCCTGGTGGATGGCACAGTATGGCTGATAGGTGACCTTACACAGGTTTATACAATCATGAGGGGCTTACATTAGGAAAATAGCCAGGATTTTTTTCCAAAGGCAGCAGAGTTTAAAACTAGAGGGCATAGGTTTAAGGTGAGATAGGAAAGATTTAAAGAGACTTCAGGGGCAACATTTTTACACAGAAGGTGGTGCATGTATGGAACGAGTTGCCAGAGGAAGTGGTAGAGGCTGATACAATTACAACATTTGAAAGATATTTGGACAGGTACATGAACAGGAAAAGTTGAGAAGGATATGGGCCAAATACAGGCAAACGGGACTAGTTCAATTCGGATACCTGGTCTGCACAGACAGGTTGGACAGATGGGTCTTTTTCCATGCTGTATGACTCCATAACTCTATGACATCTTCCCCAGGCCAGCGGAGGAGGCAATGGTACCTGACTATGACAGCCTGCTCTGAGATTGCCTCCCAGGTTAGTGTAGTCTCAGCCTTCCGCTGGAATGCTCAGCACTGCCAGTGTATATGCCATAATTTTCTCATCAATACCTCACACTCTATTTGTCCTACTGTGCCCAACTCCCATCAAGGTTCATCTCTACCTCTATCACTATTATCTACAGTATTTGCTCACATTCGCAGTCTTCCAATTTAACTCCTGATGGCACTAAACCTGCATGCCTTACATACTACCTACTCACTCACTCGGGATATGTCCCCACCTGTATCAACAGTAACAGCCACGCCTCTTACTTTTACTTCCCTTCATGCCTGCCCCTTCAGAATTAGAATTAGAATGTCAACAGTGTGGAAACAGGCCATTCGGCCCAACAAGTCCATACTGACCCTTTGAAGAGTAACCCACACAGACCCATTCCCCTACCCTACCACTTATATTTATCCCTGACTATTGCACCCTAACCTACACATCCATGAACACTATGGGTGATTTAACATGGCCAATTCACCTAAACTGCACATCCTTGGATTGTGGGAGGAAACCGGAGCACCCAGAGAAACCCACGCGGACCCGGGGAAAATGTGCAAACTCCACACAGTTGTCTGAGGTGGGAATCAAACCAGGGTCCCTGGTGCTGTGAGGCAGCAGTGCTAGCCACTGAGCCACCATGCCACCCATTGCAGGAACAAATCAGACAACAGTAGGGCAGGAAGCGTGGTAGACTGCCAGACATTTAGTTCTTCACTTCTTATGAAAAAGATAATTCTGACTCTGACCGCCCTGAGCAACTGTCTGACCACCTCTAAGCTCCTGCGTTGGTATCTGTAGTGAGTGATACTGAGTGGATCTTGTTGTTTACGACATCCTTGATTTAGGTTGTTAACTTGGGACAATCAGGAAAGCCGTGACTGACCAATATAACCAGGAGATTTTGAGTCTCCTCAGTTTAGGGGACTGACTCAGTGCTGGCTGATGCTACAGTCAGTGTGTTCCTGCTTTTTTTTAGGGCGGGGAGGAGAAAAACCTGATTCCTGAACTGGCTGAATTATTTAGCTAGTTTGTTAACTGGTATTCCTTTTTATATAAAAAAACCCCTGAAAATAATAAACATAAACAGGAGATTATTTAAAAAAATATATAAACAGGATATCCCCTCTTCCCCGGTTTGTTCTGGCCTGGATATCCCTAGAGGAGGGGCACATGGTGTCTACCAATACTCTTGACCTCTTTAGGGAGAGGTGGGCACCGCAGGGAGTGGAGTGCTTTATTTGCCCCCCCAACTCTATTTTGATTTAATCCCTGCCCTCCCCTTCACTGTTGATCACGCAGCGTTGCCCTCTGAGAAGGCCATTGCTTGTCACTGGCCACTTGGGTGTTTATTTTCTTCCTGGTGATGGAATACTAATAAAGATTTATGCACTTGTTGTTTTTCACTGTGTCCGACACCTGCACACACGCGACTTGGGTACTGGAGTAAAATAAGTATAAAAAGAAAAAAATAAACTGGAGTATCAGAAAAAAAAGGAAAAAATTTAAAAACAGAAAATAAATTATCAATAGAGGTTTTGGAATCTCCTCAGTTCAGGGGACTGACTCTGTGCTGGCTGGGCCACAGTCAGTGTGTTCCTGTCAACCTGTGACAATCAGGAAAGTCCTGGCTGACCAATATAACCAAGAGATTTAGAATCTTCTCAGTCTATGGGACTGACTGTTCTGGCTGGGTCAGTCAGTCTGTTACTGCTGCTGTGTGTTTCTGCTTTATTTTTTGGAGGGGGAAAACTGATTCCTAAACCGGCTGAATTATTTAGCCAAAAGAATTTTTAAAAAAGAAAAAATATATAAATAGGAGATTGTTAAAAAAAAACAGGAGATCCCCTCTTCCCTGGTTATACTCTATTTTGATTTAATCCCTTCCCTCTCTTTCACTTTTTTGATCGCGCAGCATTACCCTTTGATGGGAAGGGCATTGCGCCTTGTCACTGGCTACTTGGACATTTCCTCTCTTCCTGGTGGTGGAAATTGAATAAAGATTTGTACACCTGTTGTCTTTCACTGTGTCTCATACCAAGAAAAAGAAAAAAATATATAAACAGAGGATTCAGAAACTCCTCAGTTCAAGGACTGACTCTGAGCTGGCTGGGTTACAGTCAGTGTGTTCCTGCTAATGCCGCTGTTGGTCTCTGTGTTTTGGAAGAGGAGAGTTTCTTTTTCTTCCCCCCCACCTTTTTTCCAGACAGGATATTTGTTCTTTTTGGTTTTCTTAGAGAAAAAATACAAACAGGGGATTCAGAATCTCCTCAGTTCAGGGACTGACTCTAAAAATAAACATAAACAGGAGATTATTGAAAAATATATAAAAAGGAGATCCCCTCTTCCCCGGTTTGTTCTGGCCTGGGTATCCCTACAGGAGGAGCACGTGGTGTCTACCAATACTCTTGACCTCTTTAGGGAGAGATGAGCACCGCAGGGAGTGGAGTGTTTTATTTCCCCCTCCAATTCTATTTTGATTTAATCCCTGCCCTCCCCTTCACTTTTTTGATCATGCAGCATTGCCCTTTGATGTGAAGGGCTTTGCTTGTCACTGGCCACTCAGGTGTTTCCTTTCTCCCTGGTGGTGGAAAATGAATAAAGATTTGTACACCTTGTGTCTTTCACTGTGTCTCACACCTGCACACACACAACATGGGTGCTGGGGAAAATATAAGCACTACCGCTGTTAGGCTAGAGTGTGGGGGAAAAGTAAAAAAAAGATAACCAGGGAATTAAAATCTTCTCAATCGAGGACAGGAGAACAAAAGATAACCAGGGGATTAGAAACTCCTTAGCTTAGAGCAATGACTCGGTACTGGCTGGGCCACAGTCGATGTGTTCCTGCTGGTTTTGAGGAGGAGAATTTCTTTTTCTTTCCCCTTATTTAGGGAAGATATTTGTTTCGCTTTGAGTTTCTTTATTGGTTTTTGTATTTGTTTTTTCTTTGTAAGAAAAAAAAGAAATTTAAAAAGTATAAACAGGAAATTGTTAGAAAAAATATAAACAGGAAATCCCATTTTCCCCGGTTATGTCCTGGCTGGGTATCCCTAGAAGAGGAGCACACAGTGTCTACCTATACTCTTGACCTCTTTAGGGAGAGTTGGACACCGCAGGGAGTGGAGTGCTTTATTTCCCACTCTAACTCTATTTTGATTTAGTCCCTACCTCCCCTCCACGTTTTTTTATGTAAACATAGCTCCCTCTGGGCTTTACTGTCACTGGCTATTTGGCCACATGGGTGTCTTTCCTGGTGATGAAATATTAATAAAGGTATTTTCACTTGGTGTTTTCACTGTGTCTTGCACCAACCCATGCACAAATATATGTGCTGGGGAAAAAAACAATAAATCTATAACTAGGAGATTAGAATCTCCTTAGTAAAGAAAAAGAAAAAAAAATGAACAGGGGATTTAGAATCTCCTCAGTTCAGGAGACTGACTCCGAGCTGGCTGTCCACAGCCAATATATTATGCAAAAGTAAATAAAGTGTGACTTGGTGATGGGATACTGGCCTCTATGCAGTTATTTCAGAATGAAAGGCTAGCCTTGATTTAGTGTGCTGACAGCCACTGACTGAAGGTTATTTCCCTTGACTTGGCTGAGGACTACTACCAGCAATGACAATTTTGTGACTCTGCAATATTATAGAATTGTGAATCTGACTAAGAGGCAAAGCATAAAGAAAGCAAGGCAAGGCAAAGCAAGATAAGGCAGGGAAGCAGCATTAGGATGATGGTTACTGGTGCAGCCCGAGGTGCAATATTGAAATGTAGAATACTCAAGAAGCCTCATACCATCCACGACAAAGCAGCCCACTTTGTCACTACATCCACAGATACCCACTCCCTCCTCCACCGAGGCTCAGTAGTGTGTCACACACTTAGCAATGTGTCCCATTCACAAGATGCTCTGAACATATTCACCAAAAGTCCTAAGACAGCTCACTTCAGTACATGACCACATGTAAGGGCAGCAGATGTATGAGAACACAACCACCTGCAAGCTCCCCTCCAAGCCACTCACCATGCTCACCTTCCTGACATTGTCATTAGGACAAAATCCTGGATTTCTCTCCCTATCAGCATTGTTGATCAACATGCACCAAATGGACTACAGTGGTTAATGAACCACTTTCTTAAGAGCAACTAGGGATGGGTAATAAATGCTGGCCTAGCCAGTGAATTTTAAAAAAAAAGTGGACTTGAAGGGTCCACTTGAAGGGTTTTTTAAGACAGGCACATTTAATACCAATGCCTGTAGATCTGGGATGCATCTAGCTGGTGCACATGATCATGCTCTGAATTGTTGATGCCTCATGTTCAACCTGGAACCTCTTTGCAGCCAGTGGTGAGCTGAAGTTACCCGAGTTCCACATCGAGAACTCTTTGTCTAGTTTGCTTGCAGGGGATTGAAAGAAAGAGGCTGCATATTAATGATGCATGGTGTGCAATCAATAAGGTTGTTAATAGGCAACAATCTCCTAATAGGCAAATCATCACTGCCAAGAGATAATGACATCTTACTGCCTTGGACTCAGTAAAAAAGATGCAACAATTTGTCTCTGACATTGAGATAGGCATCGCTGAATATGAATCTGTCACATATCTCATTGTATACCATGTCATTCAAGCTCCTAAAAAGATTACACCTGATGTTTCAGTAATTTTATTGTAATAATATAATTGAATCTCACTCTTACCCATTCTGGGTTACATGTAACTCCAGATCTTCAGAAATGTGTTTGACTCTTAACTGCTCCTGAAATGGTCCAACAAGCCATTCAGTTCAAAGGCAGTTATAAATGTGGCAAGAAATGCTGGCCTTACTGGTGTTGTCCACATCTGATGATTGAATAAAGAAAACAAACTTACAGGAAGCACCGTTTCTATTTCAACTGGATTATTGTGTCCAACCCTGCACACCACACTTTAGGATGGATGTGATGGCATTAGAGAAAGTGCAGAATAGATGCATGGCAATCGTTCCAGGGATGAGGAACTTTAACGGACCAGATAGACTGCAGAAGCTAAGGCTGTTTTCCCTTGAGAAAAGATGTTGAAGAGGAGGTTTGGTAGAAGCACTTCAATCATTGATGGAAAGATCGATAACCTGGGCACAGATTTAAGGCAATTGGCAAAAGGAACAATGGTGACATGAGGAACAACTTCTTCAGGCAGTGAGTGCTTAATATCGTAAAATGCCAGTGTGAGAATGTGCGGGAGGTAGGTTCAACTGAGACATTGGATTAATACCTATAAAGAAATGTGTGCAGGTCTTTGGGAGAAGGGGAGAAATTTGCAATATGTCAACAGTTCTTTCAAAGAGATAGAACAGATATTACTGGCTGAATGACTTCCTTCTGTGCTATAACTATTCTATGACTCTACAATCCTACTTGAACAGATTAAAATTTCTGATCTTGGTGGATTGCATCCATTTTGAGAGAATCCAGGAAAGAGTTGGAAGAAGTATTGGCATACATATTTAAAAATCCCCTAAAAAGTGTAGTGCCAGAGTTGGCTAATCCAGTTGGCTAACATAATATCTACAGTTATGAAGTTCAATGATGGAAAATATAATAAAATAGTCAATGAAGATTCAAAGAATACCTAGATATGAGAAATATGATGAATAATCAACTGGGTCTCTTCCTTTCAAGAAGAGTTAGAGAAATATGTAACACAGTAAGGGACTCTAAAATCATGAAAGGTTTTGATATCAAATAAAATGGTTCATCCTGTGGGGAAGAATGTAACTATATACCAACAACATAAGACTGACACCAAGAAATCCAAAACAGAATTCAGAAAATAAAAACGTTAGAGTGGTAGGAATATGAACTTGCTGCCAAAGGGAGCAAAAATATAGATGAATTGAGGGAGGAAATTGTAGTTTTTGATGAGAAAAAGAACGGAGAGATTCAAATGAAGCTCAAATGCCAGCATGGACTGGTTGGGTTCAATGATCAGTTTTGGTGTAATTCTATGGCCTGTGTGTAATATTGATAGCAGGTACATTTTTGATACTGGCATTATGTTCAACTCAAGAACTTTAAAATCAACAGAAATAAACAACACCGGCAGCAAAAACATTGAAGTTTCTGGAGAAACTTGACAAGTTGGCAGCACCTGTGGAGAGACAGTGGAAATCAACAACCGGAAGACTTAAATTTCCAAGTTTAAGAACCATTTTATTAGAAAGTTTCTCATTTCTATCTTTATTAAAGTCTTACAATATAACAATGTCATAAAAATACAACACCTTACAAATGATTGATACATTAAAGCCTAGGAATTGAAAGTAAACTAGATTAAAGTTTAATCCCAGTAGTATTGCTAAAAGGGTTCTTATGTTGTCTTTTCAAGGTGCCAAATAGCTCACGATTGGAAATTGCTTATATGTACATAATCCATCACAATTCCAAAATTAGAAACGTTTACAAAGTACATTAAATTACAATTTTTCCTCATGAGAGCCAGTACAGGGAGAAATTTTTAACAAGATAGAGCAACTCTTTTAAAATCTCACTGTAAAACTTTCTTGAATAAGAGAAATTTTTTTTAGGTTACTTTTGCAATTGAGTATCCACATGTTGAATTTTTACATGTCTTGTGGGTATATGTCTCATTTCAGCTAGTGAACTAACACTGTAATAATTCACCCTCCTTTTAAAAAAGTTCAAAGCATATACATACAATGAAAGCTTGTTTTAATATAATTTTGTCCCAAAGTGATTCGTATAAGATTTTGTTCTGTGTAAATCATGTATTTTTATATAAAAAATTATTATAGTGCCACTTAGTCAGTTACAATTTTTTTTTACAATTAAGTGATGTGAAGGTTAGAAATGTTCGTATTAAGTATGAGAAAATGTAAAACAAACAGACAAGAGTAACAAGCTGTATAGATGTCTATGTATGCAAAAGTGGACACATTATGTCCACATAAAGTTAGCACCCAGACTCAAAGATAGCACCATTATAACATGCAGCTTTAAAAGATTTCAAACTCTTCAACATTTGATTAATGAAAGCTATTGGAAATACAGTGCAAGGTATCTGTTGAACCTTTAGCATATTGGGATTGATGGCAGCCTGTAGACGCTGGCTCCGATCAGAGGTATATGTAGGGCGTAGGTTCCATTTCACTTACGTTCCCATTGAAGTTACCATTCTGGTTTGAATCAGTCCTTAAAAACAACAAAAAAGTATTTTATATTCCTTTCTTTAAAAGTACCTGTGTGCATAACTGGAGCAGTTGACTAAATATAACTGTAGCACATAAACATAAGTTAGATGGGCTTAATTGACAATTTGAAAGGAGAAAGTGAGGACTGCAGATGCTGGAGATCAAAGTTGAAACTTTATTGCTGGAACAGCACAGCAGGTCAGGCAGCATCCAGGGAACAGGAGATTCGACGTTTCGGGCACAGGCCCTTCTTCAGGAATGAGCAGTACTGTCTTACTCACCTCAAAAACTTTACAATTATTCTGCATGGTACTTGAAAGCTGATGAGGTCTCATTTTACCTACTCTGCATTCTGAGTAGTAATATATCACCCCTGTGGTAGGGCAAGAATACTACATAAAGTTCATCTTAGCTCAAGGATTTGACAGAGCTGCCTAACTTTATCCTATTCAGCTTCATTGCCCGAGGTCTATATTTTAATGTTAGAGAGCCGTGTGGGACTGTGATATGTCTCCAAATGTAATTTGGTTTAAATATCCATCTATCTCACTATGGAAAATAGAAGTATTGTTGACATTTTGATAGCAAATTTCTTTTTGTTTTTGGTTAACTTTTATATTAAAGTTAGTATATGGTATATCAATCATTTGGTATGAAATTATTGCTTGCTTATTTCACAAATAAATACATTAGAATTGCCATGAGAGGTTACTAAAAGATAAATAAATGCAAATCATTTGTGCTTTATTATTCTCTTTTATTGTTTCACTATTAAGAAATATACATTATCAGTTTATACAAACAAAATGGACATTAAATTAGCTGGAGTGAGTGTAGATAAAACTGGAGATTGGGACTCTGTTTTTGGAGACTACAGCTTGTCCAAATGGAAATGGGACCTCTAATCTAGAAGTCCCACCCTCAGTTCCGACTGATCCTGTTTTCATGAGTAGGGGAAAGGGGCAGGATAAGATTCCTCATTATGGGAAACCTGAACTCGACATGCCCCCATAACATAACTAGAGTCAAAGTACACAGTGATCAGAAACAGCACTGAAAGAAATACTTGGGGGTCAAATTTTTGTGGCTCAGAGGTGGAGAGGGGCTCTTCCAAGAGTGCAGAGATGCTGTGGATTTCCTCTGCTTTTAATCACTCAATATTCCAACTGCTGTCCTCTCCAACTAGTCTCCTTCCTCACTCATGCTGTCAGGAATCATTTCCATGGGTCTCCAGTGATGGCCTGACCCTCTGTGACATTCTGCTTTTGACCAGTGGTGAAGAATCATGACTGATGTGTTCAAATAAGGTACAAGAGTTCAAACCCACTGGGTGTCTTGGTTAGATGGAATGTCAGTTGCTTTGACTGGTGCACCCGTGATTTCAGCCCCCAAAGTTAATGCAGATTCCCATACCTGTTAAATGTTTTAAAAACTAATTCAAGGGATATGGACATCACCTCTGGGCCACCCGGACGAACCACCCCAACCAACCTGTGGCACAGCATTTCAACTCCCCCTCCCACTCCACCGAGGATATGCAGGTCATTGGACTCATCCACCGCCAAACCACAACAACCCGACGGTCGGAGGAGGAGCGTCTTATCTTCCGACTGGGAACCCTCCAACCGCAGGGGATGAACTTGGACTTCACCAGTTTCTTCATCCCCCTCCCCCCCCCTTGTCTCAGCCGAATCCCTCCCGCCTGGCACCGCCTTCCTGACCTGCAGTCTTCTTGTTGACCTCTCCGCCTCCATCCTACTCCGACCTATCACCCTCACCTTGACCTCTTTCCACCTATCAAATTTCCAACGTCCCTCCTCCAAGTCCCTCCTCCCTACCTTTTATCTTCTCCTGCTGAACACTCTCTGCTCATTCCTGAAGAAGGGCCTGTGCCCGAAACGTCGAATCTCCTGTTCCCTGGATGCTGCCTGACCTGCTGTGCTGTTCCAGCAATAAAGTTTCAACCTTAATTGACAATTTGAAAGTCAAGCAAATGGAGGGATATTTTGGAAACAGTACGTAACTTTGGGAATCTCGTCTTAAGATGGCTCTACTAGGTCAACCGTACTCAACCTCCTTCATTCTGTGGTTCACAATAATTCACTTTGCACAAGAATGGGACACTTGATGGGAGAGTATATGGAATGCACTTTATTCGCATATAGTGCAGAAGAACAGTATATAGAGTCATAGAGATGTACAGCACAGAAACAAACCAACTTGTCCATGCCAACCAGATATCCTAAATTAATCTAGTTCCATTTGTCAGCCCTTCTTATTCATGTATGTACTGGCTTCTGGTTTCTCCATCTTCAGAGCTGTTCAACAAATTCTTGAAAAATATACTCTTTGCCTACTTCAGAGTTACATTTCACGGATAGGTTTCATTGATCTATCTGTCATGTAATCCTTTAAATTTGTCGTTTATGACAGACAATGTCTACAAAATTGATTTGGTGTTCTGTTTGTTTTTAAATTGTTTGAAGACCAATTTAATTGAACAGTTAGTTGTCTAAACATTTTCTCAATCCATGTTTAATTTTTTCCTTTAACTATGAGTTTTATAGTTGTCATTAATGTTATACATCATTATGATGGATACAGTTATAATCATGTCTCCACCTTGATGTATCTGAATGTTTTCTTGCTTCTGTTCAGACATCAAGTTACGGTTATAAGTAACTGAAATCATTACTCTTTAACTCGTCAATGTATCCAAGCAGGTGGAAATTTCACTTTGGTGTAGTGTTATTCTGGGACTGATATTGAACTAGGGAGTTTGTTAGGGCAGAATACATGGACATTTAATCTGCATCTAATTTATACTATGGTTTTAGTTCAAGAAAAAGCATAGAATGTACCTTTATTTAGAAACAAACACATTTTGTAGCATGCCATTTCAGAATTAATCTTTTGGGCAAAAGAATAAATGCTCTTAGTAGTTGTTTACGTATAAATTGATGCAAGAGGCCAGAAGTTAAAGCCCTGGGCCCACTGTCATTTTGCCTATGTTTTAATGAGAAATATGAAGGTGAGTACTAAATCCTCCAATTATTTTACCTGATTGTATCCTTCAAATTGTTACTGTACTGTGTTCTGTAAAATGTTATATGTGACATGTTAATGGGCACCAGTTTCCTCTCTAGTTCTGACCTCCCAGAGGCATTGTCAGATGGATCTTTACTGATTCTCAAGGATTTTCAATTCTACAATAGCCTTGTAGAATTTAATAATAGAGCTAGGCAGAGAGATTTGGTTCCTACTATGCTGCCCTGCATTGGCACTGCAAATTGCTTACCTTCAGCACATGCCTTTGTACATTCATCCTGCGTATTGAACCTGTTTGCATTTCCATTGCATCCACCATACCAGAACCGTGTGCACGTTTTAGTCTTTACATCATAGTACCACTTAAGAGAAAAATTTCGGCAATTTCCCTCATCCCGACGTAGTTGACATATATCATTAACTGTGAAAACATATGTAATAAAGGTGAATGTTAAACAACTGAGCAGAGCATAATTCAGGAGAATTTAAAATTGTGTATATGCACCAACTTAGATGGATGAGGGGTGGAAAAGAAAAAGTGTTTCCAACAAGAGAGAATCTAACTAATATTCAATGGCATTACCGTCGCTGAATCCCTTACTAACAACATTCTGGGGGTTACTATTGATCAAACATTGAACTGGAGTAGCCATATAAATATTGTGACTACAAGAGCAGCTCAGAGGCTAGAAATCCAGCAATAAGTAACACACCTCTTGGCTCCCCAAAGCTCGTCCATGATGTACAAGACACAAGTCATAAGCTTACCAAAAATGACACCTAGTCTACTTCTGGTAAGATTCAATCCTCACTCCCTCCACTACCAATGCAAAGTTGCAACAATGTGTACCATCTGCAAGATGCACTAAAGAAATGCACTAAGGCCCCTTAGACAGCATTTTCTGAACCCACAACCACTACCATCTTGATCGACTAGGACAGAAGATACATGGGAAAGTCACACATAAGTTCCCCTCCAAGCCACTCATCATCCTAAATTGGAAAAATATTGCTGTCCCTTCACTGCCACCTGGTCAAAATCCTGGAATTCCCTCTTTAGCATCATTGTGGGTGTACCTACACCAAAAAAGACTGCAACTCAAGAAGGCACCCACGACTACCTTCTGTAACTAATGATAGACAATAAATGCTGGCCCAACCAGAAACAGCTACATCCCATGAATGAAAAACAAAAAAATAATTGTTACACAGAACAAAGCTCTGACCAATCTCCTCTCCAAAGTCTTTCATCAAATATCAGCAAAGCTTCCTGAACTGTACAATTTCATTTCTACAGTGAATATCCATGAAGTAGTAATACAGCAGCACTTACTGCAGAAATATCAACATTGTTCAAATGCACTTCACCCCTTGATCTTCAGCCCATGTCTTAGTGTACACTAAATCTTTTCCACACAACAGCTCTGTGATTGCTCACCTGGACTGATTCCAGGTTAAGTATTGCATCTATTTTGCTATTTACATCCTCATTTTCAACATCCTCCTTATTCTTGCATATCCTTTCCTCTGTAATCCTCTTCAGGACCAAAACCCTTCAAGATATCTGTCCTCCTCCTATTCTGGTCTCTTGTGTATCCCTGATTTCAAATTGCTTCACGTTGTTAGAGGTTGTGGTGTTGGCTTTCTAAGCTCTGTGCAATGCAACCTTCTCCTGAAACCCTCACTTTCCTTTTTGATGCTACTTAGGACTTATCTCTCTTTTGCTATAAGATGTATCAAATCTTATGTTTGTATCTCTGTTTTGCTCATCTGATGTAACATCTGCTTAAGTGGTTCAGAGCCATATTTTGTATTGAGAGGTCCTGCCCTAAGTTCTGGCAGATCCTATTTTATTTAAGGGTTAGCGCAGCATTAAGACCAAGAGTGACAATCCTCTTTTGTGCCAGTTCCTCATTGCCCTTGACTTCCCAACATTTCAAAAAGCGAGCTATTTTGTTTTTGAATACTTTCAGTGACTTAGCCTCCACCATGCTCTGGAATTGAGAATTTCAGACATTCATTACCTCTGTGAGAAGAAACTCTTTCACAACTCAACTTTAAATGAGTACTCACTTATAATGTTACTGAGTCACCTAGTTCAAGATTACCCCACTGAAGAAAACATCTCCCAACATTTATCCTGTCAAGCCCCCTCAGAATCTTGTATGTTTTAATAAGACCCTCATTCTTCCTAACTCTAATGAATAATAGCCTCAACCTGTTTAGTGTGGCAGAAGTGGGTACTGCAGATGCTGGAGATAAGAGTCAAGATTAGAGTGGTGCTGGAAAAGCACAGCAGGTCAGGCAGCATCCGAGGAGTAGGAAAATCGATGTTTCGGGCAAAAGTCCTTCATCAGGCTGTCAATCCATTCATTCCAAGAATTAGCTCAGTGAATCTCCATTGCCATCTATCCTTCTTTAAATAAAGAGACCAAAACTGTGCAGGTTCACAAACATCCTGTACAGTAGGTAAAAACGAGGACTGCAGATGCTGGAAACCAGAGTCTGGATTAGAGTGGTGCTGGAAAAGCACAGGCAGCATCCGAGGAGCAGGAAAATTGACATTTCGGGCAAAAATCCTTCATCAGGAATCCTGGACAGTGTCCTGTTCAGTTGTAACAATACTTCCCTACTTTAAACTCCAAACTGCTAGCAATAAAGGCCAATATTCCATTTGTTCTTCTAATTACTTGCTGCATCCACAAGCTAACCTCTTGTGTTTCATGCACAAGAACACCCACAACCCTCTGCACTATATTTCTTTGGAGTCTTTCTCCATTTAAATAATAGCCGGCCTTTTGATTCTTCCTATCAAAGTGCAAGACTTCACACTTTCCTAATTAAACTCCATCTGTAAGTTTTTGCCCACTCATTCAACCTATCTATAACTCCTTGGAAATTCCTTACTGACTCATAACAATAAGTCTTCCCACCAACCAGACATTCTCATAACCACTATTCTGAGGTGTGTACAGTACCAGTTCCAGCAGAATCCAGCGTCTTTTCAAATTCTTCTCACTGTTAGGGGTGAGAGGTGGCACAACTGAAAATACCGTGTTTTACATACTCTGCATCAAATGTCAGTATTTAGCCAATCCAGCTCAGCTCCAATAAGGAGTTGACACAGAGTAAAACTTCATCAGAACTGCCCTATCACCGAATCTTCAATCAGTTACAGTCACTTCTTCATCTTCAATACAGAAGTTGTCTTCTAGGCATCTGGAAATTAACATTTGTAGTGGGAGATTGGTGTAGTCAAATTGGCTATGTTGCGTGTGTCTGAATTTACTTTGCATCAAAATTCATGGAATGAAGAAATCCAATTGGCTGATCTGATCATGTCAGGTTACATGTTGGGGATTAAGTTAATATTAACCACCTCTCCTTGCCAACGTCTTATGCTTTTGGTGGGGAATACAATTCTTTAGGTGTGATGCAGAGTTCCTTTAACATTGCTCCATCAAACACTCTTTCCTCAGAGAATATGGTTACATACAAAGGGAAAATTTCTCTATACTAATTGTATGGTGCTATCTCTTCCTTAAATTTGTACATAAAAGAAAATAGGAATAGAAGCAGGCCACAGTCCCTTAAGCCTATTCATCATTCAGTGAGATCATGGCTGATCTGTAATTTAACTCCAGAAACTCGCTCTTCGCTCCATATCCCTTAATAACCTTTAGCCATTAAAAATTGATCAGCATCAGATGTAAACTTAAACACTGATCATAGAACTCCTACAGTGTGGAGCAGGCCATTCAGCCCATCAAGTCCACATCAACCCTCTTCCAGGGAAGACACCTTACCTGCAGCTACTTGGTCTATCCCTTTAAAATATTTTGTGCACTTCTATAAGATCACCTCTCATTCTTCACACATCCATTTAAGCACACACGCATATGCATGCAAACACCCACACAGCCACGCAGTTTTTCACCTTCTGTCATTGGTCAAAATGATCATACAAAATAAGAGCAGAAGTTTACCATTTCAGTCCCTTGAACCTTCTTCACAATTCATGAAAATCATTGCATCAAAATCTCCACATTTCCACTTATCTCCAGTAATCTTCAATTTTCTTGTCTAACAAGAAGTAATCTACCTACGCCTTAAAAATACTTAATGACCCCACTTGCACAGCCTTCTGAGTGAGAGTTCCAAAGTCACATAACCCTTTGGGAGGAAATATTTTACTCATCTTTTCCTACAAGGGTGAGCCCTAATTTTAAAACATTGCCATCCAGTTTTGGACTGACCCACAAGGGGAAACATCTTTCCCAAGTGCATCTTTCAGGATTGATTCAGGATCTTGTGCATGTCAATCACATCACTGTGACCCTGCCTGATCTCTGTTGACCTCAACTTTTCTCTCTCTCTCTGTCTCTTTTCTGTATTCCTCAAAGGACATTGGGTGGTCTCCTTTCCCTGCTTACATTTACTTTTCTCTCAGCCTTGCCCAATCTCCTGTCTACTCCTTTATTTCTCTGGAGAGGTTGTCCAGAAAAGTATGAGCAAAACAGGTACTCATTTTGTTGGATGGTGAAGGTGCTGATAGCTATGAAGAGTAGGTAGCATTTACCTGACAATGTGATTCCTGCAGGCTTGGGTTCTGGTATGTTTTCTTCTAGTACTGTGGAAGAAAATGGTGAGGTATTCAGTTTAATCTTTTTTCAATCAGCTATTCTCTAAAACATCTGCCAGAAAAACAACTGAACAGCGGACAGTGCTGATTCTAGGCAATTTGGTGTATTCCCTCCCCGGCTATATTACTTACTTGTTTTTGTGCATTCTGTAATGCACTCAGCTTCTGTGTCAAACCTATTACCATTACCGTCACAGCCGCCATACCAGAACTGAGTGCAGATGTTGTTTTTGCTGTCAAAGAACCATTTTGCACTATACTCTAAGCACTGCGATCCAACGTCAAAATCCAGCATGCACCGATCTGTGAAATTTATGTGTAAAATATGAATTGTTAACACAAACTATTAGAATAAAATGGGATAAGGCAATGCTAATGCAAGTTGAAAAGTCATTACTGTCACTCCATTGGTGTTTGGTATCATCATGGTGGAAAATTCCTCATTAGTTTTGCAACATCGCTGCAGGAGACAAACTTCATGTAATACTAGCAGTGCAGAGTTAGTTTATCTGGTGACACAGGGACCTATCTCAAGAGGTTGACAGCAAATGTAACTGAAAAGATAATGGCGCTGTGTAGTAATAATTTCTCTTCGCCTGTGAGGGAGTCTTGCCCCTTGACTGGCCCATATACGGCAACAAGGAGTTTATTGCATTGCGGACCTGTATGGACTGTAACATATGAAAAGGCTCACAGCCATCTGCATATGTATTCAAAGCTTTTGAATCTCCTCATATTGTACTGAATCCAGCGAGACTGCAAATTAAGTGGTTTCAGAGCAGCGTGTTTCAGCGGAAGAACTTTGTTAAATATTACCAGGCCATATCAGTGATTCACTGGAACTTTGTGCCTTTCTTTACTCACATAATAAGAAGTGTATGTTACAACATTATACATCAGGCAATGTAACAATAATTAGTCCAGTAAGCCATCCCTGACCCAAACTAAATTACCCAATTTATTTATATAATAACACTATAAGAAAATCCTGTTTGGTTCAATATAAATCAAAGAAATGAAATAGAATGAAACAGCTCCTGTAGTCAGAGTGTACTCCATTGGAAGAATTCTGGCTTGAGGATTCATTGTTGATAACCGTTGGAAATGGAATTGCTGGTAATTACGCCAGCACTCAAATTTCTACCTGCCCCTCAATACTTATCACTGAGTTATATGTGTTAAAAGTCGGAGAAAGTGAGGACTGCAGATGCTGGAGACCAGAGTTGAAAAGTGTGGTGCTGGAAAAACACAGCAGGCCAGGCAGCATCCGAGGAGCAGGAGAATTGACGTTTCGGGCATAAGCCCTTCTTCAGGAATCAATGTGTTAAAAGTCTACTTACTTATGCGCAATATACAACATAGGAATGAGTTGTTCTATCCAGATGTGCATTTCATGCTCCATATCAGCTACTGCAATCCTTTCTCATTTAACATTACCCGCCTGACTAATTCTTCCTTTTTTCCTCATATGCTTACCTATTTTTCCCAGAAATGCCATATTGTTTTTCTTAATCATTCTACTTAGGAGCAAATTTCATATCAACCTCGCTGATTAAATATATTTCTTCTGAATTCGATATTTGCCTTCTTGATGAATATTTTGCATTGATTGCCTTTAGGTTTGTTCTTCCCCTTCAGTGAAAACTGTATATCTACTCTATCAAAGCCTGTCATCATCTTAAAGACCTCCATCAGGACACCTTTTAGTCCTCTCTGTTCAACGAAAAAGGGACCTAGCTTGGTAATCCTTGCTTGACAGGCATTACCATGGTACATTCTATTTCTTGCCTCCCTCTCCCTTTTAGAATTCATATTGTTTTGATCGCCATATTGTAAGTGTGATTGAACCAAATTTAAGGACATGTTAAGCATACTTGCTCACTTATAAAATTTTCTCTGTCTACTGTTTGGTTTGATTATTTTTGGTGGACATATTGGCCTTTTAATGATTTGTGCATTTGTATCCTCAGATCACTTCGCTCCTCTAACTTATTCAGGTTTTTACTTTACAAAAATATAATGCACCACACTTGCTGAAATTCTTGACCAATTACATGCCTGTCTGTAAGTTTCTGACAATTTATTGCCATTTTGTATATTATTGACACCTCTGGCCACCAAGCCTCAATTTTAGAAATGGTTTTGTTGAATTCAAACTTTAAATAATTAATATAAATTGCAAATATCAATGATCCCTGCACTGATCCGTATTGAACCATCTGTCATTGTGAATCAGTAGGGGCTGGCACTGCAATAGCACCCACAACCTGCAGAAAACTTTTTTAAAGCGATCATAAGTCGCTACATACTAACACTTCCTCTACAAGCCTATATCTCTCTCATCTTTTTATGATGATCCTTGAATCTACCTCTTCGACCAAGATTTTTGTCACCTTTTTTAATATCTCCTTTTAGAATAAAATCCCTATAGTGTGCAAACAGGCCATTTGGCCCAACAACTCCACACTGACCCTCCAAAGAGTGTCTGACCATTAGTCTACATTTCCCCCGACTAACACACCTAGCCTACACATCCCTGAACACTATGGGCAATTTAGCGTGGCCAATTCGCCTAACCTGCACATCTTTGGACTGTGGGAGGAAACCCGCACAGACATGGGGAGAATGTGCAAACTCCACACACAGTCGCCCGAGACTGGAATCAAACCCAGGTCCCTGGTGCTTTGAGGCAGCAGTGCTAACCACTGAGCCACCGTGCTGCCTAACTTTTGTGGTCCATATCAAATTTATTAATGCTTCTGTAAAGACTCCAGAATGGTTTACTTAATTAAAGGCGGCTGAATTTCTGTACTATTGCTATGTAGAAAGTATTACACATTGAAGGACTCTTCCATATGCAATAACTGAAACAAACTAAATAATAACAAAAATTGTGTACTTGACATTTCGATAAGCTGTCCTCGCAGTAAAAGAAGCACATGAAACTAGTGACCAATTCACAGTCCTGCTCAGGACAAAGAATGACACTTGGCAAAGAAACAGTGGCTTGGATTTTTGAAAGATACTGTGTAGCATGGAGAGTAGATTGAGGAATGCTAAAACAGTGAGAAGTTTTAGTCTCTAATTAGTTACTGTCAGATGATTATGCTGCATTGGATATGTGCCACATAGCTGAATTAAAGAAAATGAGATAATGTGCCAAATTGAAAAGGTTGAAATGGTCACACTGTGCATGGAGGATATTAGCATTAGAGTGATGTTGGGGAAGAGAGAGCAGTTGATAACAATACAAAGTGTGATGGCAATGTCACCCGACATTTGTGTCTAGCTTACAATGACCAAGAAAATAATTATATAGCACACATTCTCCTTGTAATATTCCAGCTCTGTACAGTTTCCATTACCAATACAGTCATAGCTCTACTGGATTATCCTGACTATTACAATGGACACCAATATCATGCCCAGCCCCTCTACATTACACAGTGCTTTGCAACCTCCAACGTACAATTCACATGGTCGATGATAGAAATCATTTAATATACACTGTATACTGGATTATATTATCCCTTTGCAATATGAAAATAAAGTTTAACCAAGGGATATTTTTAGCTCAACATCAAGAATGAATGTGATATGCTCACACAAATTTCCATTTCACTGCTGCTATGCATTTTATAGAAACAGTATTCATTAACACTTACCCGTTTCTGGGTGCTCTAATGGTTCCATAGACTGGAGATCAGGTGTGGTTTCGACATTTTTTTCTGGGGATTTTGGAAGGAAAACATATAAATTTTGCGAAAAAAATGCTTCACACTCACTCAAACTGTATTTCATTGCAGCAAAAGACTTCTTAAACAGATTGATTCCCTTCTAATAAGTAATAAGTAAATTTATTTGACTGATATGAAGTATTTAATTGTTCCTAGCCTACACGGAGCTCAGAATTTATGGCATTGTACATTATTGCAGATAGGATAAAATTTCTCCTGTTTTTTTGGAACAGAATTGCCTGACTTATGCAGGTAGAGGGCTGATGGTGGCTCAGGCAAATATTCTGGGGATGAGGGTTCAGGTCCCACCACTGGTGGAATTTAAATTCAATTAACAAAAACAAAATCTGGAATTTAAAACAACAAGTGCTGGAGATCACAGTGGTTCAGGCAGCATCGGTGGAGAGAGAGCAAGCCAACATTTCAAGTCTGGAAGACTCTTCATCAGAGCTAACATGATTGTGACTAGAATCTATCGTCAATTGTTGTAAAATTCTATTTGATGCTTGATGGAATGAAATCTGACTTCCTGACCCAGCCTAAGTGCAACTCCAGATCCACAGTAATGCAGTTGACTCTTCACTGCTCCTTGAATAGCCAATAAATCTTCCAGTTCAAGAGCAATATAGGAATGGACAACAAATGCTATTCAACTCCACGAAAGAATGAATTAAATATCAGAATTAATTCCAAGGTGAGCAGAATCCTGAGACTAAATATTGCAAAAAATGAGCTTGCAATCACAGCCATTGCAACACACCACCATGTTCCCACACCAACATTTCTGTCACATGTCTGCTGCAGTGTTCCAGCGAGCGTTAGCACAAACTTGAAGAATAATATCTCATTTTCTGCTTGGGGACCCAGCAGCCTTTACTACTCAAAATCAAGCTCAAATTTGGCTGAGAGCCAGATTCTGTCCTTGTATGATTTTTACCCATTCCACACCCAGTTCTGCTATGACACAGATTGCTTTTAGCACTCCTTCCCACATATCCTCCACCCATTATCGCATTAAATGGGTTGCATTCAAGACAGCTAACCCATTTCCTCACTCTTATCTCTTATTATCTCTTTGCTTTTCGTTTGTCCTGGCCTGCTATTCATTATCTCCTCGTTCTGAGGTCCATCTCCACCTATCCCCTCTGTGCATTCCCCTGCACCCTACAACCCTCCCAATCCCCACTTCAAAACGAATACCTCACAACTAACAGTTTTGAAGAAGTCACCAAACTTAAAAACATTATCTCTACTTTCTTCCCATAAATACTGCCAGACCTGCTGACTTTCTCCAGGAATTTCTGTTTTTGTTTTAGATCCTCAGCAGTTCTTTGTTTTATATCATTGTCACTCAAAAATGCTGAAAGGGCTTCCCGCTGCATCTTTATTACACAAGTATCAAGATATATTTTATTTTAAGATAATTGGCAAAAGTAAAAACAAGGACAACATGACATAAAGCAGATCTATGCAACAAGTTATTAGGTTCCACGGAAACAGCAGGCAAGTGAAACTAACTTGGTTTTCCTTTCAAAGTAATGCTGCAGGAATGATGGACTGAATAGTCTCCTCTTAGCTGTATATTTCTATGACTTACAACTGCTCAATGGGTTACAATAGATGTGGGGTTTAATTTACACCTAACATGTCCTGTGTTTGAATTGTAATAGTTTATACTGGGTAAGATGAGAAAGTCATTTTTTTGTTCAGGTGCAATTGTATATTAATCCAGATTTGAACAGAAACCATTCAATTAGGTTTGTTGAAAAGTCATTTGCTACCTTGTTTGGGTTAGTATTGAATGTATTACTCACTGGTTGTAAATGTTCCATCATAAGTAGCTTTTGCCTTAGACTGATAGAATCCTATCACAATGATATTATATTCCTCCCCACTTTCCAGATCTTTTAGCATGATCACAGGATCACTGACGTTTGTCTTCGACACAAGAAGGTTCTCGCTCACTTTGACCACAGTAACCTCATAATTATCAATGTGTTGAGGTTCAGTCTGGGCCACGTGTAGGACAATGCTGTCTTCTGTGACACTGAAGCTCGATAATTCCAAGCCTACAGCAACAGATCGAAGATAGAAGTGGAAAGGAGTCAGATATATTAAAAACAAAACTATTTGCTATTTCACTTTTAAAACAGAAAAAACAAACAAGATAATATTACTGCATTCAGCCTGTTACGTTCAGACAATGACTAACATTTTCTGGACAATAAACTACACTCTGCATCTATATACCCTGCAGAAAATCTACTAAGGACAACTCATATGAACTCCTGAATATCTATTCAATTTTGCAGTCCTCTGGTCCCACTACCTGCCAATAAACAATCCATTCATCCACAAAACAACCCACCTTAACTGTTGGACACTATTGCTCAGATTTGCTCTTTCTGTCACTATCAGACAGAAAGAAATAGAAGGCATAACTAGGTATGTTGAAGTACTTTTAATCAAAGGAAAGACAATGGATTTTATTTTCTAACTCACTAATTTCATTTAGCAATGAAAGAAACTCAAGCAAAAAATTACAAGATTGCATGGCCTCCTCATCTCAGGAACCACTTTGTTTAATCCTTCAGAAACCTATTTCCTTTTAACCCAAATGCCATATTATAGCAAAGAGGTTTGTGATATTCTTTCTCAGTGGTAAGTTAACACAATTTATAAGCCAGTGAGCTTTTTTTCCCTGCCAGATTCCAACATAGTTAAATTGATTACTGAACCTTTCATCTCCTCATATATCTGTTAATCTTAGGTTAGTGGCAGGTATGGTTGGCAACATTTCCTTAAAAGGCTACTTAATAGCTACAATTTCCAACTCGGTAATTTGAAGCATCAAATGTCACTGTACTAGACTCTGACCAGAAGCACACATAATCAATCATCTGCTTTGGGCATATCACATCTGAAGTTATAGTAGAATCACACTAATTGGCCTTGCTATCCATAGATTGGCTAGTGGTTGCAAGTAGATCTGCGTACTAATATTTAGGCACCTTTGTTGGATTCTTTCCTTTGCTGACACAAGAACATATGAAATAGGAGCCCATTTCACCATTCAACAAGGTCATGGTTGATTGTTTTATGAATTCAGCTCCACTTACTCCCCTGTTCACCATAACCTTTAATTCATTTACTGTTCAAATATCTATTTATCATTACCCTAAAAAACATTCAACGAGGTAACTTCAACTGCTTCACTGGGCAGGGAATTCCACAGATTCACAACCCTTTGGGATCAGAAGTTCTGCCTAAACCTGCTCCCCTTTATTTTGAAGTTAAGCCCCCCTAGTTCTAATTTCACCTATCAGTGGAAATAACCTTCCTATTTCCATCTTATCTAATGCCTTCATAATCTTATAGGTTCCGACAAGATCACCCCTCATTCTTCTCAATTCTAATGAGTATAGTCCACTCTATTCAATCTCTCCTCATAAGCCAACCCTCTCAAATCCAGAATCAACCTCGTGAACCTCCTCTACACCCCTTCCAGTGCCAGTACATTCTTTCTCAGATAAGGAACCAAAACTGTACATGGTACTTCAGGTGGAGCCTCACTAGCATCCTATACTGCTGCAGCGTAACCTCCCTATTTTTAAATGCTATTCCTCCACCAATGAAGGATAATATTTTAATTGCCTTCTTAATTACTTGCTGCACCTGCAAACCAACCTTTTGTGCTGCATGTACAAGGATGCCCAGATCCCTCTGCACAGACATATATTCAACTTTCGTCAGGAGCTAGCTACAGATAAGACTTGCAATCATACTTGAGCAAGGAATCAAATTATCATTGCTAAAACTCTGATATGATTTTTTTGTATCCCAGTCACCCCTTCCTACCAGCTCAAAAAGAATCCCAAAGGAATGTGGCACTGACTTCAGGAAGGAGAAGTGAGAAAGACACGTTATACTTGCCAAAATACCAAATGAAAAATAATAGATTTCTCACAAATCATGATGCATCACTAAATTAAATTACATCGGAAGACTTAAATTTCAAGTTACAATTGAATATGTATGAGTTATAAATATTAAATAATGATTTTAGGAGGTTGGTAAGATCCATACAAAAACCCAGAAGCTTAAAGGAATCATTAAGGTTTTATGGTGCAAGCTTGACAAGAGAATTATAAACGTCAGGACAATAAGAGAAGGGACACCTCGTTTAGGTTTTCAAGGGATGTTGAGTGTATGATGATAGACGAAGGGAAGTGGGGCATTTCCACAGTTTTGTGGTCCTGGAAAACGAGTCTGTATCAGCAAAATTGAAGTGTGTTGATTATTTCTTCAATGAGTCTGTTGAGCATGTCCTGCCCTAAACGAATGGCTCTCAATAATGGCAATAACTTACCTTTAAGTTTTTCTGAGGTGGCTGGCAAGTCTTTTGTGCTAAACACACAAAATGAAAGAAAAGATTAGTTTCACTAAAATAGGACTAAATATTTTTTAAAAAGCAGAAGTTCTGCAGTGGACCAATTCTTACTGTTGTTTGGGAGACTCTCCGAATGCTTCACTGCTGGGCTGGTCACTTTGGAATAATCCGCAATGTCTCTGCAGCTCAGGAGGAAGATGAAGCCCATTCTCAGCTGTGAAGAAGTAAATATTTTTTTAGCTCCTTTCATGTAGTATTAGAACCAAAATCCTACAGTGTCCTTCAGTGTTGAACTTGGGAAAGTCTATAGGATTATGGAACACTGAGCCATAACGAGCAGATAGTTTTGGGTTGTTAGCTGATCCCAATTAAGTGATTGAAGGGCTAATGCAGTTGACCTCAATTTTCTAGATGACCTCTTGAGGAATAGAAAAAAAATCCAGGAATCATTTCCATGATGTATAACTATATTGTTATACATCATTTCCATGATGTATAACAATATAGTAATCCTTTCTACTTTCCAGCAGCTACGTGAGAGAGAAAAGAAATAGGCTCAGCATGATGCTAATCAGAGTTAAATAGTCTCCCAGGTGCAGGCTATATGAAGTTATGCTGTTTGGATGAGGCAACGGAGATAGTTAAGCATCTGTGGTACTATATCCCAGTAAAATGCATCTTTGGGAGAAATGGGAAGCAAATGATAGGAAAGAATTAAAACAAATACGTGCAGTAACACAAGGCACCAGAAATACAAAAGGAAAACTAGGAATCATAGGTTCTCAACAGGTAAAAGGACATTTCTGTCCTTTACCCCATTTTGGTTTTCGCTCTGAAAGTGGTGCCGAAGCAAGGTCTAGGATTACAGTACGATGATATTTAAAAGTCACTGATAGCTATATTACCACAAAATTAACCCTATCTCCTTCTAACTGGTGAAAGTTTATAGTACGGAAATGTGTTGCCGGAAAAGCGCAGCAGGTCAGGCAGCATCTAGGGAACAGGGGAATCGACGTTTCGGGCATTAGCCCTTCTTCAGGAAACTTACTTTCCTGAAGAAGGGCTAATGCCCGAAACGTCGATTCTCCTGTTCCCTAGATGCTGCCTGACCTGCTGCGCTTTTCCGGCAACACATTTCCGTCTCTGATCTCCAGCATCTGCAGACCTCACTTTCTCCTCGAAAATTTATAGTAGCCTAATTTGGTTTTACTTATTCAATTTACTTCAATTCTCTAACTTGCACTTTTAAATCTGTGTATCTCTGGGTATGAAAGGTTCAAATGGTAAGGAGGAACCTGTTTCTAAAAAGGGTCCAAAATCAAAATTCAGCCTGGAAAACAAACTGTTTGATAATATTTGACTAATTTGTTTTGGTAGGTACTGTGAGATTTTTAAATATTATATGAACATGTAAGCAGTGTATACTATCTATAAGAATGTAGCAACTCACTAAGATTAACTTGAGAGCATCTTGAACATCTGCAACATCAATTCCATGGACTGGACACCCCTGAGAAGCTCACTCTCCACACTAATCATTCCAGCCTGTAACTTAGCTCTTATTGGCTATAAATTAATAGGAATCACGGTCCCAACCAAATCAGTCATTTGATTTGCCTAACCTTTAACTTCTCCAAGGTAGCAATTTGTTTTTAGTTAAATATTGAAACGAAACTGCAATCTTTTACGATATTTTTCTTTTAAATCCAATGATAAAATGTTTGTTGATGATTGCGAGATGCCTGATTTTACCTATGCTCCTCCCCCAAAGTTGAGGACAGTGTGAACTGACAGTTCTACATGAATTAGCCAGCAAAATGTTTCAGCCAGAGTTCTCTGGATATTAAAGATGGTGAGGATATCGCATGCAAACACTCCAGCGAATACAGAACAGCTTCTCCAACATTGAAAGCACTGAGCTGATTTTGCACAAGCTGATTACACAAAGCTAAATTTTTAAATGGCATCAATGGAAACAAAATGCTCAGTTAGAATGAAGAATAATCATGAGGAGATGTACATGTATTTAATTAAGTCACCTCCATGTCCCAATGGGATTGTTGCTGGGCATCAAAAACAAGTAGAACAAAACTAACTAAGACAATAATTTAATTGTTCAAACAGTTTTCAAACAGAAAAAAAAAATTCTGCTCTGGGGATCCGTGGAAGTTTTAAATTTTTGGAGATCCAACCTCATAAGGAGCATATTGAATACCCCAGAATCCCAGAGACAAGGGTGGGTGGGTTACTCTTTGGATGGTTGGTTTGGACTTGTTGGGCCGAAGGGTCTGTTTCCACACTATAGGGATTCTATGATTTATTTAGTGCATTAAGAGTGCTAGAATATTTATTGGATTTTTATTCCTAAATGCATCAGGGAATTGGGAATATTATCTTTGAGGAGAGATTTTCTGGAGTGGAACCTTGTGCCAGCGATATGGGATTTGGTCACTAGTTGAAAAGCCAAGGCGCGCACACATAACCTCCATCTGAGAAGGTGTGATGGTATTATTTGCTAATCAGGCACTTGACTGGCCTAACATGGGTCTTTCCCTGTGCTGTCAACCCCAGGGTCAGAAGTTTGACCAGCAACCAGGAATTTGAATGGCATTACAAAAGGTGCTTACTGCCAGAATGATATCCCTCTGAGTGCAGAACCTAGGCCACGGTGGGCAACGAGGGTCTTGGGGGTGGTGGAAGGGCTGCTGGACAGGAGGTAGCACTCAGTAGGCCCTCTTCCCAAAGCCTGGTCCTCCTAGTGGGAGTGGCAATCAAACACAGATTCCCCAGTGACACTGGGCAGATACTAGCATGAGCAGGATGAGGACCTCAGTTAGGCATTAATCACAACTTAAGGGCCTCAGGTGGTGATGGTATGGAGGGCCTTCTCATCGCAGATTTGAAAGATACAAGGTGGCATGATTCCCACTTGTTTGAGCAACTGCCACCAAATCCTCCCTGGGGTGCACTCAGGGGATGGGTGGGGAGAGGGGGGGAGGTGGAAGTTGGTGGGGGAGCGGTCACAAGATTCCATCATTTCTATCCCTTTCATTTTGGCTAAACAGTGGAAGCAAGTGACTGACTGACTGTAAAGTTACCATTGATGTACTTGGGGAGTTGACGTCCAAACCTGAGTAACTCTTCACTGTGGAGCTCTGAGAAGTCATTAATTGGCCTGAAGTACACGTCTTGAGGGGCACTTGCCAGGTAAATCAGATTATTTTCGATAGATTCCTTGGCAATGGTGAATATGACAAAGAAGAAGCCTTTGCACTTGGCTTCAGTGACAATTGCTACCAGCCTTTCTCGCTCAGCTTCTGGAAGATTTCCTGTGGTTATCAGAACAATGAGCTTGAGTTGCCTTGGTTGAGGGGCTTTCCCAAAAATGTTTTTGATGGTCCATTCGACTGCATGTGCTGTTGCTCTTGTCCCTTCAAGCTGAGTCATCCTGTTGTGGACGTATTCTATGATGTCCTTACTGGAGTTGTAATCAGTAAGGGATAAATCCACTTTCACTTGCTCCAGACTATTATTCGTCTGGGAATTATACAGTGCATGTTGTACTACAGCAACCCTGGCTTTATGGTTTGATGTTAAAGGCTCTGCGCTAATCTCCAAGTGATCTATCACGTAAGAAAGATATCTCTTTGTCTCTATAAACTGGTTTGGGCTGGTAGTTGCAGAGCTTTCCATGATGAATGCAACGTCGAGATCTGCATCAGTGGGTTTTGTCGACCTTTTGCTTCGGAAAAATCTGGCATCACAGACTCCATTCGGTTCACAAAAGTCTATGCAAAATAAAAGAAAAAAAGCTGTTCATTGTCAGATAAACATCCACATTTTCTCGAATGTGTAAAATTTCTTTCAATCTTCATGTGCATTTCAATAACTGATCTAATGAAATTGTATCCTGAACCACAATTTCCTAGGGAAATGGATCCACAGTCCATGTTAGGATCACATCATACAGTTTACATCAAAAAAAGGGAATGTTGTATTGATGCTTGAAAGTGTGTGGTTCTAATGTGGGTTAATGGATTTTCATCTTCCTCTGATTCCTAACTGTCCATTGTCAACATGAGAGAGGTGAACATTACATGGATGCATAAAAACGTTCACCAGAGTCCAAATTAGTGACAAAAATGGCAGCCTATGAAATTGCATGGTTCAAGATGCACTACAGATTAGGAGGCAATGGTTTTGTACCTGTGTGAGAGATCCTAGATTAGAGTGGTGCTGGAAAAGCACAGCAGTTCAGGCAGCATCTGAGGAGCAGGAAAATCGACATTTTTGGAAATGTTTTTGATGGTCCATTCAACTACATGTGCTGTTGCTCTCCTCTCATTTCTCTCTCCACCCTGCAGGCTCTCTGCCTCTATTCCTGATGAAGGGCTTTTGTCCGAAACATCGATTTTCCTGCTCCTCGGATGCTGCCTGAACTGCTGTGCTTTTCCAGCACCACTCTAATATAGAATCTGGTTTCCAGCATCTGCAGTCATTGTTTTTATCATTTTGTACCTGTGTACAAAGGTGTTAAAGTAGAATACAGTATTTAAATCAAAAAAAGTATCACTAAGCACATTGTTAATCTTCCTTACATTTTTGGATTATCTAACAGTAACAAATTACAAATTGGTTAATAAAATACCATTAAACAAGTGTTGGGTATTTCATGTAAAGCCATAATACAATTCATGCTGTATGACTGATTTCTCAAACTATGATCATTTTTACAATAGAATGCTGATAAATATTGCTGACATATTTGATTAACCAATGCAGTCTCCTCTGCACTGGGGCCGATGCGGTCTCCTCAACATTGAGGAGACAGGACGCCTACTCGCAGAGCGTTTCAGAGAACATCCCCGGGACACCTGCACCAACGGACCCCACCACCACGTGGCCGAACACTTCAACTCCCCCTCCCATTCTACTAAGTTTATGCAGATCCTGGGCCTCCTCCATCGCCATTCCCTATCCACCTAACGCCTGTAGGAAGAACGCCTCATCTTCCGCTTCCAACCCCAAGGCATCAATGTGGATTTCATCAGTTTCCACATTTCCCCTGCCCCCACCTTATCCCAGTTCCAACCTTCCAGCTTGGCACCGCCTCATGAACTCTCCTACCTGTCCATCTTCCTTCCCACCTATCTGCTCTACCCTCTTCTCTGAGCTCTCACCAATACCCCCGCCTCCACCTAACTATCACGCTCTTATCTACCTCCCCTGAAGCTCCCCTCCCCCCCATTTATCTTACCACCCCCTCGGCTCACAGCCTCATTCCTGATGAAGGGCTTTTGTCCAAAACGTAGACTCTCCTGCTCCCCGGATGCTACCTGACCTGCTGTGATGTTCCAGCTCCACTCTGTTGATTCTCATCTCCAGCATCTCACTTTCGCCATATTTGATTAACCGCTTTCGTGAAATGTTTGTTATTATTAGGTATTCATTGAAACAATTTCAATGTATTGACTTTTGTCAATAGTGACATCAACAATAGACACTGTAAGCATGAATTCTGCCTCGGGTTTATACTAGGTAAACTGCATGGAAAGGGAAGGACAAAGGCAAACAGGAAAAAGATTAAGAATTGGCCTTAGTTGCCATGTGGGCTCCAAAGGGCCTTGGGTATTATTGCTGGTATGGAAGGAGGAGGGGGGTGGATTGTGTAGATGAGCATAATATGGCATAGAGGCTATAAGGCTTCATGGGGGTGAGTACATGGAGACTAGGGACATAAGGGAGATGGACATGTATGTGGTATAGTGTGGTATGGAGAGGCCATGGTGAGTGTGTGGGGGTGACTGAGAGAGCAAGCAGGACAGACCTTTCAATTTTTAATCTTTATTTTTTAAACATGACCACAGTATTGGAGGCATGAGGTAGGCTTTCCATCCAGCCTGATTTTGGAGCCTAACGTCTTCTTGGGATCTACCCAGGTTGCCTAGACAAAGTCTCGCTCCAGTACTCTTCACATCCCCTACTGCCTGCTGCATTAATATACTTTAGTGTACTTTATCCCGTGATAAAGAAATAATCAAGCATTTTGTAAGAGGCAATTGAAAGTCAACACCCTGAAAGATTGTTTAATTGCATTAATTATGGAGCTTACATATTCTATCGAACACCTTAAACATCCTTCAACAAACTGAACATTTTCTAATTTCCTAGCAACTGGAACTTCTGAATTTTGATTCACATTTCTTAACGCCAAAGTAGCCCTTTTGAGAGCTAAGGTACCCCTTTGGATATGGTCCTGGAGTTTCTTTGAGTGATATCAGGTAGCATTTGAGGGTGGTTAAATGCCCTTTTAGGGAGGTAAGTGTTCTTTAGAATATTTAAGTATAGGCAGAATTGTGTGTAAAATCTGAATAATCTCAAACTGTTAAGCACACTGGAATGGCCAGCAGATCTGTCAAAACCTATTACCGAAACTGTCACAAGCAACTGTGACAAGGACCTGGCAAAAGTGACTGTGAAAGGGAGCATTTAAAGGTAGTCCACTATAAACGTTAAAAAAAAGTATGATCCTTGGACAATAGAAATCTTTCCAAAATTGTGACACCTATAACCCACAAATATCTCCTGATTGGTCTTAAGGTGGAGGATTCAACACTTTTATGGGAGAGCAGTGCTTGGAAAAACGTAACTGGATGACATTTTCACGATAACACAATAGGGTCAGGAAGATGCCCAAATAGTTTGAAGTATGAAGCAGTTAGCGGAGATAGCAGTTAAAGCGCTGACATACCTAAACAAACGTGGCATGCCATCACCTTGTTGAGTGTTGCTTCGTCATTGCGGAAAATGAAGAACTGCGAAAGCCCGGCATCATTTCTCTGAAACGGACAAAAAATAATGGATAAGAAACAGCACTTAATCCATCAAGTCCAATGTTCAATCTACAAAAATAGTTACCCGATCCCCTGTAATTAGCAAACAAAATTCCACAATATTTATTAATCCTTGCACTGCTATGACTCAATGCTAACACACTGTCTTACAGTGAGTCTCCTCACTGCCTGTAACATAAACACAACTGGGATGCAGAGTACTTAATGATCTTGTCTATTGGTTTCAATCTATTTCTTAGAACATGATTTTAAACAACAAACAGGGCCAGGAGCTGGTGGTGGTGGGGGGGGGGGGGGGGGGGTGTGAATTGATAGGGGTCACTAAATTCAGTGCTGTTGGCCATTGTACTGCTTCATTGGTTCCATCCCAAACCATACCAAGTTCATGGAGATGGAGGATAACTGGACTTCTCAACCATATGCAGCTGGTTGCCAATTCAACTCAGTATTAATTATTTCCTCCACATTTTCACCTCAGTGACAGCCTGATCTCAAAAGCCACGATTTATTTTAAATATAAAAAGATGGAGAAATGGCACATCCATACTGAAGTGTCCTTTCCCTCAAGTATTGGACATCACAGTCTGCTGTGGTTGAATTAATATGTGTAGCTGAGCAGATTATCTGCAAATCAATGCTATCATCATGATATTTTGTGCCAGAGGACTTCTGTTAAATGTGGTATGTTCCCTAATGCTGGAGTTCAACAGGAGTTTTCTTTCAGTAAGTAGAATTGGATCATTTGTGGCCAATTCTTTTGGACTCACAAGCATAATAAATATAACAAGTGAGTGTCGAAAATGAAAGGTTTAGATAGATCTCACAGGCAAGGAAATATTTACAGCCAGGCCAAAGCAAATTCCCCTGACAGAACTATTCATTATTTACTTGTGGCAATTTAAAAATACCAAGCTGTTTGGATGACCTTTCAACACTGTTGAAAACAGGAGGACCCCTCTACATTTCATTATGCCAGTCCACGTCTCCAAAGTGCCCACTCTTCCTCCCTCTACTGGAACATAACTAGGGAAGCAACAGTACTAATGGACATGGACTTAAAGCATTAAGTACTCCAAACAAGTCTTCACGAATTATGATGCACATGAATCAGATTGTACAGGACACTAGTCAGTGGTGAACTGGTCAAACCTCCCCCTTATCACTTTCACTCTGACATATGAAAGTGATGCAAAAGGAGATGGTTGCCACAGTTTTGTTTTTGAAGTAGTTATTAATTTTAAAATATGAATGTGATTTAGAACATTTAGATCACTGCAAAGAGATTTCAGCAGCCATAGAATTTTGGAGTTTGGGCAGAATGATTAGAAGTGCTAAGAATATCCAGGTTAAAGGTGAAATATGGAATAGACAAGCTGAACAATTAAATCAGTAATATCAGCCAATCAAATGTAGTAGAGTGATGCACAACTACAAGTTTTGGGTAGAATTAGAAACATGTTTGAACAGTCTCAGCCAAGTTTGAAATGTTTCAGAATAATGGATGACATGCCTTTGTTGAGAGGATAACATGGCTCTTAAAAGGTTAGCTTTAATTCAAACTGGACAACCTAATTGGACAAATCCAGAAGCTGGCTAATATGGTGAATAGGAAATATTCCACTAATATGCCACAGTTAGGAACAATGAAGGAAAACAAAATGCGATATATAAACCATGATTGACTGTGTAGCATTAAGATCTCTAAGTGAAGAACTACTGTTTGTAGTGAAGAAATATGTGAAGATCAAAAAGAATAAGAGATGAGAACTATTCCACAGACTTACAATCATGATATTGGGCATCTAATACAAAATAGCATTCATGTTTTGAGTACCTCTGCTACTATTTAAAGAAAAACATATATTGCAAAAAAGATTTGAAAAATTACAAATAGCATAAACATAATGAACCATGCCCAACATTGAGGAAAGAATGGTTTATTTCATTATTTTTGCTTATGGAGATATTGGTCAATCATAACACACTTCCTTATCTATAAGAGAAAAATAATGAGTGGAATGGTACCTGCAATGCCCTCCTGAGTACATTATCTTCTTTGGGAGAAAGGTAGACGGAGATGATATTCTCATTTGCTAGTTTTGAGATAGCATCATTTAGCTCTTTAGGTTTTGTTTGACCGTCACTGAAGAATATCGCCATCTTTCTCATCAAAAACCCACTCCGCACACGCTTGAATGTGTTCCTTGCTACAAAGTTCATTGCATCAGCAATGCTGGACTCTTTCCTTGATGGCACAAACTGCAGATTTTCAATCTGTGTGATGAGGTCTCGCTTGTTCCTAGCACTGCTAAAACGGATTTCAGTGACTATACCACTGTTGTATGTCAGGACGGCGACACGTGCTCCCTTTGGGCAGTTGCTTTCCACAATGGTCAGATTTCTAACTATGTTCAGGATAGTATTCTTGTTCTGATTGAGCTGACTGGCGGTTTTAATATTGGAAGTATCGATCACAAAGGCCAGCTCAGTTGGATATACAGGGCACTCTGTTGAACCTGAAACAAAGAATAAACATGAATGAATTTTGTTTCAATTGTTCAGTAAATAATCTGTTGAATATAAATGTTCACTCAATTAAAAATAACTTACCATAACAACATGCTGCAAGGAAAAAAAGAACAAAAGGAAAAAAAATTTAGACAGTTTTACCTGGAATAATTACTGCTTTAAAGGATCAAATTCATATACCTAACGTAATCAAATATTCTAACTTCCATAATACTCACGGCATGACTCTTTGATCTGTTTTACAAGGTTGCATGTCTGAAATATTAGAGAAGCAAAAGCACATTAGCTACTATGCAACAGAATTCTAATCATATGTTATGATCAACATTACTTTATTTACCTCTACGGACTTTCCTCTCTCTCCCTTTAGACCCTATAAAGCAATGTGTGAAATAATAGGTTAATCCAAAATTGCACAACAAATGCCCAGGTTACTAATTACTATGATTCGCAAAAATATTGATCAGCAAATGCCCAGCCCGAGTAAATACACAAACAATAGGCAGAGATTAGGTCCACAACAGGCAGTTGATTACTGAAGGCAGTGAGTGGGGTGGATAAAAGGGGAAATAATTGGGTATTATGGCACCAGAGAGATAATCACCCACTTGGTGGGCAGCACGGTGGCACAGTGGTTAGCACTGCTGC
>NC_057716.1:13257382-13291185 GCF_004010195.1 Chiloscyllium plagiosum | reverse complement strand
TGTTGGGCCGAAGGGCCTGTTTCCACACTGTAAGTAATCTAATCTAATCTCATCACCTCGCCAATTCAGTGTTTGGCGAGCAAGTCCATTTGCAGCTTTCATCTCTCCACCAATGAAGGCCCTTAATTGGGCAATTAATAGCCGCTTAAAGGCCTTAACTCAGGGTTAATACTAATTGTCAACCATTAAGCTCCTGTGAAAGATAGTGATGAGTCAGCACCTTTAACCAGTTTGTGTCATTAATATAGTCCCTCAGCACACACTCGAAAGAAGATTCCACCATGTTGATCCGGTGATGATGAAAGAAAGACAATGCAAGAGAGACAATTTCCAACTAAGAATGGTGTTCAATGTGGGAAGCTGGCACTCCTGTGCTCCTGTTGCTTTTCATCTTCAAGACAGTGGGGTCTAGGTTTGGAAGGTGCTGCTAAACAAGTTGTTGCATTGTATCTTATTCATGGTACACTCTACTGTCACACCACACTGGTTACGGAGGAAGCTATTGTTTAAAGGAGGTGGATGGGATGCCTTGTCCTGGATGGTGTTGAGGTTCTTGAGTACTGTTGGAGCAGTGTTAATTCATGTACATGAAGGGTATTCCATCACACTCCTGCCTTGTGTCTTGTCGACAAGCTTTGGGAAAACAGGAGGTACGTTACCCAGTGCAGATTTTCCAGCCTCTGACCTGCCCTTGTAGCCACTGTATTAGTCCAATTTTCAATGGTCATTCTATAGAATGTTGATAATGGTTGAATTTAGTTACAGTAGTGTTGTTGAATAACAAAGGGACATAGTTAGATTCTTTTTTGTTGGTGATGGTCACTATCTAGTATTTCTGTGGCAAAAATGCTACAGTCGCTTATCAGGTCAAGCCTGAGTATATCAGATCAGGCTGAACATGGACACAGGAGGACTGCAGATGCTGAACAGTCAAAGTCCAAAGGTGTGTTGCTGGAAAAGCACAGCAGGTCAGGCAGCATCTGAGGGGCAGGACAGTCGACGTTTTGGGCATAAACCCTGATGAAGCCCAATTGTGCTTTTCCAGCGCCATACTTTTCGACTCTGAGCATGGACACAAACTGCTTCATTACCAAAACAGTTCAAAATGGAACTAAAAATGATTTTATTTTTAGTTGTCATTGGAGAAATCCACACCCCTGACCTTATGATGGAAAGAACATAATTGATTAAGCAACTGAAGACCGTTGGGCTCCAAACGTGATGTCCCAGAAGTGAATTGATTGACCTCCAACAAAAATAACCATATTCCTCTGCAGTATGAAATATCATTCACATTAATTCCAACTTTACTGGAGCTCCATGAAGCCACACTAGTTCAAATCTTATTAAGGGATAATCAACCATATCTAATTTTTGGAATTCCATTTGAACTAAAGCTATAGTGAGGTCTGGAGTTGAGTGATCTTGACAATCCAAACTGAGCATAAGTAAACAAGTTGTTGCTGAATAAGTTCAACTTGGTAGCACTGTTGACGATAACTTCCCATTGCTTTTCAGAAGGTTGAGAGAAAAGTGATGGACATGCAATTCTCTGGACTGCATCTGTCTGCCTCTACAAACAGAACATACCTGGATAATTTTACACTTTCTCTGACCAATACTAATGTCGTAGCTGTACTGGAACAGCTTACTGGAGGCGTGAATTGTTCTGGAGCATGGATCTCCAGTATGACGGATGGGTTGTCGTCAGGGTCCATACCCTTTTCTTTATCAAGTTCCTTCAGCTGTATCTTAATAACATGTGGAGTGGGGTGAAGTGAAGTGGCTGTCGGCTGCCTTCTGAGACAGTGAGGATATCACAAGTAGGACACGTGGATTATCCATTTGATACTCCGATTGAAGGTGGTTGCAGATGATCCTAAAGTTACGCTGAGCTCATCACTGAGGATGACAATGTCCCTGGATTCTCCTCCAGCTTGTGTGGGTTTAACAATTCACCACCATTCATGACTGAATCTGACAGAAACTTCGCACCTTTGATCCAATTCATTGGTTTTAAGATCACTATGCTCCAACTACTACATAGGAGAAAGTGAGGACTGCAGATGCCTCATTCCTGATGAAGAGCTTTTGCCCAAAATGTCAATTCTCCTGCTTCTCAGATGTCGCCTGACCTGCTGTGCTTTTCCAGCACCACCCTTTCGACTCTAACTATTACATGCTGCTTCCATTGTTCAGTGGGCATGTCATCCTGTGTTGTCACTTTATCAGGTTGGCATCTCAGGTTCAGATCTGTCTAATTTAGGAGAAATCTATTTTGTTTGATTTTACGTGTAACACAAAAGCAAACAATGTTTCCAGTGCAATTCAAGCTAACTTCTACTGGTATTTACCTCTTGGCAAAGGGTTCAAGATTACACAAAGACAGTCTTTGATTCCAGGGTTAACTTAATTATGAAGGTCAACATTTGTTGAACTAATAGACCTTAATATTAGGCTGAAAGCATTTTATGTTACATTAGTTAAATGCAAATAAAAACTTAACAACTTGAAGACAATGACAACCTGTGGACCTGGAAAACCTTCTTCCCCTTTCAGTCCACTTTCACCAGGAGCTCCAGGATAGCCCTGTAATAGAGAACAGTCATAGATTCACCACTGGTGGGTTCTAAATACCAGAAGTTGAATATTGCTTCGACAGAGTCCAGGCACAAGCTTTTCAAGTCAGGGGCTTATTTCTACTTAGAGAAGTCTAAAATCTTTAACAACACAGTTGACTTGTTCCCCATATACATGTACACCAGTCAATGCTCACTTAACTATTCCTTAATTAACATGTAATCATCAACTGCTCCCTTTTACTGTTTGGCCTCAGGGAATCCTGCTAGAACTATTAGATTTCAGCATTAAGGGGTTTATTTAATTGCAAATTTCTGCATGATTTTCATTGTAAATTTGTCAGCTGGGAAATAGAATATTTCTTACAATTTTGCCATCTTGAGTCAGTATGAACTATTCCCAACTCAGTTACAGTTTGTTTCAGCAGATATTTAAGGATACTGTGCTCTGTGTTTCAGCTAAGAACCACAGCTTAACACAGACTACCATTTCCTGCATGTTTTTCCTCACTTTCTCTCTCCAGCTATGGTTATAGACATTGTGAATTGAAGATAAATAAGGGCCAATTTTATGTCTTTGTCAACTATAAAAGATTGAGTTCACACTGCTAAAATGAATTTCATATAATGGTCCTATAGCTAACTGAAAAGGTCGCATCCCATCAGAATGGGTGGATTTCAGATCCACACACTGATAATCTATTAGACCACATAGCCTCCAAACAAGGATATTAAATGAGACATAGATGAAGGTTTATTGCAATGAAGATATATTTTGATATGGACACCCTGCACCTGTCAAATGAAATAAATGAAAAATTATGTGAAAAATGCCTTATATCTTCAAATCTCCCATCTCATTTATATAAGTGATAATGTTGGACAGTATGATGTGGCTCCCTTGCTTCAGTTTCTATAGTGAAGTAGAAGAATTGGAAAATCTGCACAAGTTTAAATGGGTGGGTTTCAAAATTTGCCCAGGAGAAAGCAAACCAAATGCACAATGCAAACTCATGTTCTGATGTTGCGATGTTGCTCAGGAGGTTTTACAATTTTATGCTTGATGACCGTGCCAATGATAGACACTAGATGTGAAAGCCAGCATTCCTGCAACTGTACAGAGATATGGGAGCATTTCAGGTCTTTTAGCTTTCTATTGGCCCGAACAAAATAGTGACCTGCTAGTGCCAATCATCTAAACTTGATTGTATTAGTGTTTCGTACAACGCAGAACAAACATATTTCATGAAAGGTAGTCCCTGTCTCTGGAGGCATGCATTTTGTCCCATTTACATTGCTATTCAAGGTTGCCAATGCTTTATCGTAAATGGGGATGAGTGTTATAAATTAAATGTCAGAGCGCAGACATACTGGGGAATGTAGACTTACACTGATGCCTTAGGACAACTGTTAGTATATGGGTTGCTACCTTTGTGACTTGCACATTAATAGCAGAAAGATTTCACTGGAGAATCTACATTTTTTGCAAGTAGCTCTGCACAAATAATTTTACCCCCCTCTTTAACTGATAAAGATTAAAAAAAAATACTGGATATATCAGTTGCAGCTATGTAAATTATTTTCCTATGCCTTTGCACAGCATGATGTTTGGTATCTCAGAGAACCTCCCAGTCAAGAGTCAAAATAACAAGGTGCATCATTTTCACATCTGCTTGGACTCACCCTTTGACCTCGATTTCCTTTCATCCCACCTCTCCCTGGAGTGCCCTCATCTCCGATTTCACCCTGTTTCAGGAATATGACACTTAGCTAAAAGTGCATCAACCACGTGTCGTCAATCACAAAAGAAAACTTTAAGAACAATTTAATTAATTATTTACTTTACCTTTGTACCTAGGGGACCAACAGGGCCTGGCTCACCCTAAAATGAAAAACAAAACACAATTGGAGATCCATTGGTGCAGGAACTCTTTTTTTTACCCCGTTCGATCTGCTGTTTTCTTTCTTCTAAATGAACTTACTTACATTGTATTACAGTACAATCAGCAAAGGCACTCTTCAATGCCCAATCCAAACAATCTCTATTTGTACAAGTCTGCTTACAGAATATCAGAAGATAACTTGGCTATCACCAGAACACATTCTTTGCACTTTACGATTACTCACCTGAAGTATAATTGGAGTGATGCGAGATGAAAGTTGAGAGCTTACCATTAATAATTAACAGCAGGAACTCTAATAACTGATATTTCCCCTCTTGGCTCCTTGACAAAGATCAACTAACTCAAATATGTTTGTCATCAAACCGTAACACATCCTGGTTTACTGAGCTTATTGAGCCAGTCATTTTCAATTATGTGTTGTTTTGATTTATATGGCATTAGTTATTAGATTTTAATCTGTTTCAATTCATGATCTTGCTGCAAATAAAGGTTTGACGTCAATGATAGCTGTTCAAATTTATGTTGCAAAGAGAACTGCTTAAAAATTACCGGCAAATTATTTTTCATAAAAATAGATGTGCAGATCCAAAGACACATCCATACAGATACCCCTACAAGTGTAAAAACTCAGTCAGAACTCACGTTAAAAGTATAAATGCCCAATCTAAACTGTTCAATCTCTATTTGCACAAGTCTGACTACAGAGTTTCAGAAGATAACTTGGCTATCACCGGAACAAGTTCTTTGCATGTTCCAGTTATTCACCTGAAGTATAATTGGAGTGAAGGGAGATGACAGTTGAGAGTTTAGCATTTATAATCAACAGCAGGAACTCTAATAACTGCTATTTCAACTCTTGTCTGCTTGAAAAGATCAACTAACTCAAATACGTTTGTCAGAGACCATTAGGAATCAGATTATATTTTCAAGACTACTGTTTGATGAAGAGGTCCAGCTAAGATAGCATAGTTACATTCAATTACAGTTTCTTATTTTAAGTGCTATCCAGGTGAGTTTATGCAGCCTATAACTCCAATGTTAAGTATCCATCCATCATTTCTATACAGTTACAGCATGATTTTGTGTGGGGGAGGTCGTGCCTCTCCAATGTGATTGAGTTTTTTTGAGGAGGTGATGCAGATGATTGATGAGGGCAAAGACATTGACATTGGATGCATGACACAAGGTTATAGTCCAACAGGTTTATCTGGAATCACTAGCTTTCAGAGTGCTGCTCCTTCATCAGGTGGCTGATCAGGAGCAGTACTCCGAAAGCTAGTGCTTCCAAATAAACCTGTTGGACTACAACCTGGTGTTGTGTGATTTTTAACTTTGTACACCCCAGTCCAATACCTGCGTCTCCAAATCTTGGCTGCATGGACTTCAGAAAGCCTTTGACAACATCCCTCATGGCAGACTGGTACAAAAGGTGAAGTCATATTGTATCGGGGGTGAGCTGGCAAAATGGATACAAAACTGGCTTAGTCATAGGAGACAGAGGGTAATGGTGGAAAGGATGCTTTTTGGAATGGAGGGTTTTAGCTAGTGGTGATCCACAGGGATCAGTGCTGAGACCTCTGCTGTTTGTGATCTACATAAATGATTTGGAGGAAGATGTAGCTGGTCTAATTAGTAAGATTGCGGATAATACAAAGATTGGTGGTGTTGCGGATTGTCAGATAATACAGCAGCATATAGATCAATTGGAGGCTTGGGCAGAAAAAAATGGCAGATGGAGTTTAATCCAGACAAATGTAAGTTGATGCATTTTGGAAGGTCAAGTACAGGTGGAAATAATACAGTGAATGACAGAATCCTTAGGAGATTTGATAGGCAGAGGGATCTGAGTATACAGGTTCACGGATCACTGAAGGTGACAGTGCAAGTAGATAAGGTTGTACAAAAGGCTTATGGCATGCTTGCCTTCATTCAAAGGAGCATTGAGTATAAGGATAGACACGTTATGCTACAGCTTTATATAATTTCAGCTAGGCCACACTTGGGAATATTGTGTATAGTTCTGGTCACCACACTACCAAAAGGATGTGGATGCTTTGGAGAGGGTACAGAAAAGGTTAACCAGGATGTTGCTTGGTACGGGGGATTTTAGCTATGAAGAAAGGATGGATAGACTGGATTTGTTTTCATTGGAATGCAGGAGATTGAGGGTTGATGTGAGAGAAGTTCATCAGATTGTGAATGGCATGGATAGAGTGGAAAGTTTGAGGCTTTTTCCCAGTGTGGAGGGGTCAGATACTAGGGGACACAAGTTCAAGATACGAGGGGGGAAATTTAAAAGAGATGCACTTGGCAAGTTTTACCACACAAAGGGTAGTGAGTGCCTGGAACATGGTGTCAGAGGAAGTGGTAGAAGCAGGTACAATAGCAGCATTCAAGATGCACCTGAACAAATACATGAATAGGAAAGGAATAGAGGGACTTGGGTCCTGTAAGTAAAGACAGTTTTAGTATGGAAGGGCAAAATGTATCGGCACAGGCTTGGAGGGCTGCAGGGCCTGTTCCTGCGCTGTATTATTCTTTGTCCTCTTTGTTCTTTGTATTTTAACTAATTGACTATTGTTCTAATTGGTGCTGATGCATATTAATTAGAAATTTCTATACATAGCAAATCTCAAAGTATCTTTATACTTTTGCAGCGATTTACATAGATCTGAACTTCTGTTTCCATTCCCGTTTAGACTGTTAACAAAGGTTTCTGTATTCAGCATTCTGTAAAATCTCATTTTGCTCCATTTTTACACAAACATCCTTCAACTCACGGAAAATGACTGACCTGTCTGCCTTTAGGTCCAGTAACGCCAGTGCCAGTTCTTCCATCCTCACCCTGCAAATGTCAAAAAGAATGGAAAGAGAATAAAGTGGAAATTTTTAAACCCTTGTGTTAATTTTCAATAATTCTGACCTTCCATTGTAATGATAGAAGTGGGGAAGTTTGTTGATGATTGCACAATGTTCAATGCCATTCATGAGTCCTCAGATACTAAAGAATGCTTGTCCAAATGTGGCACATGCTAGACAATATCTTGCTTTGAGCTGACAAGCAACGAGTCACATTCATGTAACACAAGTGCCAGATAGTGGTCTTTTCCAACAAGAGAGAATTTAATCATTATTCCTTGAAATTAATGGCATGGTGGCTCAATAGTTAACACTGCTGCCTTGCAGCTTCAGGGATCCAGGTTTGATTTCAGCCGCACAATTCTGCCTTCCTTTCCACAGGAATGATAATTAAATTTCAGAGGGTTACAGAAAAAATTTAAAAGGATGTTGCTGGGATGAGAGTTTGAGTTACAGGGAGAGGCTGGAGTTTTTTATCCTGCAGCATCCGAGGCTGAGATTTGACCTCAAAGAGGTTTATAGAATCATGAGGGGTGTTGATTGGATGAATAGCCAAGGACTTTTGCCAAGGTGGGAAAGTCTAAAACTACAGGGCACATGTTTAAGGTGAGAGGAAAGATTTAAAAAGGGGTAACTTTTTCATGCAGAGGGTGGTACATGTACGGAACAAGCTGCCAGAGGAAGTGGTGTGGGTTGATACAATTACTAAAAACAAATTACAAATTACTAACACTTAAAATATAGAATAGGAATGGTTTAGAGAGATATGGGCCAAATGCTGGCAAATGGGACTCGGCAAGATTGGGATGTCTCATCGGCATGAATGAGTTGGACCGAAGGGTCTGTTTCCATGCTGTACAACTCTATAATTCTAGACTCATCATGGGTCAGTTATTTATAGGTTTCCTAGCAGCATCTACAGTGTCCACTACTCTCCAGAACTATAAGAGCCGCCTGTCAACTAGATCAAGGGCTGGAAGTCCCACTCTCAGCTTGTTCAGGCCAATCACAGCATATTGCTGTTGCAGGATGGCATTTTCAAAGTCATGCAGTGTAGCTTTTTGTTTCTCTGATGATTTTAACCCTCAAGGTGTTTGTAAGTTTAAATAGACCAAACTTTTTATAAATTCTATTCAAATCCAAAATGTATTGTGCAACATAGAATGAAGCTCCTTTTTGTTGGAAAAATTAAGCACTTGCCATTTCACCACGTGGACCTGTTGGTCCAAATTCACCCTTTTCACCAGGATTTCCAGGTTCACCCTGTAGTGGAATAAATCAATGAAGGTAAAATGTCAGCAATCACACACTAATGAATTTTCTCAACAATTAAACATTTTTAAGTAGGATATACCTTTCTTCCACTTTGCCCTCGTCTTCCTCTTGAACCAGGAGGTCCACCAGGACCAGCAATTCCCTAGGAATAAAATACAGGACTTCTTCAGCAGGAGTTTGAATAATGGAAGCTGGATTTCACATCACTGTAAAAACACAACTATAGGTTTACCTCTTTTTCAAATCATGAGTGCAACTACATATTCATAGAGGTAACTGTCACTGTTAGGGAAATAGGAATAAGGTTAGTTAAAGCTCCCTCTTGTTTAAACCAACACTAGCACTCTGGTTCCACTATTCCATGAGTAACAAAAAATAAACTAAAATACTTTTCCACATCAAGTTTTAATTAACAAGATGGATAGGGTGAATAGACAAGGTCTATTCTCCAGGGTAGGGGAGTCCAAAACTTTAAGGTGAGAGGAGAAAGATTTAAAAGGGACCAAAGGAGCAACTTTTTCAGGCAGAGGGTGGTGCGTGTATGGAATGAGCTGCCAGAGGAAGTGGTGGAGGTTGGTACAATTACAACATTGAAAAGGCATCTGGATGGATAAATGAATAGGAATGGAGGGATATGGGCTAAATGTTGGAAAATAGGACCAGATTAATTTAGGATATCAGGCCAGCTTGGACAAATTGGACTGAAAGGGTCTGTTTCTGTGCTGTACATCTCTGTGACTCTTTGTCTCTAGCTATCAACCAGATTTCTGAAGAACCACAATTCTTGACTAATTATTAACTTTTTTTAAATAATTAAAATACACAGTCAATAATACAGAAGTATAAATGCTTATCTCTCTAAATCTCTCACATTCTCTCTCTCTCTCTTTCTTTCTCTCTCTCCAGAAAAAGAGAAAAAGTAACAGATTTCTCTGCGGAGATTGGCTTTCTGAAACAAAAAAACACTCTGGGCTATTCTTGAATACAAAAGAATAAAACACAGAACCTTCCATAGACTGTTGATTGAAGTTCTGCCACATGTGGTAAAATCACTAATCATGTGCAGTTGGCTCTGAAATCTTGCAGAAACAATTGCTGATATTCCTTCAATCATTCTTTCAAACAAAGTAAAACGGTTTCACTCTGAACTTAAAAAGGAGTACTTTCCTTTTGGAAATAGGAGAGATCATTCAGGTAGCTTGATCTTAGCAAGTGTTCCTACAATTCCGCTTATTCTTAGAAGGCTTCCTCCAGGTTCTGGAGGGACCATTCCATCTGGGACACCCTAGTTAACTCATGTGGAAATGACAGAGACATCTCCCTTCTGTCAACCACTGGCAAGCACTTGTCTTTGTCCTTGCCCATAGACTCCTGCCATTATCTGAGGAAGTGCTCCCTGAATCACAGTGTGGCCTCCACCCATCCAGATGAACGATAGTCAAGATCTTCACAGCATGTCAATGACAAGACAAATGTCACCAGGAAAAGAAACAATTGCTTTACACAGCCTCATCGATCTAACCGAGGCCTTTGACATAGTTAACCCCCAGGCTCTGTGGTGGATACTGTTGCAATACAGCTGCCCTGAATAAATTCATCAGGATGCTGAGGTTGCTGCATGATGCGTGTCTGTGACAGTGCTTAGCAACTGTGGAGATGGAGGGTGGGGGGTGGTTGGTGTCAAGCAGGGCTGCATCACCACACCCATCCGTTCACCATCTTCATTGTTGCCATCCTCTGTCTCACTGGCCAAAACCTGCCCAAGGCAATTCAATTCATTTACCGTATGGATGGCAGGCTGTTCAACTTTAATAGGCTCAAGGCCTACGGTAAGGTCTCCATCTTCTCCACCTTAGAGCTTCAATATGCAGTCTGTAGATAGCAATGCCATCTTGGATGGCTTTGCCTCGGCACATAAGTTGTTAGGTCTTACTCAACATAAAAAGAAACTCTAGTACTCTATCAACCACCATTCAACAGTCCCTCCACCCTTCCTACAATAAGGGTTAACAACAAGAGCTTCTGTGATGGCATTACCATCAGCATATTGAAGCTCCAAGATGGAGGTGATCGTGGCCTTGCCCTAAGCCTTGAGCCTATTAAGGTTGAACAGCTTGAATCCCCTTGAAAATATGGATCACTTCCCATATCTCAACAGCTGTATCTCCTCCACCAACATTGATGCAGAAATGCAACACTAACTGAGCTGTGCCAGTGAAGCCGACACCCGACTCGAAGAAGATGGGTGTTTGAAGACCATGATTTACAGACTAGGAGAACGTGAGAATTGCAGATGCTAGAGATCAGAGTTGAAAAGTGTGGTGCTGGAAAAGCACAGCAGGTCAGGCAGTATCCGAGGAACAGGAGAGTCGACATTTTGGGCATAAGCCCATCTTCAGGAATGTTGGGGAGTGGGGAAGGAGGCTAAGAGATAGCTAGGGAGGTGAGGATGGTAGCTGGGAAAGTGATAGTTAGATGCAGGTGGAGGGTCATAGTGATAGGTCGGAGGGGAGGGTGGAGCAGATAGGTAGGGAAGAAGATGGTCAGGTAGGACAGGTCAAGGCAACATCTGGAACACTTTAACCACATAGCATCAACATCGACTTTACTAGTTTCCTAATCTCTCCTCCCCCCACCTCATTCCAGAGCCAGCCGGCCAACTCGGCGCCACCCTCTTGAACTGTCCTACCTCTCAATCTTCCTTCCCATCTATCTGCTCCACCCTTCTATCTGGCCTATCACCATCTCCCAACCTGCATCGACCTATCGCCTTCCCAGTTACATTCCCCCCACCCCCACCCTCATGTTTATCTCTCAGTCCCCTTTACCCACATTCCTGATGAAGGGCTTATGCCTGAAATGTTGACTCTGCTGCTCCTTGGATGCTGCCTGACTTGCTGTGCTTTTCCAGCACCACACTTTTCGACTATGACTTCCAGGCACAGACTAACCATCTGGTTTACAAAGGCTGTTGTTCTTTCTACATGCTATATGGAGCTGAAATGTGGAACACCTAAAGTAGGCACGTTAAAGCATTGGAACCTCTAGAGATTATATAAAACATCCTGTGGATCACCTGGGAAGACAAACGCACTAACACCAGGGTCTTGGAAGAAGCCAAATAGCCAGCATCACCACCACCATAATTCAACAGCAACTCCGATGGACTGACAATGTCATCCAAACACCCAAATCATACTTCCCAAAATAGATCATGCAATCCCAGCTGAAGGAAGATCAGCATGCCCCTGGTGATCAAAAGCAATGCTGCAAAGGTAACATTCTGACCAGCCTCAAGAAATTCCACATCCACATCAGCAACTGGGAGGACATGGCTACAAAATCAGAATCACTGAGAAACATCAGGTATGTCTGGAAACATCAGCTGCATGCCACCAAAAGAATCATCGCTGCGCCACTGAACCAAAGGGACTCTTGTGCAAGGAGCGACAGAACATCAGGAAGGCCCACCCACCAACACTTCCAACCATCATTACCACCCACCAATGTCCATACTGCATTGGCCTCTTCAGCCATCTGAAGACTCACAGATAGTTGTCCTGATGGAGGACCATCATACTCGACCTGAGTGATCACTAATAATGATGATAGGACAAAGGTACAAGGGTAAGGAAGAGTGTGTTCCATCACCTACATATCTAATGGTCTTCAACAGGGCTGATTATTCATTCAATGTGTCACAATTGTATTGTACATGTGCAAAACATATTTCCTCACATAATTCTCCAAAAGCAACAAATTCTATAAACACCATATTGTTGAAGCATAGGTGTTAGCCAGGTTAATAATGCCCTGGGAACCTATTGTATCCACCAGAACTGGCATATGTGATATTACTTTAATTGAAAGAAAACACCTCCAACAATATACTGATGCAGATGAGATGCATCAAAATGGTCTTTCCCTGTCCTCTATATTTTGATGTAATGTTACTGACCTTAGTATTCTTCCAACATCAGACTGGATTATTATTCTGTCATGCTGATATGAGATATGAATATTCTACCTGATTATGCAAACTGAGCCCAACTATATTGCATTTCTTATAAAAGGAAACAGGACCAGTTAAAATGTAGAATTTCTATTTCTCACTATTGAGCTAGAGACCTGAATGAAATTGGTTACTAATTTTTTTATGACAAATTATGTGGGAGGTTTCAGTCATCGATCTGAACCCATTTAGAACTAAGTTGTGATTATCCCAAACTGATTTCACTTTAGATCCTTACTGTCAGTCTGTGGAGGCATTCCATCATTTAAGTTGCCGCCATGATTAGATGACAGTGGAAGGAGTCATTGTTTTGATTAGACGTTAAAACCGCTCGAGGAAGTTCTTTTTAGCTTTGTAAGGCAAAGTGACAAGAGAAAGCACTTACCCTGGGCCCTCGAATGCCACTTCCACCTTCTTGGCCTGGGATTCCAGAGGATCCAGGTGTGCCCTTGGTGCACAAAGAGAAATGTTCTTGTAGCGAATTTGACATTTCTTGATATTTTGAGATCTAACAGAAGCCAGCACCTAAAACTTTATATTGTAAACAGATAGCTTACTTGTTGTCCTCTAAACCCTGCAATTCCTGGAGGTCCACGAGTTCCTGGATTGCCTTTTGAACCCTAAATGTGTCAAACAAAACAAGTATTATATTGGCAATTCTCCAATGAGGAAGTACTTTTCTTGTAAAGGATTGAATAATGCCAGAATCAGATTTATCCCAATTAGTGGAATGTAAATAAATTCAAATACACTTGAAAATAAGTAGGTAAATTCACTTAACAAGAACACCACCACACCTTTAATTTACTACATTACTTTAAACATTTCTTCAGCATTTCACTTCTTTCACTACCGATGCTGAGTAGCACAAGTGTGCGCCACCTACAAGTTAAACTGCAGCATCTCACCAAGACTTCTTTGACAGCATCTTAGAAACAAATTTCGAAACTTAAAACCTCTATCCTTAGAAGGGCCAAGGCAGCAAATGATCAGATGCTAGTTTCACTTCAAGCTACACACCATCCTGACTTGGAGCTATATCATCACTCCTTCATTATCATTGAGTCAAAATCCTGGAAACCCTTTCCTAACAGCACTGTCAGTGTCTCTACAGATGAACAGCAACATTTCAAGAATGAAGCTCAACACCATCTTCTCAAGGGCAATTAGGAATGGACAATAAATGCTGGCCTATCCATATCACGAGTAATTTCATGAGAAGAAGTTACAGACAGGATATTCTATAGTTTAATTTATCCTCTTATCTAACCTATGTACACATTAAAAATGTAGGAAAAGACAACCAGATTACACAAGTATTCACCTTATCTACTCGACATCCTTTTGCAATTTCAAGTCATTCTGAATCAATTCCATTGTTCCTTCAAGAATGTCTCAAAGTTAAAGTCAGATAATTTAAAAACCACCTTCAGGAAATTCATTGTCTATTCAGTGGTCTTCCTTCATCATGAGGCCAGATTCAGAAATATGCAGATTTATCCGAAAAAAAAAGTAGAAATGGAAAAGGTTTCAGAGATAGGAAGAGGCAAAGTCATTAAGAAGTTTAAATACAACTGATAATTTTTAAAATTTAATTTATTGAGGGACCAGAGACTATAAGTGTGATTTAGTGCATGTTAGCACTAGAGTTTTAGATGGTTTGCAGTTTCTGAAAAGTAGAGGGTAGGAAGCAGATCAGGAGAGCATTAAAGTACAAACCTGGAGATGAAAGTATGCGTGAGGCAGTGTGAGGTGGGCAGCTAGCATTGATAAAAAGGCAATGGAGCTGTTAGTAGCATTGAAAGATGACAGCTTCTGTCATCCTAATAGTCAGTAAGAATAAATGACAACTAATCAAAGTGTTGACAAGCAGTTTAATGGAATAGAGAAGGTCGAGGAGTTGAGAGAAGTTATATAGAAACAGAGCTGGATATTATCAGCAAATAATTCACCCCAATTCCTTTAGATGATGCTGCCAAGGGACAGCAAGTAAATCAGGAATAGAAAGGGCCAAAGGTAGAGTACTGGGCAGAGAAGATATTTCTGGGAATTATCTAATATGTTGGCTATGTAAGAGTGTACAGGTAAACCTAGAGTGAACTGGGCAGGACAGGAGTGAACTTGGCAGTCGAAATAAGATAATGGTAGAGGTTGCTGTGCATTTGGCAACATCAAAGGCTATAGAATGATGAGGGAAAATGGACAAGAATAGTACACTAGTCAGTCATAATCCTCACAAACGAGGATACAATTTGTAATTTTGATTAGGGTCATTCCAACATTAATTTAAGAATAGAAACCTGATCTCAGAGATTCAGCTTAGTTTTGGCACTGCAGACTTGATTGGTGAAAGGGCCTCTTAGAGTCATAGAGTCAAAGAGATGTACAGCATGGAAACAGACCCTTCGGTCCAACCCGTCCCCCACAATCCAAAGATGTGCAGGGCCAGGTGAATTGGACTCCCTGATCCCAGGGAAAAGACTTTGTCTATTTACCCTATCCATGCCCCTCATCATTTTATAAACCTCTATAAGGTCATCCCTCAGCCTCCGATGCTCCAGGGAGAATAGCCCCAGCCTGTTCAGCCTCTTCCTATAGCTGAAATCCTCCAACCCTGGCAACATACTTGTAAATCTTTTCTGAACCCTTTCAAGTTTCACAACATCTTTCCGATAGGAAGGAGACCAGAATTGCACGCAATATTCCAACAGTGGCCTAGCCAATGTCCTGTACAGCCGCAACATGACTTCCCAACTCCTGTACTCAATACTCTGACCAATAAAAGAAAGCATACCAAAAGCCTTCTTCATTATCCTATCTACCTGCGACTCCACTTTCAAGGAGCTATGAACCTGTGTACTGTGTGCTGCTATGATTCAAAAATAGCATAGTCATAAAGGTGGACTTTTAAGGGCATACAGTTTAGGGTTTTGCCAATTGCTATTCAACCTCCAAATTCTCTTTCATTTCCAAATACAAAGATACAAGACTTGCATTTATATAGGTCTTCTCGTGACTGCCAAACGTCCAAAATCCTTTACCATTTTTGAAGTGCTTTTAAAGTATATTTGATGTTGTAATGCAGAAAGCACTGCAGCCAATTTCTGAACAGCAAGATCCCACAAACAGCAATGTGATCACGATCAGACTATCTGTTTTTGCAATTTTGAAATAAAGGGAAGAGGTTGCAACAGAAGCAGTTGAACTGATTTTCTGAAGCTTAGTCAAAGAAAACAAGCCAGGGGCCCCTTGCACCTATATTGCAATATTACATCTTGTAAGTCTCAGAGATCTGCAGAACAAAACACAGATGTAGTTCAGCAATCAGTTCCATGTCTTCTTTCTTTCCTCACCAATTTCTTAGCAGCCCCACTTCTGTGAAGACTCCATGCTCGGTTATAGTTTGATAGCAAGCAGTCTGCTTTCAGTATCATACCCCTATGAATCAAGCACTGAATGTCAAAGAGCTCACCAGTTATGCGACCACTGGGTCCCAGCTCAATCTGTCCACAACTGATAGATGTGAAGTCGGAAGCAAGAACACTTATCACTTTCCCCCTCCTTAATATCAGAGTCTTGAGGCTAACCTGAGCATTCTCACTGGGGTCTGATTAAGATGAGACAAATCAGTAAAGGCCAGAAAATAACCTGGCCCACCTAAACATTGGAAAAACCAACTGAATAATCAAAGGGATCCATGTCTTGGCTAATCTTGGTTCATACACACTTCAAAATCTTATGGAATGTGTATCATACCTGAAGAGATTGCATTTGAAGTAGCCATGCTTTTCTGTTTCAAACATCACTGGTGTACCTCGTCTCATCTTTTCAAATTTTGCAATGTCTTCTGCACGGAGTAGATACATGTGTCTGGACTCATTATGTGTCCCTGCCACAGTCTCAATAATACACGTACCCAGTGTAATAATGGATTGTAGACTTCTTAATCATGTTATCTTTCAGAGGTGTTCAATGACACATTTGATGTTTCCAATGCCTGACATATATTTCTTATGCTTTGTATCAGTTAAACATTTCTCACAATGCAGCCTTATTACATGATACCTCCAACTATCATAATTATTATAGTAAAATTATATATCATGTATACAATATATAATATACAATAATAAATATCCTTCTACAGAAAATGCTATAATTATGTTCTACTTAAACAACTTAAGACCTTTAATGTCATATATTAATTTATCGGTAACACAGCTAAAACATTTTGAAGGAAATTATCAAGTAAAAAAATGCAAACTGTACTCTTGTTCCTGGTGGTCCTCTGCGGCCCTGTGATCCCTGTAATGACAAAACCCAAGCCAGTGTTACTGCTATGACATGTCAATGAGAAAATTATGCTGCCAACATTAAGTAGTTTAAAAAAAAACAAAATTTCTTCTTGCTGGGTACAGAACAGTGTGATTAATACTAAAAATGTTGTGAATTCAACGCTTATCATTTCATTAAGAGAAAGAACCATATATATTTGCCAATATCACCAGTGAGAAAAGTCAGGCCAACCACATGCCAATAAAATTCTTATGTATTTTTCTTCAAATTATTAGATTGCACAATGCCTTTTTTTCAAAACGAGAGGAGATTTCTTTCGAGTTATTTACGTCATGTTTCTACTCAAAATCGTAAGTTAAGCATTCATAAAGAGATGCTATCTCAAGGAGTATGAAATAGCTTGCAAATTGGGGAAAGTAGACTTTGTAGTTCAGACAGAACTTTCATTTTGAACTGAGGGCACAGCCCATTATTCGTTTTATTTCCCCCTCCTCAACTGAAACACTGATTCTCTGTTTCTCAAGTATCTCACCTAAATTATTATCCTTGAGTACGCCTAGGTGGTGTACTGCATCACTGTTCTATAATGGTAAGCATCATCAATGAAGTTGAGATTATGCTGGCACAAAGCCACACTTTAATCAGTACTACTCTGCCTTGCTAATTCCAAAGTGACATCTTCATGATACCAAACCATAACATATTTTTGTGCATATCCAAAGGTTTGCTTACCCTGCGCCCATTTGCTCCAGATGATCCTGGACGGCCACTGTTACCAGGTTCTCCCTAAGTCAAAATTAAAGTTATAAATATATCAGTGAATTTACCTTTGTCTGAATATACAGAGAATATAGCTATGACTTATTGCATACCTAAATTTACTCAATGAATAATATTTAAAGAGAGCATTACAATTATGCTTCCAATTGAAGGATCATTTTTGTATGATAACTTATTTATTTAGACAATATATACATTACCACCAAGCCCATGTCACCCCTCTGCCCTTTGTCTCCTTTCTGAATGTTCATGATTCCTGGTTCACCCTGCAAGACCAAAGCAAATTGTAATCTAAAAATATGTAATATAGCCTCATATCTTATTCTTTTAAAAAATTATCATAAATATGTGTTACAGTTACACCCGGTTCATAGCAAACAAATCCTTAACAACTTCCATAATTTGTCTTCTCTTACAAGATATGGTGTGGAGGTGCAGGTGTTGGACTAAGTTGGACAAAGTCAAAAATCACACATCATGTTATAGTCTAATGGGTTTATTTGGAAACACCAGATTTTGAAGCACTGCTCCTTGATGAACACATACAAACTGGAGGAGGAGCACCTCACCTTCTGTCTCAGGAGCACACAACTGCATGGCCTCAACATTGAATTCACCAGTTTCCAAATCTCCTCTCCCCCCACCCCAACCCTCTGACTCTTGACCTGTCCAACCTGTCCTTCTTCCTTCCCACCTATTCGCTCCGCCCTTCCCACCAACATATCACAATCATCTCCTACTTTCGTCCACGTATCGACATCTTGCCTACCTTTTCCCTAGCCGCACCCCAGCTCCATTTGTCTCTCAGCCCCCTTTCCCCTCTCCAACCCTGATGAAGGGTTGTGCCCGAAACATCGACTCTCTTGCTTCTTGGATGCTGCCTGACTTGCTGTGCTTTTTCCAGCACCACACTTTATTGACTTTGACTCCTCCAGCAACTGCTATCCTCACTATTTCCTAACAACACAGGTAACTCAAGTTTGGAAATTATCTGCCTTGCTGAATCCATCTCAGTCGAAACTACTTGGCATCAACATGTGCAATGTAATGTTATGGGGAGATAACCTTGGTCAGGACACCAGGGTTAATGCCCTGCACTTCTGCAAATAATACCATGGGATCTTTCACATTCAGATGAGCAGATAGATGCCTGTTGTTCTACATCTCATTCTAAACTTAACATCTCTGACAGTGCAATACTCTCTCAGTGATGTAACAGTGTTTTAGTCTTGATTTTTGTGCTTAGGTTCCTGAGCTGAGGGGAAGCTAGTGCACCACCTACTTGAATTGGAATCAGCGTCCTCGTTTGAAGAATAAGTAGAGTGGTTGCAAGAACTCTAAATTAGTCAGTTGAAGGAAGGGTCCAGTTGAAAAAGGTATTATAAGTAAAAGCTTGCAAAAAAGCAAGTGGTACAATCAGAGACTGTGTTTAGGCACCAAAGGTAAAGGGGAATCTGAAAGATGCGAAGTGGCTAAACAAGGAGCACGAAGTAATCTTATCAATAAAAGCTCAGAGCTGTAGGATAGGTTTGGGTATCGGACTGTATGTACAATTATTTATACAATTCCACAAAGTAGAAGTAACAAATTGAATGAACTACAAGTGTATATGCAACTTGGAAAATGCAGCATATTAAAGTTACAAGTACCAAGTTAATCAGGTTGTTGTGTTTTTAAGTGTATTTAATTTAGGGGGTTGGGGTTCAGATAATCCATTCTGAATTCTGCTTAAAGTAAAACTGGGGTGGTTTGACTGCTTGAGATGAAAGTCGGGCCCAGATTGCTTCACTGGGATGAAGGTGCAAGGCATTCATACCAGTGGGCAATGGCAAAAGATTCCGTGCGAATAATGTTAGTCTCCAAAGTCTGGGGAGATTTTGAGATTGCTAAATGTACTACATTAAATCAGTTACTTGAATCCAGTTACTGAACAGAGTTAGTACCTCAAAGTATTGCTAATCAGCTCACATAACTCGTGACACCAGTGAGATTGGCTTTGAGAGGGGAAGTGTTTCAAAGATGTGTGAAAAACAATTCTGGGCTATGAAGACACCACACTTGAAAAGAACTGGAATAAACCAAAAGACCTGCTTTCAAAAAAATTTGAACGCTTACTTCTGAGAATGTAAGGTATAACTATGAACCTGAATTTTGATGTAAAAGACAAAAGTTTGATTGTGTAGCTTAAAGTATGTTTTGTCTGCAGAAATAATGTTTAGTCAACTTTGCTTTCAATTTGTTTGTTATAGTAAAACATGAAATCATGCTATTGCATACTTTCAGTCATTCCCTGGAAGTTTGAATTTCTTTGTTTTTGAAAGCTAGCAGCCTTTATGGGGATTATTATGGCTGCAGAATGATTAGGACTAAAATAAGTGCAACAAAGGTTCGCCAAACTAATTCCAGATTGAGGGACTGTCCTGTGAAGAAAGTTTCAATTAGTTGGGCACATTTTCTCTGAAATTTGGAAGTATAAGATTTGATCTTCAACACACAAAATTCGAACAGTGGTTGACAGCATTAGATGCAAACGGTATGGTTTCTCTGGTTGGGGCAGAGGGACCAAAGGAAACATGGTCAGAATAGGAGCAAAACAGCTAAGACAGCACAGCGGAGGAATCTTTTCATTCATGGAGTACTGAATCTTTAGCGTTCTCGAGGCCCAGAAGATTGTGGAGGCTCAGTCATGAAGTGTGTCCTTGACTGAGATTAATAATTTTCTACATAGTAAAAAAAAAACCAAGGGATATGGGTCTGCTTCAGGAAAATGGTGCTGCAAATGAAGAATAGCCACAGTGTCATTTAAGCACAGAGCAGACTCAAAGGACTGAATGGATTATTCCTGATGTAGGACAGCTGGTGTTGGACTGGGGTGGACAAGGTCAAAAATCACACAATACCAGGTTATACTTCAACAGGTTTATTTGGAAGTACTAGCTTTGGATTATTCATGCTCTTTTCATTTTATGATTGGGAGCAGATGTTCGCAGGTAAAGGGACAGCTGGAAAATGGGAAGCCTTCAGAAATGAGATAACAAGAGTCCAGACACAGTATATCCCTGTTAGGGTGAAAAGAAAGGCTGGTAGCTGTAGGGAATGTTGGATGACTAGAGAAATTGAGGGTTTGGTTAAGAAAAAGAAGGAAGCATATGCCAGGTCTCGACAAGATAGATCAAGTGAATCTTTAGAAGAGCATAAAGGCAGTAGGAGTATACTTAAGAGGGAAATCAGGAGGGCAAAATGTGAACATGAGATAGCTTTGGCAAATAGAGTTAAGGAGAATCCAAAGGGTTTTTGCAAATATATTAAGGACAAAAGGATAACGAGGGAGAGAATAGGGCCCCTCAAAGATCGGCAAGGCAGCCTTTGTATGGAGCCGCAGGTAATGGGAGAGATACTAAATGAATATTTTGCATCAGTTTTTACTATAGAGAAGGACATGGAAAATATAGACTGTAGGGAAATAGATGGTGACATCTTGAAAAATATCCATATTACAGAGGAGGAAGTGCTGGATGTCTTGAAATACATAGAAGTGGACAAATCCCCAGAAACTGATCAGACCTATCCTAGAATCCTATGGGGAACTAGGGAAGTGATTGCTGGACCCCTTGCTGAGATATTTATATCATCGATAGTCACAGATGAAATGCTGGAAGACTGGAGGTTGGTTAACGTGGTGCAACTATTTAAAAAAAGTGGTAAGGACAAGCCAGGGAACTATAGACCAGTGAGCCTGACGTCGGTAGTAAACAAGGTGTTGGAGGGAATCCTGAGGGACACGATGTACATGTGTTTGGAAAGGTAAGGACTGATTAGGGATAGTCAACGTGGCTTTGTAATGGGAAATCATGTCTCATAAACTTGATTGAGTTTTTTGAAGAGGACCGATGAGTGCAGAGTGGTAGACGTGATCTGTATGGACTTCAAGTAAGGCATTTGACAAGGTTGCCCATGGGAAACTGGTTAGCAAGGGTTGATCTCATGGAATACTGGGAGAACTAGCCATTTGGATACAGATCTGGCTCAAAGGTAGAAGAGGGTGGTGGTGGAGGGTTGTTTTTCAGACTGGAGGCCTGTGACCAGTGGAATGCCACAAGGATCGGTGCTGGGCCCTCTACGTTTTGTCATTTATATAAATGATTTGGAGATGAGCATAAGAGGTATAATTAGTAAGTTTGCAGATTACACCAATGTTGGAGGTGTAGTGGACAGCGAAGAAGGTTACCTTAGATTACAATGGGATCTTGATCAGATGGGCCAATGGGCTGAGGAGTGGCAGATGGCGTTTAATTTAGATAAATGTGAGATGCTGTATTTTGTGAAAGAAAATCTTACCAGGGCTTATACACTTAATGGTAAGGTCCTAGGGAGTGTTGCTGAACAAACAGACCTTGGAGTGCAGGTTCACAGCTCCTTGAAAGTAGAGTCCCGGGTAGATAGGATAGTGAAGAAGGCATTTGGTACGCTTTCCTTTATTGAGTACAGGAGTTGCGAGGTCATGTTGCAGCTGTACAGGACATTGGTTAGGCCACTGTTGGAATATCGCATGCAATTCTGGTCTCTTTCCTATCGGAAAGATGTTGTGAAACTTGAAAGGGTTCAGAAAAGATTTAAGGATATTGCCACGGTTGGAGGATTTGAGCTATAGGGAGAGACTGAACAGGCTGAGGCTGTTTTCCCTGGAGCATTGGAGGCTGAGGGGTGACCTTATAGAGGTTTATAAAATCATGAGGGGCATGGATAAGATAAATAGACAAAGTCTTTTCCCTGGGGTGGGGGAGTCTAGAACTAGAGGGCATAGGTTTAGGCTGAGAGGGGAAAGATATAAAAGGGACCTAAGGGGCAACATTTTCACACAAAGGGTGGTACGTGTATGGAATGAGCTACCAGATAAAGTGGTGAAGACTAGTACAATTGTAACATTTATATGCCATTTGGATGGGTATATGAATAGGAAGGGTTTGGAGGGATATGGGCTGAGTGTTGGCGGGTGGACTATATTGGGTTGGGATATCTGGGCAGCATGACGGGTTTGACCGAAGGGTCGGTTTTCATGCTGTATATCTCTATGACTCTGTGACTCTAAATATACAAGGTTACGGGGTAAAACAGGAAAGATAATGACATTGGTGGAGGGGAGGAATAGCATCAACAATTAAGTCAGAAATCATTTACTTGATAACAGAGGATAAAATTAAAAGTAATCAAGCAGACAAAACATTACAGGTAGAGCTGGGCGATAATACAGCATTTAAGTTTGTCTAAGTGCTGCGTAAGTTCCTTGGGATCAGCTGCAAATTGATAGGTTACATAAACGCAAAGGTTAGGCAAACCTGAAGCAAAGGCACAATGCTTTAAATGGGGTTCTTAACTTACACGTAGATTACGATAAGTAGACTAACATGTTTCAGAAAGGTAATGAGTGATAATATTCTGCAAATCTGGAACCAATGATACCAGATCAGGTTTAATAATGGGCAATAATACAGTAATATTTACCAGTCTACAGTGCATAAATGCTTATCTAATAGTGATCATGACCTGACTGTCAAACAACATAGTTTTTAAAAGGGAAAAATGTAAAAGAGCTTTTAAGATTCATGATTCAGATAAAGTTGATGTCAATAGGATGAAATTGAAGCCATATTAAAAAGGACCAGTCTGTCAATGGATAAAATTACAGAAAGTCTTTGGTTCTCTGAAAAAATAATGTTTTGGAAGTGGAATGATTTTGGGTGCTTTACAGGTGGAGTCCCAAAAGATGTGTGATAGTTCCTAAGAGATTGTTAGCAAACATTGAAGTTCATGGAACTGAAGACAAATTACTTACTTTATTAGGAAACTAAAGGCAACACACAATAGGGATAATGGGCAGGTATTCTCAACTGATATATAGTCATTGAGGTCTGGTCAATTCAATTACTAATTTTAAATCTGTGATTGACAGAGATTTGTAAATATATAGATATTCAGGGATACAGAAAACAAGTGATTTTATGTATCAGGTCACAAATCAGTCATCATCATTTTGAATGGTCAACTGGCTTAAGGTGCTAATTGATCAACTCCAGTTCAATCACATTAATACATTTATTATAAATATTCATATTGATAAGATGCTGATACAAGAAATTCTCTGAAGGTTTACATGAGATTCTGTTATAGCCAATAGATTAGATTCCCTACAGTGTAGAAACAGGTCCTTCAGCCCAACAAGCCCACACCGACCCTCCGAAGAGTAACCCACCCAGACCCATTTCCATGACTAATGCACCTAACACTATCGGCAATTCACCTGACCTATACATCTTTTGACTGTGGGAGGAAACTGGAGCACCCAGACGAAACCCACACAGACACATGGAAAACATGCAAACTCCAGATAGACAGTCGCCCAAGGCTGGAATCAAACGTGGGACCTGGTACTGTGAGGCAGCAGTGCTAACCACTGAGCGACCGTGCCACCCTAATAGTGCAACATTACTCTATAGATACCACAAATTTGTATCAATTATCTTTACTTACACAGTCAAAAGTAATGCCTAATTTGATTGAATGCAGGTATAAGAAAAATGTTTTATGTTTTTAAATCAAACATTTGTGTCAAAAATGTGTGTTAGGTTGTGCATTGGGCTAACAAATAAATGTGTCTTATTTTACAGCAGTAATTCAAATTTGCTTTGCTAACATTACTGAATATTACACTAGTTTGGTTAAAACATAATAAGTGGATCAACACTTTTGAAATAATTAACTAACTTACCGGGTCACCTCGATAGCCAATATCACCCCTTTCACCTTTTCCACCTTTCACTCCTTTCGTTCCCTGTGAAAAAGAATTGACTCATGGCTTACTTTGTTCCTGCATTATCCACCAATCTCTAACATTGCCTATCCATGCGAAAAACCACTTATGCTGATTAGCTCTACCACTGTCAAAATATATTCATTATTTGTATCTGTCAGTTCTTGATGCATTTGATATCGCCTCTTTTCTCTCTTATTTCTATCAATTTTAATTTTAAAGAAAGAGGCATAAATCATGAATTGAAATTGCTGAAGAAACTCAGCAGGTCTGGCAGCATGTGTAGAGAGAAAGCAGAGTTAAGGTTTCAGGCCCAATGACCCTTCAGAACTGAAACCTTAACTCTGCTTTCTCTTCACAGGTGCTGCTAGACCTGCTGAGTTTCTCTAGTAATTTCTGTTTTGTCTTAGATTGCCAGCATCCGCAATTCTTGGTTTTATTTTAGCGAGGCATACAGGTGTTTGGAGTCATTGTCTACCCAAGGGAAGATCCTTTGCTTATTTCTCTAATTCATGAATTCTGTGATTTCCTTTCCAATTGGCCATAAGAACCTTGCATTTTCACCTTCAACAGGAAACTAGCAATATGACCAGGGAAGAGTACATGAGGGGGTTTCCTTTTAACTTCCTCAAACACTTCTAAAAGAAATACATCTTTTTTAACCAAGAGGGTTACAGATAGATGGAACCGGCTGCCTGAGGGGTGATGGACTCAAAATATTTAAAAAAGCATCTGGATGCTTTAAAATGTCATGGACACAGTAGACAATGGACCAAGTGCAGGTAAATGGGATTAGTCATACCTTGGCATTTGTTGGTCAGCATAGGTAAGGTGAGCTGAAGGGTCTGTTTCTAAGCTGTATGACTCTGATTCTATGATTCTAGCTGACTATGAGCAGGCATTGTCCCTCAACTTCCAGCTCAACTTCCAGTTCCAACGTAATTGAAACTTTGTTGTTTTTGCTGTTGATCATGGCACATAACCCTACATGGAACCCTTATTTGGATTTTGGGTGACTTACATAAAGAAAGGCAGGATCTTCTGTGAGATCTCGAATAGCCCTGCAACCTACATTAAATTTACAGGCAGAGAAGGTGGGTGATTTTGACAAATAGTATTAAAGATGATTACCACTTTATGATGTATTAATTTTTTTTAACACTGTTTAAAAGGTTTCACTTCGTATGATGCAAATACTGCCTGGAAGATAAGCTGACTTACCCAGTCTCCTATGTTGCCTTTTTCTCCTGCTGCTCCTAGTGCTCCATTTGTACCCTGCGTAAAACATGGAACATTTGGTGTAACTGTAGTAATACAGATAAAATATGAACAGGTCAAATAAGTGTGGTAATTCAAATTAATAAAGCAAACTAACAAACAAACACATACCTGTTCCCCATCTATTCCATCAAGACCAATTTCTCCCAGTTGACCCTTGGAAAAGGCAAGGTCAAAAAACATAAAACATTAATCCAGGCAAAGAACAACCTTATTTACTTTTCAATTTCTTTTTCAGTAAACACATGTGCTTGCTTCTTGAACCAACTCTACTACATGAGAAATCACAATAGACATAGCTTCAAACTTGGATAAACTAGGATTTATCTCTCCACCCTGCAGACACTCTGCCTCTATTCCTGATGAAGGGCTTTTGCCTGAAATGTCGATTTTCCTGCTCCTCGGATGCTGCCTGACCTGCTGTGATTTTCCAGCACCACTCTGATCTAGAATCTGGTTTCCAGCATCTGCAGTCCTTGTTTTTACATAGCCTCAAACTTGTTGTATCATGACCATCTGCGTCAACTCTATCTTACTACACTATCCCTACAATCCACAACTCTTTGACGACTCAAAACTCATTAATCTTTGACTTGATTACACTCAACAACTGAACACCCAAAACTCTCTGGGTTACAGAATTCCAAACATTCCTAAGTAGATTAAGGGAGATATTTCTTCTTATCTCAGCCCTAAATGATCATCCCCTTACTATGAAACTATGAAGCCAAACTCTAGATTCTGCAAGATAGACGCACCCGTTCTCCCATTTGAATTACTGACCACTGGCCTTTCTGAGCTTGAGGGCATGCTCCTGGCCTTTCTGCTTTTCGAGTTTATCGAGCATCCTTATTTAAAACAGAGTCTGCCTTCTGGCCACAAATTCACAAATGTGGGGAAAATCACTATAAGTATTTCCATGTGATGTGTAGTCATGACCCCAATTTGACCTGGCATCGAAATATGGATCCAAACACACAATTCTCTCCATAGTATCAGTTCAGTGGCACTAACATTTCCACATCACCCATGATAATTTCTCCTGCTTCTGCCTGGAAGAAACCAATATTCACTTTAGTTGTTTTTGTTTGGAAACATGTAAAAACCTTTAAAAATCACTTTTTGTACTCTTGTACTGTGTTTCCCCCTTTTTCTCAATTAGTTGCCTGTATTCTGTTGACTTCTAAAACTCCCTGGATACCTATTATTTATTGCAAATTTTGAAAAGCTGTACTTTCAATTGAATAATAACTTAATAAACCCCAGATAGATCTTTATCACAGATGTTTCTCAATGAAACATGTTTTACTGACTCACTTATGAAATGCTTTCCATTATGATTTAATAGAGGGCTATGGTGATAGGGCTAGAGAATGGGACTGGCTGGATAGCTCTTTTGGACTCGATGGGCCAAATGGCCGCCTTCTGTAATGCAACTTCAATGATTGTTACATACTTCCTTAACATTTAATATTTACCCAATCAACTTCATCCATTTTTTTTTCTCCTCACCCCTTTGTAATGAGACTTCTTTACTACAAGGTTATTAACTGATACTGTTTCACAGCACAATCCTAGATTTAAAACAGCCTGTTCCCTAGTTGGTTCTTCAACATACTAGCATCATTGAGTCACTATGAAGGCGGCTATTTGGCCCAGAGTTCATGACAACTCTCAGGGCAGCAATCCAATCAGGCCAGTTTTCCCATATTATCCCAACAGTCCTTGAAGTTCATTTATCTTAACTGTTTATCTAATGTGCTTCTGAAATCTTTGATCATCTCCACTTTCACTACTATTATAGACAACAACTTCATGATCATCTACACTCATGGTTTAAAACAGGTTCTCCCTCACATCTCCCTGTAACTCTTGTCCAAAGTCTTGAATCTGTCTACCTTAATCAGTATACCATCAGCTAAAAGCAACAACTTTTCTTTGCCCATGTTATTGAAACCTGTTATCTTGATAAAATCATTCCTCAACTTCATTTCCTGAAAAGAGACCAAAGCTTCTCCAATCTAACCTTTAACTAAACTCCCCTATTCACGGTACTACTCCTCTGGCACCATCACATGGTTATTAAAGTGAACAGATCTGGACATAATAGTCTAGTAGTGGCTTAACTAGAGCTTTATTAAGATTTAGAGGACTTCCCTGGTGCTGTGCTCAACACCTCTCTATCTATGCACAAAACCTTCTCGGTCCCACAGTTGGTACCTTGTGAAACACCTATTAAAATCCATGGAGATAACATCCACTGCATTCTCTTGATCAACCTTCAATCACTTCTCACTTTTCCTCTCTGACAATTACCTCTCATCCAGCCTCTCCATGGCTCCCTTTTATCCCAGGCTTCCTGCAGTACTGGCAGTTGCCACCATTCCTGGTGGCACTGTTAGATCTGAAGTGCTCCTGCCAGCAGCTATTGGAGTGACATACTGAAAGCCCTGGCAAGGCTGTAGTAGGAAAGTGATTGAGACCAGGTTTCAGCAGGGCTCCCAGAAACAGCAATGGTGACACAGTCACTGCCTCATCTGCTGGTGAATGGAGCCGCAGACATTAAGTTCAGATCTGCATTTCTGTGAGAGATATCAATGACCATCATTTGGAGGGCCTTTATATCTTGTGAGTCAAATAGTTATGACTGCTTCGTTAATGTGGACAGCTTAACTGCTTCAAACATTTTATCATTCTATTGATGAGTACATACCTTCTCGCCAGGGTATCCACGGCTACCCTGTAAATTAAGAACAACACATTAATCACATGGAATTTTATATTTTGGTAATATTTCTTTTAATTGTAACTTTTCTCACTACTTGCCTTAATTCCACTCTGTCCTCGACATCCTTGGAACCCTTGAGTTCCATTTATACCTGATGGACCTCTTTCACCCTATCAGAAATAAAAATGATTAAATAATTAAAGTTCTTCATTATGATCAACCTCAACATCAATGGGGACGCAGGGAGGAATAGGGTTGGAAAACTCACAAATGCCGAATTTAACGGCATGCAGGGCCTCATTTATATACTTTGTCTTGATTTTCCAGCTGGGGGCTCTGGCCATGGGATGGTGTCTAGCTGTTAGGTGAGTAGATTTGCTTCATGATGGACCAGCCTGGGGAACTGAGGAGACTTGATCATGGCAGGAGGAGTGGGTTTTAGGTGGCAGAGGCTTCGGTGAGGTGGAGTTAGTTTAAGAGGTCAAAGGAAAGTGACTCCGCTCCTCATGGTCCACAGCAATGTGGTAAATATATTGACACATTGGATTTGGTTACTGTTGCACCCTGTCAGATGTGTAGGACTTTAAATATAAAACCCAAAGAGATTTCAGATACATGGTCGTGTCAGTATAAATAAAGTGCAGGACTCTTGAAGGTGCATTAGAAAAGTTATTCATATATCTGAAGAAGGTCTCTGGCTTCACCTATCATTTCTACTGTAGTAGACTTAGATTAGGCAGTGATGAGAGAAATGAAAGATTACTTGCCCCTGATACATATGTTCCTTTGCAATCATTGGATAGCAAAGGTAAAGATCAGATTTGACAATAATACATTTACAGTCAAGTAGTTCTTAACACTTACTGCCTAATCTTGTTTTGAAAAATGGTTACTCGGGCAATGGCACAGGAGAACAACACTGGACAAGGTTTAGTATTTTGAGACAGATGGGAAGGAAAAGTGTGATGTGGAGAACTTATGTTAATGCTAATGATAAAGCACAGGCTTGTTCTTGAGTTGTCAGTTGTTAGATCTTTTTAAAAGTATGAATTTACCATGTGGTATGGTTATACTTACTACTCCACCTTCATCACCTGGGTGACCCATAATACCTTTAAGTCCTGGAACACCCTGAAACAACAAAATTGCATGAGATGCATTGAATTGGTATTAATTAATTGACAATGATCATGCTAATGACTCATCACTGTAGAGTTTCAAATTGCTGTTCAGGCATTTTAGTGGCGTGAGAGATCACCTGCCAATGTAACAACCTATCGGATATTCTTTCTCACTGATTTCAATGGAAGTTAAAAATAGGATTGTTTCTACAGCAAGTGGCCAATTTTACACCAGTTATGTCAGTTTTACACCAGGGCAGCAAGTTCAACGTTTATGCAGTTGTATGGGTGGGAGATTATGGTGCAATTCAGTACAGTAAAGTATACTTGCATAAGGTGAACTTCTATTTTCAGTTTAGTTATAAATGGAGATGCATCACACACATGTGATGGCATCTTTCCTTATAATTTACTTGTTTTTATAATCCAAACTTGATGACATCTAAGCAATTATTGACAGGTCCTTTCTATTTATTTTGCTAGCTGGTAATCTCTTCCACTAGGGGCCTGTTTCACATTCATTTCTCAACAGTAAACTTAACTAACCATTAAAACTAACTGCCCAGCTTTTTTCAGCAATGCAAGTAGGAATTTCTTTTTTTTATGCCCTTAATATTGGCATCATAATCTTCCAGAGTAAATCACACAGCTGGATAAAGTAACTAACAAGGACAGATCCATGAGAATTGGTCTTTCCAGTGAAACTCAGCAAAGTTTGTTTGTTTCTGATCTATTAAGATATTATCTGTGCCAGTGCTGACACACTGAAAAAAAGAGATAAGTGTTGTGATTCTAATTCCCTGTGGAGATCACAAATAGATGACAAAGGTTTATACAGGATTTATGTACAGAAATAGACCTTTCACCCCAATTAGTCCGTACCAGCGTTTTTGCTCCACATGAATCGCCTTCCATCTTTCTCATCTAAATCTGTTATTGTAATACTCCATTCCATTCTCATCCACATATTGTTTCACTTTAAATTCATCTGGACTGCTTGCTTTAACTATGTCTTGTGACAGCCATAGTTGCACCACACCTTCTAAATTTAACAGGAGGACTACTTCCACAAAAACTAGCGGCATTCTGTAAGTCAGCTCAACAAGCATCAAGGCAAAATTCTTGAAGAATCAACACCAGTGGGCTAGACACTGCGTCCAAGTAGCTTCAAAGTTCACCTTGACATGAGAGTATTGAGCTGGATGGTAGCAAGTACCTCTCAACAAATCATTCAGAATGGTGACAACTTGCCTATTGAACTGCATCATAATAAACACAAAATGAGGCCCATAACCCCAAAAAGCTGTAGATTAGGCATTAGCCTACTCAGTCACTTCAAGGTCCATGACAGAAATTCATGATCTTGAATAGAATTCATCCTCCAATCAAGGGACAGTTGACAAGGTGCTGGGGAGTTCCACTCAGTGGATGATAAAGCTTTTTCTGGATTCTTTCAGGATTTCTTGGGCTGAGACCTTGCAATGAAGGAATCTAGTTATGGTCTTCCTCATGAAAGAAAATATCCTCTTTCTATTCACATTATTAAAACCTTCCATAATGTTAGCCACTTTTCATGAGGAAACTTAGCCTGTCAATCCTTTTCACGTATGTGTGTCTCAGCACTTCTGGTATCATTTTCTCTGCCATTGTACAGTGTCCCTATTACTTTAATATGATGTGGCATGCACATAATACTCTTCAGTGCAGTCTAAGCAAAATTTGATTCAGTTTACGCATGACCTTTTTATTTTTCAACACAACATTTAACTGAAATAAAAAGGGGTAAGAAACTTAAGTTTAGCCTTACTCACTAAATAGGGAAGTAATACAAATATGTAGCATATATAAATATGTGGTAATGATTGGTTACGCTTACCTTGAGTCCACGTAATCCCTGAGGTCCTTTGTCTCCTGCTTGACCAGCACACTTACATGGGACACCACAGCACACTCTCTCTGCAATATTATCCTGTCAAGATATTGCAGAGTTTAAGCATTTAATTCTGAAATTGCACAAGGACTGGGAAAAAAAGAATGTGCAGAATTAAAAATTTGATCTTACGAGTTCTTCTGCTAGTTCATATTCTAAATCCAGCTGGTTGATTGAAAGAGGTCGTCTGTACCTATAACCTCGCCCAAATTCCAACAATGAAACCTCATCAACCCCTGTTGCTGCTTCCAAAGATACGATGATCAGTGCATGTACATTACCTATAGACATAGTAACAGGAACAAAAGGATTATGTGTCTTTTAAAATGTAAACAAAGTAAATCCCACACGTTTGTAACTCAGGAAAGAATATTTGATTAAGATACAAGACAAGTACCTTTCTGGTAAGCAAAAATAAATTAAAATTCAGAATAAACTATAGTTTTCAGTTTTTCCAGCCCTTTCTGAGCAGCTGCTGAGTTCAAATTAAAAGATATCTAAAGAAAAATAGGTCATGCGTTTATTACATATGTTGTGATCATCAAATATCAAGTTATATTTAAACAATACATTGACTGCTCAATTTCTATGGACTTTAGAAACAATAATCATCAGAGAATGAAATTGAAGCAAGTGAATGAGAATTGATTGTTTCTACTTTTATTCTGCACCAACAATATTTCCCGTCTCCAGCTGGAGACATGGTGCTCAGAATAGAGAAACATTTTTGCTTTAATATACCTTCTCTCCGTAGCTTTTCGGCCTGACGTTTTAATTGAGAAAAGTTGTCATCTATACCATCAGTGAAATGGATAATAACCTTTAAAACAGAAGGAAAACAACATTGTCACACATAAAAATTGAACGTTGCTGTTGTTACGATCCAAGCTCCTGTCAACGTGAGACAAGTCAGACCCTAGAGGAAATCTGGCCTATTAGATCCTAATTTTGTTCTCTTTTTAAAATAGCGGAGATCAGGTCTTGAACATATTCGCAAGAGGCTGCCAGTATACTTTTACTGCAAATAATAAAATATTTGTTAAGCAAGGAAAATAAGAAAACATGATCTACATTGCACAAGACAAAAAAGGTTGGAACCGCTTCATTACTAACACCCAGAAAAAGATTCACCTTCACATTATTCCTTAAAACTGCACAAACAGCAGTAAAGCATCACCATTATCTCCACACTGTAACCACTTCTGGTTTGGCATTCACTTGATGCTATTCTTCAAACTGTATAATTCCCTGAGGTACCTTAAACAAAATGCAAACTAAACTCACAGTTGCTTTAACTTCAGAAAAAAAAAACATGAGTTCCCTAATCTCAGCTTCCAGCAGTTTTGGTGGACTTCTTATTTGAACATAGAACTATACAGTACAGGAGAAGGTTAAAATTTTAAACTTACTGCAAAGCCTCTTCCAGAACAGGAAAAGGTCCTTCAACCATTCTGTCAAATATGATGCCAAATTAAACTAATCCCTTCTGCCTGCCCTTGGTCCTAATCTCTCTATTCTTTCCATATTCATGTGAATATCTAAAAGTCTCTTAAGCACCCCTGTCGTATCGTAGATTTAAATAAATCTGCCTCCTCTCTGCAGCACACCTAAACACAGACTGATTGACCTGGTGCCACTGGACTCTTGTTGCTAGGCAATAGCATAGTTTTCTCTTTATCTTTTTTTTAACGCAAAAAAAATCACCCTAGCTCTTCAATTCAAAATTGTAAAACTTCATTAAATAGCATGCAAACACTCAAGCTTCCATTCTTCCCAGCACCATGTCTGCAAGAAAAATTTTAAAAATAACTAAAGATGTCTTCTCCATCTGACCACACAAAATGCAAAACATAAATTAAATTTAAATGTCAAACAATATTGTTAACATTTGTTTCAAAAATCAATTATTGCCTCCATTGAATTTGTCTGACTTTGTATTTCTGGACAGCTCAAACCAATATGTCAGTAATAATGCCCTGCATCATACAAAACAACCTGTCAGCAGGAACGTTGACATTTAAATAGTTGCATTGGAAGAGGTTTCCTCAAAATGTAAGCTTGGTTTGGTCTTTGGCATTGTTGAGGAGAAAGTGAGGTCTGCAGATGCTGGAGATCAGAGCTGAAAATGTGTTGCTGGAAAAGCGCAGCAGGTCAGGCAGCATCCAGGGAACAGGAAAATCGACGTTTTGGGCATAAGCCCTTCTTCAGGAATGAGGAAAGTGTGTCCAGCAGG
>NC_057716.1:13191521-13256345 GCF_004010195.1 Chiloscyllium plagiosum | reverse complement strand
GTGCGGGGTTGTGGGACTATGAGGTTGGAGGTGGTGGATGGGAGATCCCCCGAGGTGATGAGGTTATGGACGGTCTGGGAGATAATGGTTTGTTTGTAGTACCTATCACATTTCCGACGCCCCTCCCCCAAGTCCCTCCTCCCTACCTTTTATCTTAGCCTGCTGGACAAACTTTCCTCATTCCTGAAGAAGGGCTTATGCCCGAAACGTCGATTCTCCTGTTCCCTGGATGCTGCCTGACCTGCTGCGCTTTTCCAGCAACACATTTTCAGCTTTGGCATTGTTATATGGCATTGTTCCATCAAGTGCCATTGCACATTGAAAATTTAAAAACGTCAAGTCCTTAAATGGAGGGTCATATATTACTTCTTGGGGACAACGGGCTTCTCAACTATTTCTGAATCCTTTTGGAAAGAGGAGATCTCTTTGATTCAAAACAGCACCCTTTGATTGCAGAGCAGATAGAAACTTTATATCTTGCAATTCTCGAAAAAGAGACACAGGAAAATGAGTGAGTCAAAGTATGTGGTAATAGCATGGTTGACAGGCAAAAGCATGCCTGTGGTAAAGAGCTAGGAAAAGTTCAGCTCGTAACTTATCCTTCAACTTTCAACAGATTCTTTTTTGAGACAAAGCGAGTTGCATTTTTATTATTTTGTTTCATTTTCACACATGGGGAAATTGCACCTTACTGTGAAAGTTGACTTTATTTCTGCAGAGCAATCATTTGTTTCAAGCCTGTTTCATGATTTGGTAAGAGTTTACCCGTCTGCTATCTATTAAGAAGGCAGAACTTAAATGGCCGTGCTTGATGAATTCCAATAGTTGGCATGTTGAGGAGATATTCTCTGGATTGTATCATAATTTACCTGGATAATGGACAACGAAGATGGACTTGAAACCATGAGGATGCAGACAGTGGAATTTCCTGTTCCTGCAGTCTAAGTCGAAGTTGGGCGAGGATGTGAAACATACTGCTGCACAGGATGGGGCTGGGCCAGTTAAATTTTCTCCTGTGATGGTACGGGTGTCAGCTAATTACATTTGATTGCATGCACTGCAAGTACAGTGAATCTTGTAGGGGAGGTCAGCAAGGAGGTGATGCCTATACCTCACTGGTACCAGATTTAAATGGCACCTGATCTGGTGCTCATTCACAGCAAATCAGAAGCATAAGCAGGGCTCGAGGAGTGGGTGCTTGCTGCCAAATATTATGGTCTTTTCACCTTTCCTTGTTCAACCTGCCAGACACACCTCCACCCTCAGCCATACTCCTTATTCGATGTTCATTCCCTGCTATGGTTATCATCTGTATCCAGGGCAACTTAGATTACTGCCATGGCATAGCATAGATAAAACTCCCCAAAGAGGAAAAGCAGCAGCTATTCATTCCAAATTCCAGCAAAGTACCCCATCTGCTGAACAAGCAGTTATAGTGTCATAGAATCCTGCAGTATGGAAAACAGACCCTTTGGTCCAACTCATCTGCGCTGATCAGACATTTCAATTTAACCTAGTTCCATTTGCCAGCATTTGGCCCATATCTTTCTAATTCCTTCCTATTCATGCACCCATCCAGATGCCTTTTAAATGTTGTATTGTACGAGCTTCCACCATTTCTTCTGGCAGCTCATTTCATATATGCACTACTCTGTGCATGAAAGTTACCCCTCTGGTCCTTTCTAAGGCTCTCCCCCTCACCTTAAACCTCCGCCCTGTAGTTTCGGACTTTTGGGCTATTCACACTACCCATGCCCCTCAATCAGAAGCCATGTATTTCCAATTCAGAACGAACTCCATCGTGAGCAATGATTTCATTCAGGTGAGCTGACCTTTTGAGAAATAAGCAAGGCATGAAAAAGATTGCAAAAGGGCATCCGGATACTCGCTTATTGGAGACTCAACCTGCCGTAAATCTCCAAGAACTCAACTGCAAACTTTCTTCTGACCATCGCGAATCACACAATTAACTGCACCTGCTCGCCAGGTTTCCTGCTCCCAGGGACAACACAGCGTTCCACCAATGATCCATTTATATGGGTGACCAATGACAACGAATCCAAGATGTTCAAAAGCACAGAAAATGTCATTTCAACATTTTTTTTTTCAGAAAGTTAACATGATAAATCTGGGAGAACACCAGCCCTTGACTGTTGTCCTTCAAATCCAATCAATGATACGTCTTCATTTAAAAAGAAACAGTGTAAAACTTAAGGCTCATGACTTACCTTTACACGGTTGGAACTGTCAGATTGAAAAGTCTCCTTGTATGCATCGAATGTTCCACCACTTAAGACGTATGGACCAGAACTTCTTAGATCACTGAACTGCGTCATTATTCCGGGGTGATAGTCGACCAAATCAATGACATGTCTTTGGCCACGTTCATCGAAAACTGTGACCCCAACTCTTACGTTAGGTGACTGTGTGCCAGTGCAGCTTATGGTTCGCAACTGTGAAATTCTTTGGAGTACATCTCCTGCTTTGGACAGGAAACCTCTCTGCGTCGCAAAAACATCGTTTCCTGAACCAACTCTACTGACGTCAAATCCAAGCAAAACATCAACATTGCACTCTAAGAGGAAGCAAAAGAAATATATTTAGTTTCTTTTGAAGTCCGTAACGCCTAAATAGAAGGTTGACAGGTATTAGCAAACATCTGAGTATATTATATAGCATAAGTGAATAAATCTCGACAATGACTGGAAAAATCATGTTTACTGTACTTGGTTCAAAAACTTCAGAAATGAAATACTCACCAGTATGTGAAAATTCTGATAACTGGTCAATAAGTTTAGTTATATGAGTTAACCGCATTAAAACACCTCCAAAATTTTCTATCTAAGCAGTTTTAGTTTAGTGAATATAGTTTAACATCAGACAATTGCATCCATGCTGTGAAATTATACCTTCACTTTAACAATGTACACAGTTTTGGGCTGCCCCGGAAGGGACAATCTTTTGGGAGGTAATGATAGTGTGGGAGATAGTGTGCGAGATTCCAGGATAGGAGAGCATAACACTGGGGCTCTGTCCCAGGGAGACCAAAGTAAGCAGTGACGAGAGTCATTCTGATGGAGTAGTAGAGAAACACTGCAGCTATCATAAACATTTGTTGGGGAGAGACAAGGTTCATTTGCACATGCATGTTTCCTACTGGTGAGCTCTTCAACAGGCTCAGAGGCTCTAACCAACTGCTGTGCTAAAGTCTCATTTCAGTGTTGGGATTCTAACACAGAGCTTGTCGGAGAGGATTGGCAGTGTGCAGAGGTAAACGTACTGCTTGTAAGATTCCAGCTGGATCCAAAGATAGGGGCAAAGTGTCCTTTTAACTATCTGAATTGGAAACTCATATCTAATGGACTGACAGTCACAGCAGCAGGGAGCTAACCACTGGGATGATCTCTTGGAGGTGGGAACATGTGGAGAATTAATCTAACATAAAGGGCTCCAAATTTCCATGCTACCATAACCTCCTCTGTTGGCCTGGATCAATTCCATCTCTCTTATTCATTGAGGTTTCCATGCTTCTACAAAAAGCCTTTATCCACAGATTTTTTTTTTAAGAAAGCATCATTGGATATATTTTAAATTTAAAAAAAAACTCAGTAATGCATTTATTTCAGAAAAATAATTCAATTTATTCACATCATCTTCAGATGATGCAAATATGGAAGTCTACCAAGTTTGTGCGAGTTACCCTGTTTGTGCCAGTTCAAGTGTGCAGTTCAAGTCCTTGAGTATACAGTTCTGGACGCTCCAGTATGTAAAAGCACACAGGAGAATCAAAATTTAACCCTCTCTCCTATGTTTTTCATGAAAGGTAATCAATCAGATGACAAGCAAGCTGGACAACTAGCTTCCACAAACTGCCTCAGTTTGATGTTCAGACTGAGCTCTGGCAAGTTTGAACATCAATGCATAATTGCGTTGGAGTAGAGTTAAAAGTTAGAGCTTTGGACAAAGAGTACATATCAGATTCGAAACCCAAACTTACATGAGATCATCATCTTCCTTCAGCTGAGGAATATTAGCTGGCCTTTATGTGAAATGCAGTCAGAAACTACAGATTGATTTTACACCATTACCCGTGTAATATTATCTAACTCAGTACAGAGCAGGACTCAGAATTAAAACAGATCATCGAGCAACTGAAATGTAGAACCCAAACTCTCTCCCGCTGATTAGTTATTCAGTTCTATGCACGATACAAACGTTTTGAACTTGATGTTACCTTTTACAACTTCAGGCATTTTCGGGCACAGTTCACCGTCCATGACATCGGCTGTGGCTAATAACACTTGCTCGGTCAATTCAGAGAGCTCGGACATGTCAGCCACTCTGAAAACGCCAGCTTGTTCACTTGCAATGTCAGAGATCTCCTGCATGTCTGCATTCTGCATTCCCACAGTGAAGATTTTGAATCGAGCATTCTTTAGCTCCCTTGCAGCTGCTATTGCGTCATCATTTGACTTGCCACCAATTAGCAGGAAAGCAATTTGTGGGACTCCTTCTTCAACCCTACTCCCTGCTGATTTAACGAAGTGGTTGTTTTTAACATGTCTCAAGGCTGCTCCAGTGTTTAGTGACCTGCCCCCCTTGAACTGAATATTCGGAATAGCGTTGAGGACATCATTCCTTGTCCGGTAAGTTTTGAAGAAAAATTCATCAATCACATCGGAATTGTACTGAACAACTCCCACCTGGATTGATCCATCATCAACATGGATGGCATCGACTACATTGGAAACAAACTCTGTGAGACGGGGGAAATTCTGTCTTCCAATGTTAATGGATCCATCCAAGATAAACACAATATCCGCTCTTTTCTGTGGCAAGGCTTGAGAAACAAATGAAATACATTAAAATATAATAACTGAAAATATTGTTAATATTGAATAATATACAATCCAGACTTTTCATAACTTACTATGGATTATTAAGCATTTTAAGTCTTTATATATAAATTTAGTTTCCTCTTCAGCCCCATTGACATTCTGCCCTATTGTTTGAACCAATGCACGAGCCACTCTAAGTTACCATTTTATATAAGTGAAAGCTCATCAGAAACTAGGAACAGGGACTACAGTATCACAGCTGAATCCAACCTTGTGCTCACCAGGTTCAGCCAATTCCGGGTCTCATTGTAACCTTGATCCAAACATAGACAATAGAACTGAATTGTGGAGGAGAGACAAGAGCGATTTCTCTTGACATCGGGGCAGATTTTGACTCAATCTGGCATCAAGAAGCACTAGCAAAATTGAAGTCAATGGGATTTGGGGTGAAAACTTTCTGCTGGTTAGAGTCATACCTTGCAGAAAGGGAACATGATTGGACTTGTTAGAAACTATGACATTGCTGAAGGAGTTCCTCAGGGTAGTGTTCTGCTTCATCAATGACCTTCCCTCCAATGTAAGGTTGGAAGTGGGGACGTTGGCTCATATTTGCACAGTGTTCAGAAACCCTAAGTCTCCATAGATGTTGAAGCAGACAGTGCCCGCATGAATGTCCTGGGCAACATTCCAGCTTTGGGTAATACGTGGCAAAAAAAATGTATGCCAGTCAACAATCATCTCACATTAATGTTCAACTACATTACTATTATTGAATTCCCAAACATAACAACCTGGGGGTATCATTGACCAAAAACTGAGCTGGATGAACCATATGAATATATAAGAACAGGTCAGAAGCTTGGAATTCTGCAGTAATGAACTCGTCTCCTGTTTCTGAACACAGAGGCAGATGTGTGATGGAATACTCTGCACTTGCCTTGTATAATTCAGATTCAACAGCACTTCAACAGCCCGGACAAAGCAGCCTGCTTGATCAGCAACCCATCTAGTGCCTTAAATGTTCACTCCATCCACCACCAGCATGCAATGGCAGTAGGTGGACCATCTATAAAATGCACTACAGCAACTCATCAAGACAACTTTAGGGCAAATAGTGGGAAGATAGACTGTGATAACAGACAACATAAGGTTATGCATTTTTGGTAGGAGGAGCTGAATATTATATAAATGAGGAAAGACTGCAGGCAGGTGCAGCACAGAGGGATATGTGGGTCCCAGTGCACAAACCACAAAGCACTAATATCCAAGTTCAGTGCATAATAGGGAAGGCAAATAGAATGTTGGCCGTTATTTCAAAGGGAATGGAGTGTACAAATAGGGAACTCCTGCTAAAACTATTCAAGGCATTTTCAGATTACAGCTGGAATAAATGTGAACAATTTTGGTCCACTTATCTAAGGAAAGATAAACTAGCATTGGAGGCAGTCCATGGAAGGTTCATTAGTTGATCCTGGGTTTAGAGGGACTGTATTATGAGGAGAGATTAAGTAGGTTGAGTCTATACTCAGCAGCTTCAGAAGAATGACAGGAGACTTCATTGAAACATTAATGCCTTAGAGGACTTGACAGGGTAGATGCAGAGGATTTGGGGAGTCCCAGACTAGAAGGCATTATCTAAGAAAAAAGGAGTTGCCCATTTAAGACACGGATGAGTTTTTATTTTTCTCTCAGAGTGTACTGAAACTGTGGAATTCTTTTTACAGAGAGCGGTTGAGGCTGGGTTATTATGTATACTCAAGCCTGACATGGACTGGTTTCTAATCATTAGGAGAACCAAGAATTATGGGGATAAGGCAGGAAAGTGGAATTGAGGGTTAGCCGGATCAGACATGATCTCATTGAATAGAGGTGTGGACTTGATGGGCTGAATGGCCTCCAGCACTTCTACATTTCAGTCTAACAGCATTTTTTCAAATTGCAACCTCTAGCATATAAAAGGCCAGGGGCAGATGATGTATGGATGCCATCACCCGCAAGTTTTTCAAAAAAAACACACATATCATTTAACTTGGAACTTTATTACCTCTCCTTCAGGTTAAAATCATGTAACTGCCTCACTGATAGTACTATGTGTAACTGTACCACATGGGTGGCAGCAGTTCAAGAAGGCAGCTCACCACTGCCTCATCAAGGACAATTAGCCATGGGCAGCAAATACTAGCCTTGCCAGTGACACTTGCATCTCATGACAGAGTAGGGAAAGGCAGTAGCTCCACTTGTATTTTCTACCTCATCAATGGATAGTGATTATTGGAGAACAGTGGACCACAATTCCTCTAGTTAGGTTGTGATTGCAGTGCTTTTTAAAAATTACAAAAAAAAAATCGAGAAAAAAAATCTGAAAATATAGAATTACAATGAAAAATGAAGAAACTTTCACAATTTCTTTGTTGGTAAAACCACTTCAATCGTATAGAAACATAGTTGCAAATGTATATATGAAATTGTCATGACATAAATCATGCTCTTTCTCCCTCCTGCATTAAACACAATTGGTACATATTTTGTAAATCAGGAAATGTAGACACATTTAATTAAGAAGCAGCAAAACCAGATATACTGAAATCTCAGAATTTGATACATTAGATTGACAAACAATTTATAACAATCCTCTGTCAACTGTTTTAGCAGCTAGGTTACCCCACTGGGAATGGATAATACCTAAGTTAACAGAGCAGGCAAGAGAGTTTCATACATATGCATTAAGCTTTACTCGGTATTGTAAGTTAAAGCTTTAGATACATACCTTCAGTAGGAGGTTCTGGTTGATATATTGCAGGATCTACCATCAACAAACGCTGGACCAGTCTGCCTTGCATACCTTTCAGATCTTGGAAGTTATTTACTTTGTAAGTAGCATAAGGAAGAGTTGTGATTCGTTCAAGTTCATCTGGATCAGCATTCCTTCCACCCACACTGAAAACATTAATTCCTGAACGTTTTAATAAGCCTAAATAAGGGCGGACATCATCTTTAGGATTGTCTCCAGTAATGACTATTAGATACTGGGGAACACCTTCCTGCTGTCTGCTTCCTGATGATCCGATGAAGTGATTTTTCAAAACAAAGTCCAATCCTTTGCCAGTGTTAAGTGGAGCCCCACCTTTCGGTCTGATTCGCCTGATAGCCTCTTGAAGGCCACGTTTATTCATGTGTTGTTTCAACAGAAACTCTGTTTTTGGAGTGTTGCTGAATTGTGCCAAACCAACGCGGACCTTGTTGGGTCCAACATTAAGGCTTCCAACTATGCTGGAGACAAAATCGCGAATGTGGGCGAATTGTGGTCCCCCAACACCACTGGATCCATCAATCAGGAACACAATGTCTTTCTTGTCAGGATCCAGAACTGTAAAACAATTAGATTTTTTTACTTGGTCATCAAGTCACAATAGCTGAAAATTACATACAGCTGGTTCATATTGTCACAACTTACAAACACATCAAATAAGGGCGAAAGTAAGGACTGCAGATGCTGAAGATCAGGGTCAAGATTAGAGTCGTGCTGGAAAAGCACAGCAGGTGAGGCAGCATCCGAGGAGCAGGAAAATCGACATTTCAGGCAGGAGCCCTTCATCAGGACTGAGGCTTATTCCTGATGAAGGGCTCTTGCCCAAAACATCGATTCTCCTGCTCCTCGGATGCTGCCTGACCTGTTGTACTTTTCCAGTACCGTACTCTTGACTCTGATCTGCAGCATCTGCAGTCCTCACTTTCTCCTAGGTGAGGTAATAGTGTCCCTAACTCTGAACCAAGAGGTATAATTTCAGGTTTGACCTGCTTCAAAGGTGTACAATAACATGGCTGATTGGGTTGGTTAGAAGATATCTACATCATCACATAGATTTCAACTTGAGCACTGAGAAACTGGGAGGTCCCATTGCGTAGTGGGTAGGGGCTGTGTTTCTGAGTCAGAAGCTCTGGGTTAACGTCATGCTCAAAGTGTTGTTGGTCCAAAGAATATCAGTTATAATGCCACCAAACATGTTGAATATCGACCTGTGAATTCTTCCAACATTTGCCAATGGTAGGTAGTAAGCTTCTTTAAATGTATAAAAAGGAAGACAGACCAAAGTGAATATAGGTTTCTTAACAGAGTGTAAGTAATATTGGGTAAGCCAGGAAATTACAGAGACGATGAGTCAAAAGTTTGCGTTTGTCTTCAAAGAAGACATCAACAGCATCCCAAAATTACTAAATATTCAAGGGGCAAAAGGAGGAGAGGAATTACATACAATAACTATCACTAGAGAAAAAGTGCTAAGGAAACTAATGGAGCTAAAGACTGATTGGTCCCCCAGACATGATGAGGTGCAATCTAGGATATGAAAGGAACTAGCTACAAAGATACTGGATGTGCTGGAAGTAATCTCCCAGGAATCCTTAGATTCTGGAAAAGTCCCAGAGGATTGGAAAACTGCCAACATTACATCTTTATTTAAAGAAAAGGTGGGAGACAAAAGAACTATAGGACAGTTAGCTTAATTTCTGTGATTGGAAACATGTTAGAGGCTATTATGAAGGAGACAATAGCAGAGCATTTGGAATTGTACAATATGAGTAAGAAGATTCAGCACAGCTTCATGAAGGGTAATCATGCTGCCAAAGTTAGTAGAATCCTTCAAGAAGCTAACAAGCAGGACAAACAAGCAGGGATTAATATATTTACATTTTCTGAAGGCACTTGATGAGATACCCACATATTAGGCTACTTGATTAGATAAGAGCCCATGGTGTTGGAGATAATACATTAGCGTGCGGAGAGGATTGGCTAACTAATAGAAGATAGAAAATTGGAAGTGGGGAATTTTCAGATTGGTAATCTGCGATTAGGGCCCACAATTATTTAAATATTTACAAATGATTTGGATTAGAAAAATGAATAAATGAAGCCAAGTCTGCAGATGATGAAAAAAAATGAGAAGGCAAGTGGTGAGAATTACACAGCAAGTTTTTAAAGGGATATAAACAGGTTAAACAGATGGCATCTATGTAGGGAAATGTGAGGTTAAGCATTTTGGTCGGAAGAATATAGGAGCTGAATACTATGTAAATGAAGAAAGACTGCAGAGGGATTTGAGTGTCCTTGTGTGCATGACTCATGAAGAGCTCGCATCCAAGTTCAGCAGGTAATAGAGAAGGCAAATTGAATGGGGGCATTCATTTCAAAGCAAATGGAGTAGAAAACTGGGGAGATTTTGCTAAAACTGTACAACTATTAAATCAGACCACAGCTAGAACATTATGAACAGTTTTGGGTCCTGCATTGGAGCCAATCCAGAGCAGGTTCACTAAGTTGATACCAGCTATGGAGGAATTGTCTTATGAGAAGAGGTTGACAATATTGGACATGTACCCGATGTAATTTAAAAGAAGTGGCTACCTTATTGAAGCACGCAAGATTCTTGGGCAACTTGACAGGGAAGTGTGGAAAAGTTGTTTCTCCTTGTTGGAGACTCAAAGATCAGAGAGCATAATCTCAGAATAAGGGATTACACATTTAAAACAGGGGTGAGAAGGAATTTCTTCTCCTCGAGAAAATAGTGAAGATGTGGAATTCCTGACCACAGAGACCTGTCGTAGTTGAGTCATTTAGTACTTTCAAGGCTGAGACAGTTTTTAATCAGAAAGGGAATCAAAGTTTATGAGGAAAAGAAAGCAAAAATGGAACAGAAAATAATCAGATCAGTCATGGTCTCATTGAATGGCGGAGCAGGTTTGATGGGCTGAATGGCCTAATTTCTGCTCTTATGTGCTATGATCTTATGGATGAGAAAGCTGGTCAGCTATGCGACAGAAGGAAAGTTGAAGTCTCTACTGCTATGATTTATAGCTCCATATAACATACATGCAAATGTCTATGCTGCCCCAGTAACTCATCTTTCTTGAGTGATCTGCAAAACACCACAATTTAGAAACTTTGGAGATTCATTGAAAAGATTAGATTACTTACAGTGTGGAAACAGCCCCTTCGGCCCAACAAGTCCACACCGACCCGCCACCCACCCATACCCCTATATTTACCCCTTCACCTAATACTACGGGCAATTTAGCATGACCAATTCATCTGACCTGCACATCTTTGGACTGTGGGAGGAAACCGGAGCACCCGGAGAATGTACAAACTCCACACAGTCAGTTGCCTGAGACGGGAATTGAACCCAGGTCTCTGGCGCTGTGAGGTAGCAGTGCTAACCACCATGCTGCCCACATCTCTGTAGATAGCTGATATCATCAGATTCATTAATTTTTCCACATCAGTTAAACATCTTTTGCTACCTAATTAAATCAGTTGGTGCAGATATTTATTTCCTTTTAGGGCATTGACGCTGTTTTGGGGAAAGCAGGACACATAATATTTAACTAAACCATTGGAGTTCTTTGAAGAAGTCACACTTTATAATTTATATAAATAATTTGTATGAAGGGACTGAAGATATGGGAGCACAAAGATAGGTGGAAAGTGAGTTGTGACGAGAACATGGAGAGCATACAAAGGGATAGAGATAGATTAGGTGAGTGAAGAACTGGCAAAGGAAGTATAATGTGGGAAAGTGGGGAGTTGTGCATTTTGGAACAAAGATGAAAAAGAAGCACACTATCAAAATAGTGAGAGGTTGCAGAGTTCTAAGATGCAGAGTGATCCGGTGCCCTGCTACAAGAAGCACGTGTTGTATGCAACAACCAAGTAATCAGGAAAGCTAATAGAATGTCATGATCTAATGTGAAGGGAATTGGAAGCAAGATTATGCCTCAGTCATATAGTGGATTGGTGAGAACACATCTGGAGTACTGTTACAGGACTGGTCACTGTAATTATGGAAGTATAGTATTGCATTGGAAGTAGCTCAGAGAAAGTTTACTCGACTAGATGTGGAACCTTTAACTAAATTTAAGGCAGGGGCAAATAGCATCTTGATTGCTAGGTAGACTAAAGATTATTAGGCATATGCAGGAATGCAGATTTGAGGTTAAAAATCAGATCAGTCATGATCTTATTGAATGGTTTGAAGGGCAGAGTGGCCTATTCAGGTTCCTAATGAAGAGCTTATGCTCTCCTGCTGCTCACAGGAAGTCCCCATGCATGGAGAGAAAGAAAACGAAGAGAAATGGAAAATCCGAGAATTAACAAGCCACGTGAATAAATGTTAGAATAAGAAACTAATAGCTTAGTGAAACAAGCAGCATTATAGGATAGTTATAGCACAGATGGAGGTCATTTGGCCTATCAAGACTGGGTATCTCACTGCAAGAGCAATATAGCTGGTCATAACTCCCTTGTACACGCCTGATAGCACTGAATTCACTTTCCCGCTTACATTACTTATGCTTTTGAAAGTTCTCATTGAATTGACCTCCACCCCTCCTCTCAGGCATTACACCCCAAGTCAATTCAAGAAGCATTTTAGAACCAAACATGTTATTTTGGATCTGGAATCACATCAAGACCATCAAGGCCAGGTAATGACAGCAGATTTCCTTCCTGAAAGGACATTCAATTTATGAGACATTTATATTGCCTCCCCTCATTCTTCTTACCAAACAGTTAACTTTGCACCTCTGTGTTAAATTTTGTCTACCATGTGTTCAACCAGTCCTTTGTCTATGTTCTATTAAAGTCAACTACCACCCTCTTCACGATTAGAATCCCTGCAGTGTGAAAACAGGCCTTTCGGCCCAACAAGTCCATACTGACCCTCTGAAGAGTAACCCACTCAGACCCATTCCTCTACATTTACCCCTGCCTAATGCACTTAACCTACACATCCCTGAACACGAAGAGCAATTTAGCATGGACAATTCACCTAACTGGCACATCTTTGGACTGTGGGAGGAAACTGGGGCACCCGGAGGAAACCAACGCAGACACAGGGAGAACGTGCAAACTCCACACAGACAGTCGCTCAAGGTAAGAATCAAACTCAGGTCCCTGGTGTTGTGAGGCAGCAGTGCTAATCACTGAGCTACCATGTCGCCCAAGTATGATAAATGATTCTTATTATAATCACTCTGAAGCTTTTCTACACCTCCATTTAATTTTTTTTTAGATTAGATTATTTGGCCCAACAAGTCTACACCGACCCGCCGAAGCGCAACCCACCCAGACACATTCCCCTACACCCAACACTACGATCAATTTAGCATGGCCAATTCACCTAACCTGCACATCTTTGGACTGTGGGGGGAAACCGGAACACCCGGAGGAAACCCATGCAGACACGGGAAGAATGTGCAAACTCCACACAGACAGTTGCCAGAGGCAGGAATTGAACCCGGGTCTCGGGTGCTGTGAGGCAGCTGTGCTAACCACTATGCCACCGTGCCACCCATTTCTATGCAAATTTGTTTCTCTACATCTTTTCCACTAGTCAGTAATCTATAAGATACATCCAGTTTATAGAATACATTTCTACTGGTTCTTGACAACCAAATAGGGTTTTCCTCAAGCTGCCTCAGGCATATCCCCTCTCCAGTATTAGTATTGTCCTTAATCAATTTTGCCACTACTGTTCTTTTCTCTCCGTTATCTTTCCTGAACACCTGAATTTTGGCCAGTACGCCCTGATATTCTTTGCCACAGTAACATGGATATTTACATTCATCTGAGCAGGCAGGTAGGGACAGGGTCTATTGTTTAATTCCAAAGGCGGCATCTATCTTTCGGTGCTGCAGTTCAGTTTCAATGTAAATTCAGAATGACTTGAATGTAATGTCAGAGTAGGAAGACAAATACCATCCTGGAAAAGTATCTGAGGCCTCAGGAACACTTATTTTGTTTCCTGAGTTACTCAATCCCTTTAACTATTGCTTTCCTAATCTTCCTCTTCTCCCATAACTCCAGCTGAGCCTCTATGTTGCTGAATACTTGGCTCGATCTGTATTCCCCAGAAGGAGAACTGCCTTCACAAGATTATTTAGCCATGAATTCTGCAGAGGCTAGTGTATCATGGCATGCCACGTGTTTCTGTAAGAACAGAACACGTTGGAATAGTTGATAAATAATGTGAAGGGACAGCATGTGTATAGTTAGAACACAAAGAATGAGCTGAACCCAGCTGACAAGGAGACAAGGATAAAATGGCATGTGTAAAACTGCTTTACTATAACTAACCTAAAAGTATTTTAGATAAGGACAGAATGTGTGTCACCTAATTGGAAGGACTAGGCTGAAAAATGCAAATAGCATTGGACAAGTACGGCACGGTGGCATAGTGGGGCGGCACGGTGGCATAGTGGGGCGGCACGGTGGCATAGTGGTTAGCACTGCTGCCTCACAGCGCCAGAGACCCGGGTTCAATTCCCGCCTCAGGCGACTGACTGTGTGGAGTTTGCACGTTCTCCCCGTGTCTGCGTGGGTTTCCTCCGGGTGCTCCGGTTTCCTCCCACAGTCCAAAGACGTGCAGGTCAGGTGAATTGGCCATGCTAAATTGCCCGTAGTGTTAGGTAAGGGGTAAATGTAGGGGTATGGGTGGGTTGCGTTTCGGCGGGTCGGTGTGGACTTGTTGGGCCGAAGGGCCTGTTTCCACACTGTAATGTAATCTAATCTAAAAGGCATAATCTAATCTAATCTAAAAAAAAAGTAAACACATTCTGTCATAAAGTTATACACTTCAGAATGCTATCACAAGGGTTTCAGGATTTAGTGATCTTATGACTCAACAAAACATGGGCTTAACTCACACAGTTTCAGTCCACACTAGTCATCTGCTGAGTTAAGATGATTGACCATTTAGGACGTAGAAACGTATGATTAATTATTTTAAAATGCACCAAGTGAATATCACATTACTTAGTTGCATTATCTGTGTGCTATTTAATAAAATCTCCATCAATTTGATCTGACTCCTGGGTATTTATTCACAACTGTAGATCATTCTGATGCAATATTTTTCATTATACCAGTGCCATTATTCTTCCATTTTCTACACTTGCCTTCCTGACTCATTGTTAACCTGGAGAATCAAAATGGCAGTTTATTGCAGTGTGCCTAATTCTTCTCTTTTTTTTCCTGGAGGTATATGGTCTCCATTACAGTCTACAATTAGTGTACAGTAGACATATGCTACAAACCCAAAAGGAACTGCAGAGGCAATGGTAAGTCCTGATTGTAATTGGCAGTCCAGTGCACAGAAACACATTACTGAAGACATGGAGAAACACAAGGAGCTAGACTATGACAAAAGTCTACGTGAGAATACACAGGACCACCTTCACATAACAAGGAAGTGGTGAAAAAGACATAGAAATAAATGGATCTGTCTGATACTAAACTCTTTTATAAGAATGGATGTGTTTTGTGTACAAAATAAATCTAATTATCAATTAAATTTGGTTAAAAAGTTATAGCTATTTATGTATTCTACATTTTGTAAGAAATTCTACATTTTAATCTGTGCAGATGTTCTTTAATATAATTAAAAACTTTCTCACCTTTAGCTTCATCTGCTATGATTTGGGTTATTTGAGTTTTATTCAATGTTGTCAGTGGTGAACGAAGCTGCTGTTGGAGTGTATCCACATTCCTTAGATCATTAACATTAAAAACATAATTAGGGGACAGTGCAATCTCTTGGAGTTCACGGTCATCTGCATCTCTTGATCCGATAGCGAAAGGTGCTACACCAGCCTCTTTCAGAGCTAATGCTGCCTGACCAACATCATCAGAGGACTTGCTGGCAGTGATTAGGACCAAGAACTGGGGCACGTTTTCCTGTGCTCTACTGCCAGCCGAAATATTGAACACATTCTTTTTGACATGATCCAAAGCTTTGCCAGTGTTGACTTGTCTGCCTCCTTTACACCTGAGATTTCTTATTGCTTTCTTCACATCATCTTTTGTTGTAAAGGCATTTAAGAGGAAGTCAATTCTGGGATCTTCACTGTACTTTGCAACACCAACTCGGACTTTGTCACCTTCAACATTAAGATTGTCCACAACAGTAGAAACGAATCTCTGAACTGATGGAAAAGCATCTTTGACTTTGTCTGACTCATCAATGAGGAACACAATATCTCTCCTAGCAGCATCTGTAACAAACAGAAAACAGGGTTTTGGTTTAGTACAAACATTTGTGGCATGAAATGGCATTTTTCCAAGATACATTTGTTGCTGAGTTGTAAGACTTCCATTTGTAATTGAAGAAATAGCTAGGTCAAGACGGTTCATAAATAAAGAAAAATGAGAAAAAGAAGAAGAAAGAAATATCAAAGGTAGGAAAAATAGGTATCTGTTGACTGGACTTGAAACATGAAACAATAATATTGGAAGGGTTAAAAGAATTCATGTTTTCATTGACTCCTCCAAATCTTTGGGCCATGGGAAAAAACAAGAATGTTTTCATTGTTCACTTGGTGCAGCAAATATCACAAGTGCACTCTTTGTAAGCCCATTTAAAAAGCTGCTCTGCCCACCATGCACAAAATCTTCTCTTTATTTAGTTTTGGTGTTGAAAGAGAAATGAAAGTCATATATGTTCAGGTCACAATTACTGAAGCAAATTTATGTACATAAGCAGCAGAAATCACAAGGTGAGCGGCTTAGCATACAAGTTTCCAAGGGATGTCCAAGTTGTTAGAAGAAGTTTCAGAAGAGTAATACCCACAATACAGGTAGAGGATATGGCAGAATACCATGATTTATTTAGGGTTATAATCATTTCATGCCTATTTTTGCATTTCGTAATGTTGACATTTATGGCTCAACCATATTTTCTCTTCAACTGAAAGAAAAATTCCCATGTGCAATTTTAAACTTAGAGGTTTGGATTTTGGTCAACAAGGCTAGTAATGGGAGTAGGGAAAATTTTCAACTTCATGGACCTTCTCAGGAGCCAGCACCAGCAAATAGAGGACCTACATAGTCAGGAGCAGAGGTGGGGGCTTCAGTCATATCAGATGACCCAAGAAATTAGCTGGAGGCAGCCACAGTTGCTGCCAGCTGCCTGAGTGCACAGTGTAATGGATCCACTTACAAGCCAAAGAATTTCATCCCAGTTATAAATGAAAAGTAAGGCCAAGGCGCTGTCAGTCTTCACTTCATACACCTGCTCCTCATTCTCCATGCCCCCCTGTCATGTTCGCTTTGCTAGTCTATGAACTACCAGCCACCCTCATCACCTCTCATTCCCACTATGAGACTATTCCACCACCAAATCCCATCGCTCCTTACGTTCCTCCAGCAAGGCTATGGCACCCTCATGTCCATTGAGCCATTGTGTTATCACAAGAGTTTTAAAGTTTATAATGTTATAAAAATGTCAGTCATTTATTACTTTCCACAACAATGAAAAATGAAATTTTACCATTGGGCAATGAAAGCGTAAATTATCCTTTAATCCCTTTATATCAGACCCTTTAAAGTAGCAATTGCAAAAGCTTTAAGGACTTCAATCCTCTTAGACTTGTATAAGCAAATATAGTGACAGCAAAGATCAGAGAACTGGAGCTGACAGTCATGTTTTCATTCAGCCGAGGGATTTTCAGCAGACTAATTGGTTTCTGGGCTTTCAGACAAGTCTCATAATACAGGAAAAATTCTTTAGTCTCTGTACAGTGTTTATTTGCACAAGGAACCTTTTTTAAACATAGTGGAGATGATAAACTAATGACGTGTTTGAAGCTTATTTTTATATACACATCCAATTGTAAGTCTTGGATCCATTGCTTCAATACAATGCATAAAGGGTCAATAAGCATGGAAGATCCATATCTTGGCATAGAGATGACCATAAGAAGAGTAGAAGGGCAAGGCCTTGCATAAGTTGCAATGTGGGAGCAAGCAATGGCAGGGAGCATAGCCTGACATGGAGGCATGAGAAAGACCTTTTGAACTTCCTTATCAAAAGATTCCCTCATGTAGATGAAAGTTTAATGATGCCTGTGAGGTCATGGCTGACCTGACTCCAGGAAAATTGTGGAGGGCTAGGACAATACCTATCTCCATAATCAAACCAGGTTAGGAATTTGCATCTTCAGGGTTGTGCCTGGAACCAGCCTGCACCCTAAAAAGGCATTCTGTAAATATGGGAAACCTGGGAATGGGGTTGGGAATGAATCAGGATCCGCTTGTCATTTTCAAAGGGTGCCTGTACCATCCCAATTCAGCAAAAAGCATTCTTTGGATTGTTAGCTCATAATGCACTCAATTGTTACAAGATGTTTGTGCTAACATTTGTCAGAGGATTTGGAGCCACTGATATACTGACAACTGAAATGTAAATATATTTAACAACAATGAAAATATAGGTAAGATTTTATCATTTGTATCAATGACTGATATATTGTTTTTGTTCATTCATGAGATGAAGGCATTACTGGTTAGGCCAGCATTTATCACCTGTCTGTAATTGCCCAGAGAGCAGTTAGGAGCTATCGACATTGCAGAGGGTATAGAATCAAATGTAGGACAGACCAGATAACAGTTTTCCTCCCCAAAGGACATTAGGATTTTTCCAACAATCAACAATGAATTCACAGTCACCATTAGACTCTTAATTCCAGCACAGACACAACAGTCTTCATTCTGCATCATAACAGTTCTGTAATTCTGCAATGTTTTGTTTATCTAGCACAGAGGACCACAGAAACACAGTACATTCTGGATATAATTTGAACTTAAAACTGATTTGGCTGAACAGGACACCAAAATGGAGGACATTGCAGACTTGTATTTGACACATCTTTTATGTAATTTAACGATAGCAGGTTCAGTTAGAAGGTGTTAAAAAGACAAAATATCAAGTAAAATTGATACAGAGTTCCTTAGAACAACCATGTGTGATAAGTAGAGTTGCGGTGTCACCATAGTCTTACCAGACCATAGGTGCTGCTCTCTCATTAGAGAGAGAAGCTACTGGTGGTGACATAACCTGATGGCCACCAAACCTCAGGTAAGGGAAGAGCTTGAGAATGAGAGCCCTTCATGGTAACCTCAAACTGAGGATGGGAATTGAACCCACACTGTTGGCATTACACTACTCTGTAAACCAATAATCCAGCCAACTGAGCTAAACCAATTCCCTAAATAGTAAATTAATGATAGATAAGGAGGTCATTTGGACCAAGGAAACAAGTGCAATGTGTCACCACTATTCAAAACTGAAGCTTCCATCTCTCATTCCAGTTAATAGAGGAACACTTGTCCACTGTCCCAAGCATCGTATCAAAGCTGCTGCCAGGCCAATGGGAATGCAAAGGGCATTTGAAGACCAATCCCATTAGCTGAAACAATCCACTTCGCCTTATAGAATGTGATTAATTACAAGCCATTTGTGAAGAGCCAAAAAGGAAAAATAAGGACGGAGATCCCAACAGCACTCATGATCCCTCCACTGTCGCCCATTGGTTCAGAGAATGGGGAAAATTAGCCAGCAATCTTCAGAAGTGAGTCAATGACTTAGATCTGGGGTGGTGGTATGGGTTGGTGGGTAGATACTGAGGATTGCAGGAGGTGAGAGCTTGGTGGAGTTGAGAAAGGGATGGTTCAAAGAGAAAGAGCTGAGGGTTAACAAACTGGCACAACTCCATTTTGATTTAAATCAGTTGGATGAAGCAAAGCACAATGGGGCTGCAGTCTTCTCAATCTATTTCTCAAATGCTGCTATTTTCCCCTCCCAAATAAATAGAGTTGTTTTAAATTACAGGAATGTTGAACAAATATTCTGATTGTTCACGTATAAGTGCTGACACTGCAAAGTTTCTTCCTTACCTCCCAACACTTTTTTCTGGAGTCTGATTATCTGATCCTTGTCCAGTGTTCTTAACGGTGACTCCAGACGTTGTAGTAGTGTTTCCACATTCCGCAGGTCATTTACCTTGAAAACATAATTAGGGGACAGTGAAATCTGTTGGAGTTCACGGTCATCTGCTTCTCCTGATCCGATAGTGAAAGGTGCTACACCGGCCTCTTTCAGAGCTAATGCTGCCCGACCAACATCATCGGTCGACTTGCTGGCAGTGAGAAGGATCAGGATCTGGGGGACACCTTCCTCTGCTCTGCCTCCAGCAGACCGAGTAAAGACATTATTATTAACATAGTCCAAGGCTGCACCGGTGTTGGCCTGACGCCCTCCTATTTGCCTGAGACCGTTTATTGCATCCTTCAGATCCCGTTTTGTGATGTAGCTGTTCAAGTAGAAGATGGGTCTGGGATTATCGCTGTACTGCATCACACCAACCCGGACTTGGTCACTTCCAATGTCAAGGTTATCCACCACTCTGGAAATGAATTTTTGAACTGAAGGGAAAACACCTCTGACTCTCACTGATCCATCCACAAGAAAGACAATATCTTTCTTATCTGCATCTGAAACTAATGGAAAATAGATTTGTTTATGATTCAAAGCTTTCATTAAAAACAAATATGTGTAACTACCAAATTTTTGTAAAACTTTGGAATAAGTAGTTTGTTCATTCAAACAGAAACACATAGTTGAAATGGAATCTTTCCCTGTAGTTTCCAGTCTTGTCTCATGAGTCAACCTCAATCTCCACAGTATTAATAAAGAGACTTGAGACCATATCTTGAACACAGTTCAAATCTACAAATTATTTTACATTGATGGAAGAGAATGCAATCCAGCGAGCGTATCTGTACTTGATAACATTTTACAGTTTTTAGATTGGGCAAAGGCTTTCAAAGTAAATGACTGGCTTCTTGGTGATGTAGCCCTGCAAAAATAAAAATGCAGCACCAATTTGCACAAAACAAGATCTCAGTGAAGTAACCGATCAGTTGATCTACTGGACTGATGGCTTGTCCAAACTCAGAGCTTCACCACCTCTTTGCAAAGTACCAAGCGATTTATCTTGCTCACTTGCAAAGACGAACTGGACCTCAAATTAATATCTTGCTTGAATGATGACACGTGGCCAGGGCAGTATTCGTTCAATTCTGTGATAATGCCCACTTACAATAGTGCCAACATGCAACATTGCAAAGCTATTAATTTGGTGCACAATGCTCAAAGTCAAGAGATGATACTAAAGCAAAATGGCACTTGAAATGTAAGTGGGGTTACTTGTAAAGTTGTAGAACCATAAAAAATAATTGTGGCACAGAGCTTTCTAAACTAGTGAAATCCTCCTGTAGCAGGTACCAGCCCCACTCATGTCAGCTATATAACCTCCAGTGGGATTTTCTGCAAAACAAGTCAATTAACGTGGGCCATTTCATTTGTTACTGTTCCATTGTAGACAATGGACTGGAGATTAGATTGGTCTTATGATTAACAGCACTATACTTAATGTGATGTCAGCAGTTTGTGCCAGGAAGAATTGACCGCCACAACAATGCCCAGAATTTCTTCACAGAGCTGCTCCTAAAGCTCTCTCACTATCCTCCAAAAAGTAACCAGTTCTTGGAGAGCCCGGAGATTGTCTAGCACTGTGCAGCCCACACTCAGGATTAAAAATCTATGCCAAAGTAACAGGGAGAACTGATAAAGGTAGAATGTTTAGAAAGTGCATGTGCATATTCAAAATAAAATTGGACTAAGTAATGCCCATGGGAGGAAGGCAATGGCTACATAAATATGACATTAAAAACAGAGAGAACTGGAATTCCCAAGAGTGGGTTTCCTGAACACAGCTGTGGGTGATATCTACTGAACATCAAACCTTGGGGACATGGGGCCTAATTTCATTCAACACTAAACTCAGAAATTTAGTAAAAATTTGAGGTGTTCATGTCACAAGTAGCAAGTGCACGTACACCAATGAAGACACGTGGCAGATGAGATTTAATACAGAGCAGTGTGAAGTGATATATTTTGTGAGGAAGAATGACAGGAAGGCGATATAAACTCGTTGAAGGATTTTTAAAGGGGATGCTACAAGCAAGAGAATTGCACCTGGGACTGCAGATACACAAACTTTTGAAAAGTTGGGATCAATTGGGAAAACTCTGAGGAAGAAACAATAAAAGAAAACATGGGATGTTTTATATGTTTATATGTTATGTTGCCCTGAGCTGGGATATTTTGTTTAATTTTACACACCTCACTTAAGGGATTTGTAAAGACCTTGGTTTTGATGCAGAGGAGATTTACTGGGATGGCACCAGAGAATGACAGACTATCAGTGTGTGCAGGAGCTAGGGGTTCCTCCTTAAAGGAGACAAGGTCTGAAGATTTGAGAGAGTGGAGATTAAGTAAATAGTTTCCAATGGTAGGTTTGATACCAAAGCAGGCACAGATCTGAGATAGTAAACAGAAACATCAAGACTTATTGTGCTTTGAAAGCACAGCTTGAGAGGATGACGGAGACAGCGATCAAAAAGGATTAAATAACTCTTTAAAGGGGAGAAAAGCAATAACAGGTCTGTGGGGTCAGAGCCTGGAGCAGCACTTGATAGGTGTTGTGTTTAATCAAGTAACACATGGATAATAAGTGATGTAGTTTTCTTCTGTCCTCCACTATTCTAGGACTCCATGGAATCAGCAGGGTGACAGAACAATATAATGATGTAGGCTGCATTTCACTTTACTTTGTACATGTGAGTTTACAGTGGATTGTTATTTAGATAACGCATCTTTAACAATTGACTTGTTGAAAGAAATGTGGTGTAGTTAACATATTTTTGTAAGAACTAATTACTCCAGTCACCCCGTATTAAGCTGATGAGCAATGCAACCAGAGGTAGGATATTAAGTTGTCAATAGGAGGTAGAGATGATGCAAAGGTGTAATGTAGGGAACTGAGGACTTGTCCACATTGGCAAGAAAAACAGAAAAGCAGTGTATTACCTAAATGGACAGTGATAATAGATTTCAGTAGTACAGGGATCAGGGCATCCTTGTACATCCTATGAAGAAAAGTTCCGACTTGAAACGTCGTCTCTGATAGTTGAACTGGTGTGCTTTTTCCAGCTCTTTATCCACATTGTATGTGAAACACCAACGGTTAGAATGAAGGTACAACAAGTGATTGGAAAAAATAAGAATTCTGGTATTTATTGAAAGTGGAATGGAGTATACAGGTTTGACTGCAGCTATACAAGGCTTCAATAAGAATATATTAGGAGTGTCATGGAACGATTTGATCTCCTGAAAAGAATGCAAACAGTTAAAAGAAGGTTCACAACGCATATCAGGCTTATCCTAGGAAGAAAGATTGAACAGGTCAGGCCTATAACCATTGGCGTTTAGCAGCTTTTTCAGAAGATATGTTTGAATCATCGAAGATTACAAGTGGACTTGGTTTATAGATTCTGGGAGGATGTTTTCTATTCTGAGGAAGATTAGAACAAGGAAATGCAGTTTCAGAATAACATGTCTTCCTTTTAAGACAGAATGTAAGTTTTTTTTCTCTCAGTATGGAAATCCCCTTCCCTGAAACTAATCAAAGCTGGGCCAATCAATAAATTGTAGGCTAAGTTAGACAGATCATTGATGTACAAGCATTCAAGGGTTGCATGACACACAGGAGAATGGTTGAATCAGTTCAGCTGTATTTTTATTGAATGGCGGAATGGGGTCAAACAGCTGAATGGCCCACTGCTGTTCTAAAGTCTTCAGTACCAAAATGTGTCAGATCGATGATAGATGGGTTACAGTTACGTACACTGTACTTTCAAAGAATCCCTACAGTGTGTAAACAGGCCATTTTGTTCAACAAGTCCACACTGAACCTCTGAAGAGTATCCCACCCAGTCTCATTCTTCTCTCCCTAATGCTCTATATTTCCCCTGACTAATGCACCAAGCCTACACACCTCTGAACACTTTTAACAAAGCAGATATGAACGTTCCATCATCTCTCGCAGGAAATGATGGCCTTTGGATTCTGCTTCAGTTTGAAATGCTTTGTGTACCATTAGCAGGGAAGGATGACTTTTGGTGCAGAACACAGACATTGCACCGAGATTTCATTTGTGTAAATTGGATACAGCAACATGCTGCATTTCAGTGTTTGCACACACACATTGCTGTTTGTCTAGGAAGTAATTTTCTACAAAAATAACAATATTATAAAAATTATTGAAGATCTCATCTTTCTGAGTTATAAAAAAAAGTAAAGATATCTCACCGTCAGGTACAGTCAACCGAATTTGTGTTATCTGCTCCTTGTCCAGTGTTGTTAACGGTGACTCCAGACTTTGTTGTAGTGTTTCCACATTCCGCAGGTCATTTACCTTGAAAACATAATTAGGGGACAGTGAAATCTGTTGGAGTTCACGGTTATCTGCTACTCCTGATCCGATAGTGAAAGGTGCTACACCGGCCTCTTTCAGAGCTAATGCTGCCCGACCAACATCATCAGTCGACTTGCTGGCAGTGAGAAGGATCAGGAACTGGGGAACACCTTCCTCTGCTCTGCCTCCAGCAGGCTGAGTAAAGACATTATTTTTAACATAGTCCAAGGCTGCACCGGTGTTGGCCTGACGCCCTCCTATTTGCCTGAGACCGTTTATCGCATCCTTCAGATCCCGTTTTGTGGTGTAGCTGTTCAAGTAGAAGATGGGTCTGGGATTTTCGCTGTACTGCACCACACCAACCCGGACTTGGTCACTTCCAATGTCAAGGTTATCCACCACTCTGGAAATGAATTTTTGAACTGAGGGGAAAGCACCTCTGACTCTCTCTGATCCATCAACAAGGAACACAACATCTCTCTTAACAGCATCTGAAATTAATGGAAAATAGATTTGTTTATTATTGAAAAATAAAGCTGTCAACAAAAATATTATTTCTGTGCCATGATATTCAAATTATTTGAGGTCAGTTCTGGAACAATGCTTATTTCTTTTAACTTTTCTGAATATTATACCATTGTAACTAATCAAAATTTAACATTTGCATCAAAGCTGGATCAGGGATTGGAAAATTCGGAAATTGGCCCCAGAGAGCAATATCCCACTTTCTTAGCACGTTACCAGCTCAGGGTTATTTTAAGAATGTATAGTTGGGTTGGGGAAGGAAGGCATTAGCTGATGGTTATTCAATTCAAACGGAGTAGGTAGCAACTAAAGCTTTTGAGGGACCCATGAAGGCATCTGAGGAGATTGAGCTGGGGTTCTCCAGAAGACAAGAGACAGTCAGACTATGGAGAGGGTCTCGTGGAAACAAACAGTGTTTGGTGTGACAGGGTGGCTTTTTCTTATATTCACTCAGGGGTCATAGGCATTTGTAGTTGGGCAACTTTTATTGCCCTAGCTGTGTGCCTTGCTCGACCATTTCTCAGGGTGGTTGAGAGTCAACCATTTTGCTGTGGGTCTGGATTAGCATGTAGGTCAGACCAGGTGAGGATGCTTGTTCTGTTTTTTTCCAACAATAGCCAATGGGTTCACAGTCAATAGGATATTCTTAATTCCAGTCCTTTTCTTAAATTAAATTCGAATGTCATCAACTGCTATGGCAGGATTTGAATTCGGGTGCCCAGATCATTAGCTGGGTTCCTGGATTAATAGACGATTGATAAACTCACCAGGTAATTGACTCATAGAACATAGAACATAGAAGAATACAGCGACCTCACCTTTCCTATTCCTAACCTCAGCCCAAACCACCTCAGATGGCAAGTCCTCATCCATCGTCCTTTCCACCGCTGTAATACTAACATTACATTCCACCCAGCAAGTAACGTGCTCCTACCTGCACCTAGTCAAGTTAATCGGGCCACAGACACAAGTAGGCTGTGCAGGGGAGGAACTGCTTCTCCACCCTGGATGTTTTGGCCATTTCAAGTTGAGAACTTTTGCCTCTCTTTTGATGCCCGATCATTTGTGAGCCACTCTCCATGACCCTTCAAGTTTACAGTAAGTACCAGCTTTGACATTGTTTTTGCTGGTGTGTGGTTGCTGAAGAATTTCCTAGTGTCCCTTTGTACCCCAGAGAGCCTCCCTGTCATCCTTTACTGTGGGATGTGTGTGCTAGCTGCTCAGTAACATGTCATCCTGACAAAATATTATCCTAAAGTCAGGTTGCTGACCCTCAAACACAAAACCACTCCTACAAGGTTGTCACTCCATTATGTGTTGCCTTTCAGGAGGTAGCTTAAAGAACATACTAGGCAGAGTACAAAGTCTACTGACTGAGAATTCAGGAAGAAATCATGGTCTACATGGAGACAACTGAGATTAGGCTTAATATAAATGAGATGTTACTGTCACAGTTTCAGCAGCAGGAATGCAAGTTCAATAACAGGACTTTCAATGGTCAGATCACTGCCTTATGTGGCACAATGGACAGAACAAGGTAGATTCTTCGAGCACCGTGTCAGAGGAAAGTAACAGAACTTGTTCAAGAAACTGAAGGAGAATGGGTCGGGTGGAGATAGCTATGAGGAAGTGCATTAGAAACTTAACATTCTAGGTTACCAGGTATTTGAGAAATATATGAATAACAAATTTGGGGAAATAGTTGTATTGATCAAATGAAGCGATGAAGCTCTGGAAAGGGAGGCTGCAGTTGAGGAGTCTAAGGGAGAATCAGGTGTGTTGCAATTAAGTAACACCTGAGAGGCTACTGTGCTATTGACAACCAGATAATGGAAAAAAGACCTTGGCTAGTCACCAGATCCATGCCCCTCATGGTTTCATAAACCTCAGCATCTGACACTCCAGGGAAAAACAGTCCAAGCCTATTCAGCCTCTGTCAATAACTCAAACCCTCCAATTCTGGCAGCATCCCTTGTCAAGTTTTCCTCATTGGGAAAATATGAGGACTGCAGATGCTGGAAACCAGATTTAGATCAGAGTGGTACTGGAAAAGCACAGCAGATCAGGCAGTATCTGAGGAGCAGGAAAATTGACATTTTGGGCAAAATCCCTTCTTCAGGAATACAGGAAGGAAGCCTCCAGGGTGGAGAGATAAATGGGGGGTGGGGGTGGGGCTCAACCATGTACTGAAACAGACTCGCTATCAACTCAACCATGTACTGAGACAGACTTGCTACCCTACCTTGAAGAAGTTCTCCTCCTATCTCCACAAGAATCTCAGCGAGTCTCTCTCACTGCAACTCCCAGGTCATTTCCTCTGTACTGAAACAGACTCACTACTCGCTTTCTACCTTCTCCTCAGCCCCATCACCACCACCCCCCCCCCCCCCCCCCCCCCCACCACCGCCATTTATCTCTACACCCTGGAGGCTTCCTGCCTCTATTCCCAATGAAAGGCTTTTGCCCAAAACATTGATTTTCCTGCTCTTCAGATGCTGCCTGACCTGCTGTGCTTTTCCAGCACAACTCTGATCTAAACCTCAACATTTTCTCATTGCTGAGTGGGTGTCAGTGTTGTCGCCAACAGAGGAACCCCAACACAGTTTTCAAAGCATAAGGATAGGACTAAATCTGGAGTTAACATTGAAAGAAAAATTGAAATCCATTGAAAAACATCTAATACAAAAGGCATGATATGGGAATAGAAGATAAATCATATCTGAGAACATTTTGTGAAAGCTGAAAATGTGTTGCTGGAAAAGCGCAGCAGGTCAGGCAGCATCCAAGGAACAGGAGAATCGACATTTCGGGCATAAGCCCTTCTTCAGGAACACATTTTCAGCGCTGATCTCCAGCATCTGCAGTCCTCACTTTCTCCTAGAACATTTTGTGAAAGCAAATCTTAGCAGGACTTATACACCTAATGGTAACGTTCTAAGGAGTGTTGCTGAACAAAGAGACCTTGGGGTGCAGGTTCATAGCTTCTTGAAAGTGGAGTCGCAGGTAGATAGGATAGTGAAGAAGGCATTTGGTATGCTTTCCTTTATTGGTCAGAGTATTGAGTACAGGAGTTGGGAGGTCATGCTGCTGTTGCACAAGACATTGGATAGACCACTGTCGGAATATTATATGCAAATCTGGCCTCATTCCTATCAGAAGGATGTTGTGAAACTTGAAAGGATTCAGAAAAGATTTACAAGGATGTTGCCAGGTTGGAGGATTTGAGCTACAGGGAGAGGTTAAATAGGCGAGGGCTGTTTTTCTGGATTGGAAGCCGAGGCATAACCTTATAGAGGTTTACAAAATCATGAGGGGCATGGATAGTATAAATAGACAAGGTCTCTTCCCTGGGGTGGGGGAGTCTAGAACTAGAGGGCATAGGTTTAGGGTGAGAGGGGAAAGATATAAAAGAGATCTAAGGGGCAACTTTTTCACACAGAGGGTGGTATGTATATGGAATGAGCTGGCACAGGAAATGGTGGAGGCTGGTACAATCGCATTATTTAAAAGGCATTTGGATGGTTATATAAATAGGAAGGGTTTGGAGGGATATGAACCAGGAGCTGGTAGGTGGGACTAGATTGGATTGGGATATCTGGTAAGCATGGACAAGTTGGACCAAAGGGTCTGTTTGAGGGCTATACATCTCTATGACTCTGATATTCTTGAGGAGTAAAATGACTGCTTTGTATTTGTTTTTGCTGAAGAACAGAACAGTTATTGAGAGGGGGAAGATGGAAAGATTCTGATCATATTCTGCTCCCTTGCCTTAATTCTAAGAGAGTGCCAGAGGTCAGGAGAATTGGAATGGTTACAACCCTTTTGAAAAACACAAAAGGTAGAGACACACGGCAGCCAGACAGCAGTCAAATTAACAGAGAGAACATGTTTATACACTAGTGGCACTGCACAAAGATTTTGTTAGTGTATACTTGGCATATCACCATGTTGCCATTCAATCTTCACACTTTTGTTGAATGCTATTTAGAGAATAATTTTGTTCTAAATCATGTCACCATACTAATTATTGAAGATCACATTTTTCTAATTTATAAAGAAGAAACAAATATGTCTCAGCATCAGGTACAATGATCCGAATATCAGCGATCTGATCTTTTCTCAGTGTTGTTAGCGGTGACTCCAGACATTGTTAGAGTATGTCCACATCTCACAGGTCATTTACCTTGAAAACATAATTAGGGGACAGTGAAATCTGTTGGAGTTCACGGTCATCTGCATCTCCTGATCCGATAGTGAAAGGTGCTACACCGGCCTCTTTCAGAGCTAATGTTGCCTGGCCAACATCATCGGTTGACTTGCTGGCAGTGAGAAGGATCAGGAACTGGGGGACACCTTCCTATGCTCTGCATCCAGCAGGCTGAGTAAAGACGTTATTTTTAGCATAGTCCAAGGCTGCACCAGTGTTGGCTCAATGGCCTCCTATTTGCCTGAGACCATTTATTGCACCCTTGAGATTCCAAGAATATTGCATGCAATTCTGGTCTCCTTCCTATCCAAAAGTTGTGGTGAAACTTGAAAGGGTTCAGAAAAGATTTACAAGGATGTTGCCAGAGTTGGAGGATTTAAGCTATAGGGAGAGATTGAATAGGCTGGGACTGCTTTCCCTTGAGTGTAGGAGGCTATGGGGTGACCTTACAGAGGTTCATAAAATCATGAGGGGCATGGATTTTTCACGCAGGGGGTGGTACGTGTATGGAATGAGCTGCCAGAAGAAGTGGTGGATTCTGGTACAATTGCAACATTTAAAAGGCATCTGGATGGGTATAGGAATAGGAAGGGTTTGGAGAATATGGGCCAAGTTCTGGCAAATGGGAATAGATTGGGTTGGGATATCTGGTTGGCATGGACAAGTTGGACTGAAGGGTCTGTTTCCATGCTGTACCATCTCTATGACTCGAAATCTATTTTCTATTGGTTTCAGATGCTAAGCGAGATATTGTGTTCCTTTTGGATGGATCATTCAGAGTCAGAGGTGCTTTCCCTTCAGTTCAAAAATTCATTTCCAGAGTGGTTGATAATCTTGAAATTGGAAGTGACAAAGTCCAAATTGGTGTGGTACAATACAGCAGTAGTCCAAGCCTCCACTTTGAGTTAAACAGCTACACCACAAAACTGGATTTGAAGGATGCAATAAACGGTCTCAGGCAAATAGGAGGGAGTTGGGCCAACACCAGTACAGCCTTGGACTATGTTAAAAATACCATTTTTATTCAGTCTGCTGGAGGCAGAGCAGAGGAAGGTGTCCCCCATTTCCCGATCCTTCTCACTACCATCAAATCATCTGATGATGTTAGTCAGGCAGCATTAGCTCTGAAAGAGGCCGATGTAGCACCTTTCACTCTCAGGAGACACAGCTGACCCTGAACTCCAACAGATTTCTCTGTCCCCTAGTTATGTTTTCAAGGTAAACGGCCTGCAGGATGTGGACACAGTCTGGAGTTACCATTAACAATACTGAGAAAAGATCAGATCACTGAAATTTAGATCATTGTACCTAATGGTGAGACTTATTTGTTTCTTTTTTATAGATAAAATTTTCAAAACATTCAAAGTATGTTTTGAAAAATAAAGCCATTACCAGAAAACCCCTTAATCACAACTTGGTCATGAGTCTTGTTCTTTTAAATAAAAATGTATTTGTATTTTTCATTTGGTTTAGTTTCTCATTGGAGGTGGGTGTCATTGGTTAGCACACCATTTATTGCCCATCCCCACTTACCCAGAGGGCAGTTAAGAGTCAGCCATATTGTTGGCTGTTTTGGAGTCAGATGAAGGTGAGGCCACATAAGGGTGGCAGATTCCAATCCTTAAAAGGACAACAATGAAGCAAATGGGATTTTACAACAATTGATAGTGGTTGCATATGTGCTAGCTTTACATCCCAGCCTTTAGTTAATTGAATTCAAATTTCACCATCTGGTATGATGGGATTCGACTCCTTGTCCACAGAGTATTCGAAAGAACAGCCAGATTGGGTTTTAAATATTGATCCTCTTTCCATGCATGCTGTTTGGTTTTCCTGACCATTTTCTTTTTGCATTCCACAGAACGTTAGCCAAGGGCTGTTGATTACGAGTCCAGTGACATTAACATTATTAACACAACTTCCCTGTGATTGCCTCGATGGCAATGAGACCCCAATTTATCTCGATGTCCCTGGAACCCAGTTCAATTCGATGAACTGTGTTTCCGAAAATTACATGAAGTCATAGCAAAATTGGTAAAAATTTTACTTTGCATCAGAGTGATCAAAATTAGTTTAAATATGACAAGAAATTGCACAATAAAATAAAAATTTGTATGGATCTTCTAAAGGCAAATTGCATTTAATGAAGTTTTTGCACTTTTTGATGAAGTAATGCTGTAAAGAATCATAAAACAGACTTGGAGAGAAAATTAAAATCCACTGGATGTTAGATGTAATGGCTATCTGGATATGAATTGGTGAGAAACTGAATGTAGAGAATATTGTCAAATTGCTTTTTATTTAAGACTCAAGGGATGATTACTGAAGTGATAAAATTATAATAGCAGAATGAGTAAACCACGTAGCTCTTTAAGGCCACACTGTCATTCAATACAATCCTGGTCTATCTTCTGCCTCATCTCCATTTTCCTGCTCAATCCAAAAGTCACTCAATTTCCATAAAGATCAAAACCCTACCTAACTCAGGCTTGAACACGGTGCTTCAACAACGCTCTGGTCTAAAGAGTTACAAAGACCATGTGTTGAGTGTTTTTTTTTCTCATCCCAGATCTAAGCTTATCCTGAGAACAGAAACTCCAGTGTGCTCTACTTCCCAGCCAGAGGAAACAGCCTCTCAGTGTCTATGTTATTTAACACCCTTGGAATCCCAATAATTGTCTAATTTGTCTGCATCGCCAATTGTTGCTTTGACTGGCTAAACCAATGTCCATCCATCACTACATTCCTCTCAATGGAGAAACTTATTTTCATACTTACTAAATTCTTTTTTCAATTCCATTCACTTGAGCAAGGCCTGCTATTTTGAGTGATGTATGAAACATTCCATGCTCCAGTCTTATTCAAGTCCTACCCTCAGCTCTTTATCTAATACTTTTCCAGTACGTCTACATCATTTCATACTCTCGGCACTAACCCTCAATAAAATTCATTGATCAAGCTTCTAATTTCCACTCAGCTCATGTCTTCAGGTAAAAGGCAGGAGCTAAGAGGTTTCTGTTATTTATTCTATCATTGACGTCACAGGTGTAGGGACACTGAATGTGCTATGAGAAAGGAAATTTTACACAACTTGACCCAGTGACCATGTAGGAATGGTGATATACTTCCAAGTCAGGATGGTGCATGATTTAGTACTGAACATGCATCTGTTTTCTTTATCCTTCCATGTTGTAGAGTTCATGGCTTTGAAACATGCCATTGGAGGAGCCAGGCTGAGTTGGTGCAATGCATCCTCTATTTCATACACACTGCTGCCGCTGAATATTGGCGGTGAAGGGAGTGAGTGTCGAAGGAGGTGTATGGGGTGTTGACCGAGCAGGCTGTGGTGTTGAACTTCTGTCATTGAAGCTACACACATCCTGGCAAGTGGAAAGCATGCCATCACACGCATGAGTTGTGTCTTGGTCTGGCCAGGCTTTGGGGAGTTAGGAGCTGAAATGCACACCACAAAACTCCCAGTCTCAGACCTATTGTTGAAGTATTCTTACAGCTAGCCCAATTTAGTTTCTGCTCAATGTAAGTCTTCAGCATGTTGATAGTGAGGAATTAGTTGATAGTACCACCATTGAATGTCCAGGGAAGATAGTTAGTCCTTCTTCTGTTGGAAATGGTCTTTGCCTGGTACTATGCAGCATGAATGTTACTTGCCATTTATCAGCTGAAGCCTGGATGCTAGCCAAGTCTCTCTGCATTTGGACATGGACTGCTTCAGCATCTGAGCTATTGCAAAAGGGTGCTGAACATTGTGAAATGATCAGCACAAATCCCCACTTTTAACATTATGATGGAGGGAAAGTCATTGATAATGCAGTAGAAGATAGCTGGGCCTAAGATACCAACTTAAGGGACTCCTACAGTGATGTTTTTGAACAAAGATGAATGGCCACAAACAAATTACAATCATCTTCCCTTATGCGAGTTATGACATCAGCTGGTACACATTTATATCCCCACCCCCAATGATCAACTCTCATTTTTCCAAACTGATTGAATATAGGGCTAACCTGTTCAACCTTGCTTCATAAACTGAGCATTTCATCCCAGGAATCAACTTTCTCTCTAATGCTTTTAAAGCAATTATATCTTCTCGAGTCAATAAAGAGACAAAACCTGTACACAGTCATTCAGATGTAGTCTCATAAACATCCTGCACAGCTGCAGCAAAACGTCTCTATTTATACATACTCCATTCTCTTAAAAAATGACAACATTCCATTTCCCTGTCTGATTACTTGCAGGTTTGTGCATCAGGAGTCCCAAATCCGTGTCCAGCAGAGCAGGTCAGAGGCTGGGAATTCTGTCGTAAATAACTGACCCTGCTGACTCCCTAAAGCCTTTTCAGTATCTACAGCGCACAAGACCCCGGAACTTTCTGCTGTCCAGCATTGTGGGTGTTCCTACACTCCACAGGCTCCAGCAGTTCAAAAAGGCAGCTCACCATCACTTTCTATTAGGAATGAGACACAAATGCCAATGATGCCTACATCCCTTAAAAGAACATAAAAAGACATACCACCCTTTAGAAGTGATCTGAAGTTTTTAGAGTGAGTGTTGAGGAGATTCACTGGAATGGCACCAGGGATAAGGGACTTTAGTTATGGGGAGAGAATGAATGAATCAACTGGAAATTTGCTTAAAAATACACAAAGGGGGAAAAATATTAAAGTTAAAAGGCATATAGGGACAGAAGCCAAAAGTGGGACGAATTAGATATTATTTACACAAATACAGCAGAGGGGCAATGAGTCAAATGACCTTCTTCTGTAGTGTAATAGTCTGTGATACCATGAAATCTATGGTGACATTCTATATAGTACATTATTTGATGTATCGATGTGTTACGTTGAATTGCTGACTGGGTGAAAAGTTACAGTCAATAAACAATTATGGGAGAGCCAATGATGGCAGTCATCCTCCGGATCACAGTGACCAATACATGGTGATGCCAATACATGGTGATGCCATTTGGAGGTACAACTAATTGGATATTAAATATATTTAACAATTGAGGAGCTCAAATATCAGCAAATCCTACAAGAATTGGTGAGCTACTGTGTATGGATACCACTGCCAATCAAAATGTTTCTGTTGCTATTAACATGAAAGGATTTATTTTTGGTGCAGAGCACATGGGCTATTATATTGAGAAACATTTTGTTTATATTCATGAATCATTGTAATGTGTTTCCATCCTCAAACAGAACATATTTGTTGCTGTGATTACTACAGATAATAATTTCATTAGTTGTGTGATTACAAGAGTTATTAGCCTGGTCATTTTAAAAAGAAGCAAAGGTTTCTCACCTCTAGTGACAGCTGTCTGAATTGCAGTTATCCGATCCTTGTCCAGTGTTGTTAATGGTGACTCCAGACTTTGTTGTAGTGTTTCCACATTCCGCAGGTCATTTACCTTGAAAACATAATTAGGGGACAGTGAAATCTGTTGGAGTTCACGGTCATCTGCTTCTCCTGATCCGATAGTGAAAGGTGCTACACCGGCCTCTTTCAGAGCTAATGCTGCCCGACCAACATCATCGGTCGACTTGCTGGCAGTGAGAAGGATCAGGAACTGGGGGACACCTTCCTCTGCTCTGCCTCCAGCAGGCTGAGTAAAGACGTTATTTTTAACATAGTCCAAGGCTGCACCGGTGTTGGCCTGACGCCCTCCTATTTGCCCGAGACCGTTTATCGCATCCTTCAGATCCCGTTTTGTGGTGTAGCTGTTCAAGTAGAAGATGGGTCTGGGATTATCGCTGTACTGCACCACACCAACCCGGACTTGGTCACTTCCAATGTCAAGGTTATCCACCACTCTGGACATGAATTTTTGAACTGAAGGGAAAGCAGCTCTGACTCTCTCTGATCCATCAACAAGGAACACAACATCTCTCTTAACAGTATCTGTAAAATAATGGAAAAAAGATATGTATATTATTCACTATTATCTTTGCAAAACAATTAATATCTCTTCAAACTGAAGAGAAGCATTAGAAGCATTAAAATCCTCCTCAAAATTATTGCCCAATCTTCACTGATCTCTTCAAAGTGGGTAGAGTACATCATGACCAGAAAATGCAATATGCAAAATTGGAAGCAATAGGAAATCACTATTTGATATGGAAAACCACAACATGTACTAGCAGAAGGAGACCTTTCTACCCATTGAGTCTGCTGATGAGAACACGAGTGATCTGATAGTCCTCAACTCTACTTTCCTGCCCTATCCACATAACCCTGGAATCCCTTCATGATTAAAAATATGTCTCACTCAGTCTTGAATATAATCAACAACCCAATTTCCTCAGCTCTGTGCAGTCAAGAATTCCACAAATTCATTACCTTTGAAAAGAAGTAATGCCTCCTCATCATTGAACTAATTGGGCAAACCCTTATTCGGACATTATGCCTTCTGGCCCTCGACTCTTCCACGAGAGGAAGCAACCTCTCTGCATCTACCTTGTGAAAACAGGAGTGGTTGGGGCTTTGAAGAGTGAAATGGGAATAATGAAAGGACAGTTGGTGCATTTCCTGTGTTCAAAAGGAGAGTGCTGTGGGAAAGGGAGGGAGTGTTTTGGGGAGGAATGAATCAGAGAGTCATGAAGGAATCCTTCCTTCACAACGCTGGATGGGAAGATATGTTTTGCAGTGGAATATAATAAAGGTGGCAAAATGCTAGCTGTAGCAAAGTCAGTGTTTTTCTAGCATAATCATTGATCTTTTATTTTCTATGTCATAGAATTGCCTTCTTGTCTACACTATGTATGTCTCCAAGCACCTTCATGAATTGTGGACACAAATGTCTCTCTGTTCCTCTACCAGTCTCATTAACCTGCCATCCATTGTCTAGCCCACTGCCTTGTCAGCCTTCCCATGCACTGTCTCAGATTTCCCTTGTGTGAACTCCATTTGCCACAATTCCATCCACCCAATGGTCCATTGACTCTTTCTATATTCTCAGTATAAGATGGGAGAAACCTAAATTTTGTTCAACTGTACGAGATGCATCCCATCTGTGTGGATGAGAACCAAGGACTGCAAGGTGGACGAGCAACTGACCCATGATATCATGAAGCCATATGCTATTGAATTGAAGTAAGCAAAACAGGACATGGTACTGACAGGAGACATCACAATAAAGGAGATAGATACTGCTTTGTGCAGTCATGATTGGAACCCTGAAGGATTGAGTACTGGAGTATGTTGGTTTCTCAGCTATAGACATCTCCATGTCCTTGAAGAAAAACTTGGACCATCCAGTAGTCATGGTCCATGAATGAACCAATAAGAACATTTCTGCTCATTCCACTTGCTATATTTTGAGGAGTTAGGATTCAATTTAAAATGCACAACTTCAAACAGAACCACTCGCACTTGTTACTTGAGTAACATGACAATTGACACAAGGTCAAGCAGTTTTGACAATTGGTCTGTGAAGAGGGGATTTCAATTCATGAAACACACACACCACTACTTAGCAAAGAGAGAGCTATGACCCTAAACAATGTTCGGATTAACTTGGCAAATTGTGCAATTAGGACCGTGGATCATGCTTCAGTTTAACAGTGGGGTTCAGCACAAGGCTGACTTAAAAAGTCATTGAGCTAAGCCAAGGCAGCAGAGTAGTGCAACACACACCATTATTCATCTATCAACAATCTGCATCAGCCACAACTCATACCTCACATTCCGGGCTTTACTGTGGCCTCAGGCACCTCACCCTGCTACAAGCCTCAAAGCCACACCACAGTTAACATGCTGCCAGTCAGTTAACCATGGCAGCCACATCACGCAAACATATAACCTCACAATCACTGGCACAGTTCCTTGCCTCTTGCAGCATTGTGGAGTAAATCTGGAGATAGAAGAACCGATTCTCCAAACGAAAGGCATGGGCTGCATGTCCTTACCACCAACCCTACACCCAACCCACTAACATCCTACGATCCTCTCCATCATTGGAACAATTGTGCCAGATGCTATGGCCAGGACTTCACAGCTGAAACTTTTGCTCATTACTAATCCTCCTCATCCTCACATCACACTTTTTCTTCTTATTTACAAGCTGCAGATAATTAAAAACATGCACTTCTTGCTTTTCCCATGCCATGATCACAGCTGCAACCTCCAGACTTTCTTTCTGACATGACAAAGGGCTGCAAGTTGGTCAGGCACTGGTGGAGGAGAAAGAACTGGAAGACAATGAGAAAGAATGCAAACAGTTCAAAGAAGGTTCACAACTCATATCAGGCTTATCTTAGGACAAAAGATTGAACAGGTCAGGCCTATTTCCATTGGAGTTTAACAGCCGGAGAGAAGATATTATTGAATCATCAAAAATTTCAAATGGACTTCTTTGGTAGATTCTGAGAAGATGTTTTCCTTTGAGGAAGTTTAAAACAGGGAGATGCAATTTCAGAATAACACGTAAATCTCCTTCCCTGAAACTAATCAAAGCTGGGCCAAATCAATATATTGTACGTTAGACAGATCATTGGTGTACAAGCATTCAAGGGTTGCAGGGCACACTGGAGAGTGGCTGAATCGGTTCAGCTGTATTTTTATTGAATGGCGGAATGGGGTCAAAGAGCTGAATGGCCCACTGCTGTTCTAAAGTCTTCAGTACCAAAATGTGGAGGATCGATGATGGATTGATTACAGCTACGTACACTGTATTTTCAAAGATATCCTACAGTGTGTAAACAGGCCTTTTGGTACAACGAGTCCATACCAACGAATCTGAGGAGTATCCCACCCAGACCCATTCCCCTCCCCCTATTGCTCTACATCTCCCCTGACTAATGCGCCTAGCCCACACACCTCTGAACACTTTTAACAAAGCAGATATGAACATTCCATTACCTCTCACAGGAAATTATGGCCTTTGGAATCCGCTTCAGTTTGGAACACCTTGTGTACCATTAATAGGGAAGGATTACTTTTGCTGTAGAACACTGCGACATTGCACTGAGATTTCATTTGTGTAAATTGGATACAGCAACATGTTGCATTTCAGTGTTTGCACACACACATTGCTGTTAGTTCAGGAAGCATTTTCTACAAAAATCACAATTTTATAAAAACTATTGAAGATCTCATCTTTCTGAGTTATTAAAAAAAGCAAAGATATCTCACCGTCAGGTACAGTCAACCGAATTTGTGTTATCTGCTCCTTGTCCAGTGTTGTTAATGGTGATTCCAGACTTTGTTGTAGTGTTTCCACATTCCGCAGGTCATTTACCTTGAAAACATAATTAGGGGACAGTGAAATCTGTTGGAGTTCACGGTCATCTGCTTCTCCTGATCCGATAGTAAAAGGTGCTACACCGGCCTCTTTCAGAGCTAATGCTGCAAGGTGCTACACCGGCCTCTTTCAGAGCTAATGCTGCCTGGCCAACATCATCGTTCGACTTGCTGGCAGTGAGAAGGATCAGGAACTGGGGGACACCTTCCTCTGCTCTGCCTCCAGCAGATCGTGTAAAGGCGGTATTTTTAACATAGTCCAAGGCTGCACCGGTGTTGGCCTGACGCCCTCCTATTTGCCTGAGACCGTTTATCGCGTCCTTCAGATCCCGTTTTGTGGTGTAGCTGTTCAAGTAGAAGATGGGTCTGGGATTATCGCTGTACTGCACCACACCAACCCGGACTTGGTCACTTCCAATGTCAAGGTTATCCACCATTCTGGAAATGAATTTTTGAACTGAAGGGAAAGCACCTCTGACACTCTCTGATCCATCAACAAGGAACACAACATCTCTCTTAACAGCATCTGAAATTAATGGAAAATAGATTTGTTTATTATTGAAAAATAAAAGCTGTCAACAAAAATGTTATTTCTGTGCCATGATATTCAAATTATTTGAGGTCAGTTCTGGAACAATGCTTATTTCTTTTAACTATTTTCTATATGTTAAACCATTGTAACTAATCAAAGTATTACATTTGCATCAAAGCTGGATCAGGGATTGGAAATTTTGGAAATTGGCCCCAGAGAGCAATGTCCCACTTTCCTAGCATGTTACCAGCTCAGCGTTATTTTAAGAATGCATGGTTGGGTTGGGGTAGGAAGGCATTAGCTGATGGTTATTCAATTGAAATGGAGTAGGTAGCAGCTAAAGTGTTTGACAGACCTGTGAAGGCATCTGAGGAGTTTGAGCTGGGGTTCTCCAGAAGACAAGAGGCAGTCAGGATATGGAAAGGGTCTCGTGAAACCAAACAGTGTTTGGTGAGACAGGGTGGATTTTCCTTACATTCATTCAGGGGACACAGGCATTAGTAGTTGGGCAACATTTATTGCCCTAGCTGCGTGGCTTGCTTGGCCATTTCTCAGGGTGGTTGAGAGTCAATCACTTTGCTGTGGGTCTGGATTAGCATGTAGGTCAGACCAGGAGAGGATGCAGATTGTTTTGTTCCAACAACAACCAATGGGTTCACAGTCAACAGGACATTCTTAATTCCAGACTGTTTTTTAATTGAATTCATTTTTCATCATCCGCTGTGGCAGGATTGAACACAGGTGCCCAGAACATTCGTTGAGTTCCTGGATTAATAGACGAGTGATAAAACCACCAGGTTATTGACTCCACATAGCATTCCATCCAGCAAGGAACGTGCTCCTACCTGCACCTATTCAAGTTAATCGGGCCACACACGCAAGTAGGTTGTGCAGGGGCAGAAGTGCTTCCCCACTCTGGATGTTGTGACCATTTCAAATTGAGAACTTTTTGCCTCTTCTGAAGCTGCATCATTTGTGAGCCACTCTCCATGTCCCTTTGATTTTACAGTAAGCACCACCTTTGACATTGTTTTTGAATTTCCTAGTGTCCCTTTGTACCCCAGAGAGCCTCCCTGCCATCCTTTACTGTGGGATGTGTGTGCTAGCTGCTCAGTAACATGTCATCCTGACAAAATATTATCCTAAAGTCAGGTTGCTGACCCTCAAACACAAAACCACTCCTACAAGGCTGTCACTCCATTATGTGTTGCCTTTCAGGAGGTAGGTTAAAGAACATACTAGGCAGAGTGCTGAGCCTACTGACTGAGAATTCAGGAAGAAATCATGGTCTACATGGATACAATTGAGATTGGGCTTAAAATAAACGAGACGTTACTGTCACTGTTTCAGCAGCAGGAATGCAAGTTCAATAACAGGACTTTCAATGGTCAGATCACTGCCTTATGTGGCACAATGGACAGAACAAAGTAGATTCTTAGAGCACTGTGGCAGAGGAAAGTAACAGAACTCGTTCAAGAAACTGAAGGAGAATGGGTCGGGTGGAGATAGCTATGAGGAGATGCATTAGAAACTTAACATTCTAGGTTACCAGGTATTTGAGAAAGATATGAATAAAAGTTTGGGGAAATAGTTGTATTGATCAAATGAAGCGATGAAGCTCTGGAAAGGGAGGATGCAGTTGAGGAGTCTAAGGGAAAATCAGGTGTGTTGCAATTAAGTAACAACCGAGAGGCTACTGTGCTATTGACAACCAGATAATGGAAAAAAGACCTTGGCTAGTCACCAGATCCATGCCCCTCATGGTTTCATAAACCTCAGCATCTGACAGTTCAGGGAAAAACAGCCCAAGCCTATTCAGCCTCTCTCAATAACTCAAACCCTCCAATTCTGGCAGCATCCCTTGTCAACTTTTCCTCATTGTTGAGTGGGTGTCAGTGTTGTGGCCAATGGAGGAATCCCAAATCTTTTTAAACAACATAAACATAAGAACAGGAATAACTCAGGAGCTAACATTAAAAGAAAAATCAAAATCCTTGAAGAATGTCGAACATCAAAAGGGTCAATATGGGATCAGTGGGTAAATCTTATCAAAGGACATTTTTGAGGAGCAAAATGAAGGTGTTGCATCTGTTTTGCTGAAGAACAGAATGGTGCCAGTGTTATTGAGAGGGGGAAATTGGAAAGGTCGGTCACATTCTGCTCCCTTGCCTTAATTCTAAGAGTGTGCCAGAGGTCAGGAGAATTGGAATGGTTACAACACGTTTGAAAAACACAAAAGGTAGAGACACATGGCAGCCAGACACCAGTCAAATTAACAGAGAACATGTTTATACACTAGTGGCACTGCACAAAGATTTTGTTAGTGTATACTTCATATAACACTATCTTGCCATTCAAACTTCACATTCTCATTGAAATTTGAGAATAATTTTCTTCTAAATCATGTCACCATACTAATTATTGAAGATCATATCTTTCTGATTTATAAAACAGAAACAAATATGTCTCACCATCAGTTACAATTATCTGAATATCAGCAATCTGCTCCTTGTCCAGTGTTGTTAATGGTGACTCCAGACGTTGCTGTAGTGTTTCCACATCCCGCAGGTCATTTACCTTGAAAACATAATTAGGGGACAGTGAAATCTGTTGGAGTTCACGGTCATCTGCTTCTCCTGATCCGATAGTGAAAGGTGCTACACCGGCCTCTTTCAGAGCTAATGCTGCCCCACCAACATCATCGGTCGACTTGCTGGCAGTGAGAAGGATCAGGAACTGGGGGACACCTTCCTCTGCTCTGCCTCCAGCAGGCTGAGTAAAGACGTTATTTTTAACATAGTCCAAGGCTGCACCGGTGTTGGCCTGACGCCCTCCTATTTGCCTGAGACCGTTTATCGCATCCTTCAGATCCCGTTTTGTGGTGTAGCTGTTCAAGTAGAAGATGGGTCTGGGATTATCGCTGTACTGCACCACACCAACCCGGACTTGGTCACTTCCAATGTCAAGGTTATCCACCACTCTGGAAATGAATTTTTGAACTGAAGGGAAAGCCGCTCCAACTCTCTCTGATCCATCAACAAGGAACACAACATCTCTCTTAAGAGCATCTGTAAAAAAAGGACAACAAATGTGTATATTATACGCTATTATCTTTGACAAACAATTAATCAGTCTTCAAACTTTCAAAGATGATAATATCTGGACTGATTAGAACCTCTCTCTGTATTTCCTAGTGCTATATCTTATAGGAGAGGTACATTTAAACAAAATACAAACCAGAGGAGTTTCAAACAGCTGTACCATCTTTACATGCTGTCAATTATATGTCTATTCCTAATCTAGCTTGACTCAAAGCCAAAAATATTAATTTAGAAACAGAAATTGCTGGAAATTTTCAGGCAGCAGTCGTGAAGAGAAAAAGTAAACTGAGTTTACCCTCCATTAATATGAGGAAAAGTTATAAATGCAATGTGTTTTGAGTAAGTGAACAGAGTGATGGGGATGGAAAGAAAAACAAAAAGAAAATCTTCAAACGGGTAGGAGAGATCAAATGAGGGAAGGTTCAATGGTTCAAATCCAAAGAGAATGGAAGTGGATCAAAGTGAAACAAACAATGTCAGACCTGGAGAATGTGTGAACGGCAGCATGTGGAATAGGTGCCACCCAAATTCAAAGTACAACAAATATGTGAGAGAAAAAAGTCACCAAAACACAAAATAAAATGGGAGTAGTGTTTATGATCTAAACTCATTGAACCCGATGTTGGTTCCAGTGGACTGTCGAATTTCCAGTTAAACAATGTAACAGGTTTCCTTGAGCTTACAGTGAGCTTCATTGGAACACTGCAGCAGGGTCAGGAACACCAAGGTCAGAACATGGAATTAAAATGAAAGGCAATTGGACGATTGAGATTATATGTACATAGAGTCATCGAGATGTACAGCATGGAAACAGACCCTTCGGTCCAACCCATGCCAACCAGATATCCCAACGCAATCTCGTCCCACCTGCCAGCACCTGGCCCATATCCCTCCAAACTCTTCCTATTCATATACCCATCCAAATGCCTCTTAAATGTTGCAATTGTACCAACCTCCACCACATCCTCTGGAAGCTCATTTCATACACGTACCACCCTCTGCGTGAAAAGGTTGCCCCTTAGGTCTCTTTTATATCTTTCCCCTCTCACCCTAAACCTATGCCCTCTAGTTCTGGACTCCCTGACCCCAGGGAAAAGACTTTGTCTATTTATCCTATCCATGCCCCTCATAATTTTGTAAACCTCTATAAGGTCACCCCTCAGCCTCCGACGCTCCAGAGAAAACAGCCCCAGCCTGTTCAGCCTCTCCCTGTAGTTCAGATTTGGACTTTGAAATTTGCATATCAATTTATTGGTCTCAACTATGAGCAGCCACAAATACATATATTTCCACAGATAGCACCTACAGTGAAGTATTTGGAATCAGAGTATCAACGAGCATGCAATAAGAAAGGCATGAGTGGATTATTAATTTTCTCAATCATTGCCACTAATCAGAACAGAACTGCTGCTGATACATAGAAGAATTAAAATCTTCCTCAAAATTATTGCCTAATCTTCACTGATCTCTTCAAAGTGGGTAGAGTACATCATGACCAGAAAATGCAATACGTAAAATTGGAAGCAATAGGAAATCACTATTTGATATGGAAAACCACAACATGTACTAGCAGAAGGAGACCTTTCTACCCATTGAGTCTGCTGATGAGATCACGGCTGATCTGATAGTCCTCAACTCTACTTTCCTGCCCTATCCACATAACCCTGGAATCCCTTCATGATTAAAAATATGTCTCACTTAGTCTTGAATATACTCAACAACTCAATTTCCTCAGCTCTGTGCAGTCAAGAATTCCACAAATTCATTACCTTTGAAAAGAAGGAATACCTCCTCATCATTGAACTAATTGGGCAAACCCTTATTCGGACATTATGCCTTCTGGCCCTCAACTCTTCCACGAGAGGAAGCAACCTCTCTGCATCTACCTTGTGAAAACAGGAGTGGTTGGGGCTTTGAAGAGTGAAATGGAAATAACGAAAGGACAGTTGGTGCATTTCCTGTGTTCACAAGGAGAGTGCTGTGGGAAAGGGAGGGAGTGTTTTGGGGAGGAATGAATCAGAATATCATGAGGGAATCCTTCCTTCACAACGCTGGATGGGAAGATATGTTTTCCAGTGGCATATACAAAGGTAGCAATATTCTAGCTGTAGCAAAGTCAGTGTTTTTCTCGCAAAATCTTCCATCTCTTATTTAAGTGTCACAACATTTGCCTTCTTGACCACACTATGTATGTCTCCAAGCACCTTCATGAATTGTGGACACAAATATCTCTCTGTTCCTCTACCAATCTCAATAAACTGCCATCTAATGTCTAGCCCATTGCCTGTCAGCCTTCCCAATGCACTGCCTCAGACGTCCCTTGTGTGAACTCCATTTGCCACAATTCCATCCACCCAATTGTCCATTGACTCTTTCTATATTCTCAGTACAAGATGGGAGAAACCTAGACATTAATCAACTGTACAAAATACTTCCCATCTGCGTGGATGAGAACCAAGTGTCAAGAGTGTGGTGCTCCAAAGACACAGCAGGTCAGGCAGCATCTGAGAAACAGGAGAATCAGCATTTCAGGCATAAGCCCTTCATCAAGAATTATGCCTGAAATGTCAATTCTCCTGCTCATTGAATGCTGCCTCATCTGCTGTGCTTTTCCAGTACCACACTCTTGACTCTGATCTCCAACATCTGCACTCCACCCTTTCTCCTGGGTGGATGAGCAACTGACCATGCCACCATGGTGCCATATGCTTTTCAACTTAAGTGAGCAAAACAGGATGTGGTACTGACAGGAGATATCACAATAAAATAATTTGCTTTTATCACAATAAAGGAGATAGATACTGCTTTCTGAAGTCATGACTGGAACCCTGAAGGATTGAGTACTGGAGTATGCTGGTTTCACAGTTATAGATATCTCCACGTGTTTGAAGAATAACTTGGACCATCCAGTAGTCATGGACCATGAATAAACCAATAAGAACATTTCTGATCATTCCACTTGTTGTATTTTGAGGAGTTAGGATTCAATTTAAACAGACAACCTCAAACAGAATCACTCCCACTTGTTACTTGAGTAACATGACAATTGACACAAGGTCTATGGTCTGTGAGGAGGGAGTTTCAATTCATGAAGCACATGCATCACTTCTTAGCAAAGAGAGAACTATGACCCTCAACAATGTTAGGACTAACTTGGCAAATTATGCAATTAGGACCATGGTCATGCTTCAAATTAATAGTGGGATTGAGCACAAGGCTGACTTAGAAAGTCATTGAGCTAAGCCAAGGCAGCACAGTATTATTCACCTATCAACAATCTGCATCAGCCACAACTCATACCTCACATTCCAGGCTTTACTGTGGCCTCAGTCACCTCACCCTGCTACAAGCCTCAAAGCCACATCACAGTTAACATGCTGCCAGTTAATCAACCACAGCAGCCACATCACGCAAACATATAACCCCACAATCACTGGCACAGTTCCATGTCTCTTGCAGCACCGTGGTGTAAATCTGGAGACAGAAGAATTGATTCTCCAAACAAAAGGCTTGGGCTGCATGTCCTTATCACCAACCCCAACCCCAACATCATACAATCCTCGCCATTATTGGAACAATTGTGCCAGATGCTATGGCCAGGACTTCACAGCTGAAACTTTTGCTCATTACTAATCCTCCTCAACCTCACATCACACTTGTTCTTCTTATTTACAAGCTGCAGATAATTAAAAACATGCACTTCTTGCTTTTCCCATGCCCTGATCATAACCGCAACCTCCAGACTTTCTTTTTGATATGACAAAGGGCTGCACATTGGCCAGGCACTGGTGAAGGAGAAAGACCTGGAAGACAATGAGAAAGAAGGAATGTATTGCATCGCTTTAACCCTGACCAACTCAGAAAGTGACAATGTACAGTACAGTCTTTAAAAGATGGTATGGAAATAGTTTAGACACGGTCTACATGCAGTGACCCACAAGACATGAGGTGATCTGTAACCAGGGAAAGGGTCACAGTTGGCACAGGTAAAAACCCAGCCATGAGTGAGATCACATGCAACTCCTGCAGTTGTGATAATGATGTCAAGGAGAATGTTGATAAATACACACAAATGCTGGTAAGCCTGACAGATAGGCTGCAGTCAATGCCAAGGATGATGAAAGAGTCTATTACCAATACTGACTCGAGGCTTTGTGCAGAACATGGAGCCTATCGTCTCCATGGATATGGAGACCAGCTCCGTGAGGTCACTTGTGAATCCATCCATGATACATCATCTGAAGGTCATTGTCTCAGTTTTTATGACACAGCAAGGGTCAGCTCCTCAATGCCTGGATAGTCCCATGTAAGCTCAGACTCACAGACTCAGCTTGCTGTCCTAAGCTTTAGGATACCCGTATGCAATCTAAGCTGGCTGCAGCAGACGGCTACATTACTGACATCATAACTGTCGAGGCTAGTTTTCAAAGATACTAGCAGAGTGCCACATTAGTCCAGCAATGGCACACTGAATTGAGACGCAATGAAATTGCAAAAAAAAAGATTAATTAATCTTTGTTTGTTAAAGATAGGATTTGGATGTATAAATTTGATTTGGAATGTTTTGTGGTTTTGTTTTGGCTTATACTTGATAAAATGCAATGATGGTCTGTGATCGGGAAATTACAGTATGGGAGTCTTGGTGAATGAGGAACTGAGATTGTGTTCAGTGCCACCACAGACAAAAGTGTCAGTCACAGGCACCTTACCCTTCATTTACCTCCTCCTGAGTTGATAGCTGTATAATTGATGGCAAGGTTTGATAGCACGTAGGAGACCAAAATGAATGTTGACTCATAGTCTGCTGTGTACTGCAGGGTTGCTATGTGGTGGTACAGGCGATGGACGCATTGGTTAAGCACCACAATGCTAGAATTTGCATTCCGTGAGCATGGTGGCTTTTGATAAATGCGTATTGATGGTTTATTTATACTGATTTTTCAAATATTAGTGATGCAGAAAACTGCTGTAGAATGAAGGCATCATGACTCCTGCCATGATAGTGGGCATAGACAAAAGAATGATGCCAGCTGGACTACAAAATGGACTTTCCAGTTGTTAGACATAACACATGGCATCTGCTCACTGGCATGTGAGTAGTCCAAGCACGCTGCAGTCGAGGGAGGTCTGCAGTCCCTTTGAAGGTGTGAGCTCACTCCACCTGCTTCTTTCTAGCAAGAGAAAGTGAAATGCATTCAGCTCTCTTTCTCAATAGACCTCTCTCATGGATCAGCAGATACCAAATTGAGCAATGGTATTGACATCACCAACTGTAGCCCAGAAGATGCATTTATATAAATATATATCCACAGGCATCTTTGCACCTGCTGATGTAAAGGTACTCACCAGCTTCTGATGCTATAATTATGATTGTAGCAGGTGGCAATTTACAGCAAGGATTTTCCTGTAGGATGTAGAAACTTGCTGAGGTTCAGGTAGATGAATTGTTTCTCAAACATTGAGAGTGGACATGAACTCCTGCAAAGAGCTCCTCTTTACGCTTCCCCCTGCCCCCTCCCCCTCCCACTTCCTTTCCCTTCCAAAAGTTTGTCCTGCTCTGTGTTGGATCTGCATGTCCTTCCCTTCATAACATTATTCAAAGAGTTGTATGCTTAGTGAAGAATACATTATCGTGTAGTCACTTTAATTAATTCTGGTAACCTGTGCAATCAACAGGAATCAACCCATAGCTAACCTGAAAGTAGTTAATGATCCCTTTAAATAGTGCTACTGCACAGTTCCTCCTGGTGCTGAATGCCTGGGATTAAGACAAATGGATAATTGAAACACTGACTCCAACGTTGCAGATTTAGTGCTAAAACAGCACCACACAAGGATTCACATCACAGTCTGTCTGCTCTGCATATTCCCTGAACACTGCTAAATATCATCATCAACTGATGCGCACATTCACCACTGATATCACTTTGCAAACAGAAAGTAAGATTGGGGCAGACAGGAAAGTGAAGTGGATATCTGCTTCACCCCCCACCCTCCCATTTATCTCTCCACCCTCATTCCTGATGAAGGGCTTTTGCCGAAAACATCAATTTTCCTGCTCCTCTGATGCTGCCTGACCTGCTGTGCATTTCCACCACCACTCTAATCTTGACAGTATTGGATTACTGCCATCCAAACTACTGTGTGCAGTTTGCACAGTAAATATTCAAATCCCATCACTTTGCAGAGAATTGATGAGCTACTGTATATGGATTCTGCTTCAGTTTGAAATGCCCTGGCACAAGTAATAGGAAGGCATTTATTTTGCTACAGAAGAAACTGGCACTGCACAGGGAATTTTTAGATTACTTACAGTGTGGAAACAGGCCCTTCGGCCCAACACCGACCTGCCAAAGCGCAACCCACCCAGACCCATTCCCCTACATTTACCCTTTCACCTAACACTACAGGCAATTTAGCATGGCCAATTCACCTAACCTGCACATTTTTTGGATTGTGGGAAGAAGCCAGAGCACCCGGAGGAAACCCACGCGGAGACGGGGAGAATGTGCAAACTCCACACATTTTATTAGCATACAGGGGAAACATCACCATGTTGTGTTCCCATCATTACATTAAGCACCCTCACTGTTGTTACCACAGGGAATAATTTAATTATGTATCATATACCAGTAAAACTCATGAAATATCTCATCTTTCTGATTAATAGACAGAGCAGAGATGTCTTACCTCTAGTGACAGCTGTCTGAATAATGGTTATCCGATCCTTGTCCAGTGTTGTTAATGGTGACTCCAGACGTTGTTGTAGTGTTTCCACATCCCGCAGGTCATTTACCTTGAAAACATAATTAGGGGACAGTGAAATCTGTTGGAGTTCACGGTCATCTGCATCTCGTGATCCAATAGTGAAAGGTGCTACACCGGCCTCTTTCAGAGCTAATGCTGCCCCACCAACATCATCGGTCGACTTGCTGGCAGTGAGAAGGATCAGGAACTGGGGGACACCTTCCTCTGCTCTGCCTCCAGCAGGCTGAGTAAAGACGTTATTTTTAACATAGTCCAAGGCTGCACCGGTGTTGGCCTGACGCCCTCCTATTTGCCTGAGACCATTTATTGCATCCTTCAGATCCCGTTTTGTGGTGTAGCTGTTCAAGTAGAAGATGGGTCTGGGATTTTCGCTGTACTGAACCACACCAACCCGGACTTGGTCACTTCCAATGTCAAGGTTATCCACCATTCTAGAAATGAATTTTTGAACTGAAGGGAAAGCAGCCCTGGCGTTTTCTGATCCATCAATAAGGAACACAACATCTCTCTTAACAGTATCTGGAAGAAATGAAAATTAGATTTCTCAGACCTAGTGCTGATATGTAAAAATATCCTACATTAATATTCTTCTACGTCTGATCGGAGTAAAATTCATGTTTCTCTCATTAAGTAGTAATAAAATGAAAGCTTTTAGTTGGCCATGAAACAGCCATTAATAAGCTGGGAAAATCAAACAGAAATAGAGACTTAACTCATAACATCACTGAGGGTATGCCCATCCATTTTACTCAGTCTTTTCTCACGACATTGTACCCCTAATATGATGAAACGATTAAGCATTTCATCAATAGCAAGTTCTTGATTAAGCATAATTACTCACATAATTTATTGATACAGGTGGAAAAATAAATCACAGAGTCCATTAGACTGACTCATTAACTCTTCTCATACCACTTCCTCAATGGGGATACAGCGCAGAGCTGTTTTGCCACTCTGAATTGAAGTGTGCTTTTGGATGAGATTTTTGGTACACAGTTCACCATGGCTTGCAGTCACTTTTCACACGCAATCTTCTGCTCTTTCCCTCAGTGTTATATGCATCCGGACTCTTCAGCACCCTTCTTATGCAGTCACATTGCAAGAGTGGTGGAAATGCTCACCACTGCTGGGAATGCACACTGGACTGGCAGCCCATCTTCATAGCAATTTGGCTGGGACAGGCCAGGAACTGCCCCTCTCATTGTGGCGCTCCCCATCACCATCATTGAGGAAATAGTTGGGGCAAGCGAAGCTCATTCTCCACTTGGCAGATAGGCATCTGGAGTTGCTATTGGAGGGGGATGGTACAGAGGAGGGCAGTAGAGAGGAGGGCAAAGATCCCACATGACGAGACAACAGCCAGCCCAGATTCACATAGTTGCTCAGGTCAATATTAAAAGGATCCACCCAATAACACAGGAAGAAAGTCAATGATCTTCTGGCTTCTGCAATGATAAATGCTACAAGGCACTCAGAGGCCACAGATATCTCATCCAGGTGCAAAGACTATAACTCCCACTGCTGCATGTAACATGTCTACTCAATGGCTCGCACCTTCCTCATCCTCTTCCTGCTACTAACACTTCCTGCCCTCTCTGTTTCTCAGTCACTCACTGGAGCACATCATTGCCTCTCCGGCTCCTGCATCATCACAAACTACTCTTCCATCCAGTTTCATCATAATCAATCCCATTCTATCTTTCTTTGAAGGAAACAATGCTGCTGCCACCTTCCACACTTGGCCCCACCAAATGATATGTCCACAGTACTCTGTGTGATGAATCTGTAATATTTGGTCAGGTTGCAGGACTAAATATAGTCAACCCTCAGATTATAATCAGTCAAACTTCTTGACTAACCCATAGTCCCCCTTGACCACTCCATCCCTGCCACACACTTCCTCCCAAAGATATGCTTGGACTTTCAGGCATGGCCTTGAGGTAGAAACACATACAGTGTGTTTGCTGCATAAGCTGTTGGCACATTCTGCAGATGTGTTGATGCCACAGCATGGTGCCTTACATCAACATGTCCACGTCTATGACTCTGCAGTGCACTAAAGCAAGACAAGCGGCCTCCCCTCAACTTTGCACTTAAAAACAATGCAAGCCACAGAAATTGGCATCCTGTACTTAAGCACTAAAGACTTAAACACTAAAAAAAATGTAAAGGTGACAATCTTCAAGTAAGTGCAAAATGAGTGAGTGCAAAGAAATGAAACTGAGAACCATTAGACACAACCTGTTCAGATGCATAAGACTGATGTGTGTCCCTGGACACAGAATAACCTGGCAGAAGCATGCAATTCTTAGGTTTCCATACATTCCAAAGTAAAATCCTGACTGACTGAAGTGATCTGAGATTTGGACTGACAGCGAGCATAGGGACACGATGAAGCTGTAGGGATATCCATGCTAACTTGCATGAATGAAAGCCACAGGAGGATGTGACCATTGAGCATGCAAGCACATTACGGCGAAGACGCAGTTGGACAACAGCAAGGAGAAACAAGCAAGCTACAGCAACCCACACCCACTATGATTTACAATTCAGGAACCTCCACCATCTAGTTTCCTTTGGAAGAACAGAAGAATTGGAAGTGGAAGATAAATTTTGAGCTAATAGTGAGAAGCAGGAAAATAAGTTAGTTGCTACAGAAAAAGGAAATTCTAACATTCCTGTTTAAAGTTGAAGAAGAAAATTAGGATCATTCCTCAATGCCAACATTCTGATTTTTTTTCACTCATGCTGCATTCCTCCACCATTTTTGTCATTGCCCATGCCACTCCATGGCGGAGAAAATTCCACACATCGACTTTTGAATTATAACAATGGGCTAAAAGGGTATACAAGAATTAAAAGTATTGTCAATGTTAAAATAATGTTCTAGTGTTTTTTAAAAAATTAAAGAAACTCAACTTCCTCCCAACCTTCTGCAAACTTTTTGTCGATAGTGATTATTTTCTCTTGATTTAGTTGTTTTAAGGGTGATTCCAAATTTTTCTGTACAGTTTGAACATGCTGTAAATCATTTACCCTGAAAACAAGGTGGGGAGACAGTGAAAGCTGTTGGAGTTCGTCTTCATCAGCATCCTTGAATCTATTACTGAATAGTGCTACACCAATACCTTTCAGTGCCATTACTGCTAGCAGTGAGAAGGATCATGAAATGGGCCCCATTTTCATCCACCCTGCTTCCATCAACCTATCAAACATGGTTTCTGTGACACAGTCTAGTGCTTCCACTGTGATGACTTGGTCTCTTCCTTTCAGGCCCAGAGCATTTATAGCTTGCATCACTTCTGGTTTAGATGTGTAGCTGTTTAAATAGAAGTTGGGGTTAGGATCATCACTGTACCACACTAGACAGACTCTGTCCCTTCCAATGTCAGGGCTGCTGTCAATTCTGGAAATGAATTGATTTATCATAGAAAAAGCAGATTTAACCTTGGCAGATAAAGAACACAACAGCTCTCCTTTCTTCAAGATAAGCATCGAAATACAAGTATTATATTGCTTCATAAATTTAATGGACAGAATTGTAAACAGAATATTGGGTCACTGATAAACATAAAATACTTGATGTGGAGGTGCCAGGGTAGGACTTGGGTGGAAAGTTAAAAATTGCGCACCATACCAGGTTATAATGCAACACGTTTATTTGAAATTACAAGCTTTTGGAGTGCTGCCTGACGAGAGAGCAGCACTCTGAAGGTTTGTACAGCACTTCCAAATAAACCTGTTGTGTGATTTTTATTTAAAATATTTGATTCAACTATCATGCCTTGATTACTATTACATAAAATATTTTAAGCTATGAAGAAATATTTGCAAATAAGTTCATTTCTGCCCTTTGCCTGTCTTAGAGTCGTACAGTCATAGAGATGCACAGCATGGAAACAGACCCTTTGGTCCAACCCATTCATGCCGACCAGATATCCCAACCCAACCTAGTCCCACCTGCCAGCACCCGGCCCTTATCCCTCCAAGCCCTTCCTATTCATATACCCATCCAAATGCCACTTACATGTTCCAATTGTACCAGCCTTCACCACTCCCTCTGGCAGCTCATTCCGTATACGTACCGCCCTCTGTGAGAAAACATTGCCCCTTAGGTATCTTTTATATCTTTCCCCTCTCACCCTAAACCTATGCCCTCTAGTTCTGGACTCCCCGACTCCAGGGAAAAGACTTTGCCTATTTACCATATCCATGCCCCTCATAATTTTGTAAACCCCTCAGCCTCCGATGCTCCAGGGAAAACAGCCCCAGCCTGTTCAGCCTCGCCCTATAGTTCAAATCCTCCAACCCTGGCAACATTCTTGTAAATCTTTTCTGAACCCTTTCAAGTTTCACAACATGTTTCTGTTAGGAAAGGGGTCAGATTTGCACACAATAGTTCATTCATAATGGAGGACTACTTTTGGTTTGAAGTCCAATCTACAGTCTCACTTTGTGTAAATAGAACTGAACAAAAGGGGCTAAAAAGAAAAATGTGCTCATCATATACATTCCTTTGGGCTGTTTTTATTCAGTCCTAACTTCTTCCTGCCTCTTGTTTGAATTACATTTTTAAGGGTCTACCTAACACATGTTTTGAAGCTGTTACACATTTTGAAAGGCAGGACATTTGTTCATTTGACTAGTTGGCATGGCTGCACATTCACTAGCTCAAAATAAATCAATGCAAGACCACAGTCTCCGAAGTTGGAAAGAATGAAGCCAGAAGTCCCTTCTACATTAGCCAGAACCACTGCATTCTGGGATAATTCTCTTTATAGGCACATTCTTATTGTATTAAGTCCTTGCCTTTGTGAGTTAGTTTTCTCTTCTTTCTCTGTAATTTGGATGAATGGAAATGGTCTACTTTGATTACATTTCCAAGAGGAGCCACAGTCTATCTGCTCTCCAAGAATCATCATTAGTTTTCACATTTCAGAAAATATTTCTGCGTATTCTTTTTCTAATCTATCCTTGTCTTAAATAATGTTCTTAACCTACTCTCTGATACACAAGAGACATTGCCAAAATGGTCCAAATAATCTCTCATGCAATATTTTCACACATCGTTGCTCTCCATTATTAATAATGAGGTATTTATTGACATAACAAAACAAACTGTAAAAAGTTATGTCCTTGTTTTGTACCTTACAAAAGGTAAAATAAAATTAAAAACAAAAACTTTACTTTCTTTTCTAATTCTGTGTCCTAATCATGTACAGATTATTAGGCAGGAGAAAGTGAGGACTGCAGATACTAGAGCTCAGAATTGAAAGGTTATTGCTGGAAAATAACAGCAGGTCAGGCAGCATCCAAAGAGCAGGAGAATAGACGTTTTAGGCATAAGCCCTTCATCAGGAATGAGGCTTGTGGGTCGGGGCTGAGAGTTTAATGGGAGGGGAATGGAGTTGGGGGGAAGGTAGCTGGAAAAGCAATAGGTGGATGAAGGTGAGGGAGAAGGTGATAGGTCAGAGGGGAGAGTGATAGACGGGTCCGGAGGGTGGTGCCGAGTTGGAGGCTTGGGACTGGGGTAATGTGGGGGGGAAGGGAAATGAGAAAGCAGTTGAGTTTGGATACATTCTAAAACTTAGTCATGGGTAAAACATTATTTCAAACTGCCCTTCAATGGCCTATTTTGTCAACTTTATACTACTTAAAGTTAGTCTTAAATTTAGAAACATATCTGAAAAGCTAAGTTTCTTCGCTCAGAACCCACATATCAAAAGGGACACATTAATCCCAATCCAATTTCTTAAGCAACGTAGTTGATCAAAACATAACAAAAACAGAAGATGCTGGAAAAGCTCAGCAGGCTGGCAGCATCTGTGGAGAGAAATCAGAGTTAACATTTTGGGTCAAGTGACCCTTCCTCAGAAAAAACAATCTGTGAAAAATTGTTACCTTCAGGTACTGGCTGAATTATCACCGTTCTCATTTTGGACAACAGCTCTTGCTGAATGGTTGATAGATCTCGGAAGTCTCTCATTGTTAAAACAAACGTTGGATCGTGTACAATCTTTTGCAGCTCTGACGTGTCTGCACTCTTGGCCCCAATGGCAATAGGCACAATGTGAGCCATTTTTGCTTCATCTGCATGAGGTTGAATATTATCTGAGGATTTCCCAGCGGTGATGAGCACCAGGATTTGAGTGGCCCCAGCTTCCTTTCTGCTCCCCGCAGATGCACTGAAGATATTCTTTGTAACAAACTCCAGTGCAGCACCAGTGTTACGGGGCCTTCCTGATTTTGGCTCGAGATTTTTTATGGCTTCCAGAACCTCGGCTTTGTTTAAATAAGCGTCCAGTCCAAACTCAATCCTTTGGCCAGAACCATATTGTACCACAGCAATTTTATCTTTGTCAGGCCCAATATCGAGCACCTCGATTACTCTACTTAGAAACTCACGGACTTGACTCAATGATTGTCCCATTCCAGGAGAGCCATCGATCAGGAAGACAATGTCTCTTTTCATGGCTACAACAGTTTTAAAAATTAACACCAATATTATGAAAAGTTCCATGCAAAAGAAATGTGCAAAAAAAATTCAGTTAAAATATAGAATTACGAGAAAAATGGTTTACGAACAACCTGGAAATCCTGATCTATAGAAAGTCGAAAGGGTTTAGCACTTATTGTCCACAAGAACTTAATTAAGATTACCCAAACTCGTCTCATCAACAGTTAGAGGAAAAATATATAAGACCCACTCTTTAACAGACTACACTTCCATTTCTCATACTTGTAGAAAGAAACTTCAGTTATCTTTATCCATTTTAAGATAAATTATAAGATATTCTAATTAACAATGTGGAAGTGGGACAGGAAAAATAGTATTATGTGGATCCAGGAAGTGCACATGATATGCAAGACTTTTTGTATACTAAAAGGTATTTGTTTAAACATCTTGCCCTGGCAATCTTTCTGATAGATGTTATGTTACTTTCCCAACAACATCTTTATCATCATTGGTCAATGCATTGAGTATAGGAGTTGGAAGGTCATGTTGCAGTTGTACAGGACATTGGTTAGGCCACTGTGTGCAATTCTGATCTCCCTCCCATAGGAAGAATATTGTGAAACTTGAAAGGGTTCAGAAAAGATTTACAAGGATGTTGGCAGGGTTTGAGGGTTTGAGCTATAGGGAGGGGCTGAATAAGCTGGGATTGTTTTCCCTGGAGCATCAGAGGCTGAGGGGTGACCTTATAGATGTTAATAAAATCATGAGGGGCAAGGATAGGGTAAATAGACAAGGTCTTTTTGCTGGGGTGGGGGAGTCCAGAACTAGTGGGTATAGGTTTAGGATGAGAGGGGAAGATATAAAAGGGACCTAATAGTTTTTCACATGAAGGGCAATGCATGTATGGAATGCACTGCCAGAGGAAGCAGTGGAGGCATAATACCGCATTTAAAAGGCACCTGGAAGCACATTTGAATAGGAAGGGTTTAGAAGGATATGGGACAAGTGTTGGCAAATGGGACTAGATTAACTTAAGATATCTGGTCGGCATGGATGAGTTGGACCAAAGGGCCTGTTTCCATGCTGTACACCTCTATGAATCTATGATGCAATATGCAGCATGCAATCTGAAACAGAAAGAAAATCAATTGTTTGGAAGACAAAATTTGCAAAGTTAAGACTATGCATAATTTCTAATTTATCAGACAGTCATGTGTAAGAAAGCAGAATAAAATAGTTCTGCTCCTTGATTCAAGAAAGTGGAATAGCTACATTTCGTGACTTCAGGTGACATATACTTAGGCTTTAGCATCATAAAAATGAAGTCATCAAAGTCCTGCTGGACTATAGGACTGCTCTCTTATTAGAGAGAAGGTGACTGGTGGTGATGTAATCTCAGAGTTACCACATCTCAGGGGAGGGCGGGGTTGAGAAGTAAAGTCCTTCAGACAAATACAGTCAAATGGTGCTGCATGGTTTAGTAAGCTGATCATTATAAAACAGCTTCTTCCCCACTTTAAGGTTAGCTGTGCCATAGATGGCAAACTGGGATGTTTATGTCTTTATTTGCCCGGACTTCTGCAGAGTCACAGATACTCCACAGAGCTTCTCGTGTGGTGTGTGGAATCCAGACCCAGAAGTCTTATCGCCTTTTCTGACAGATCCTTTTTTCATCAAGGGGAGAAAAGTGGTGAAGATTGTTTCACAAGGAAAAGGAAAACTTTACTGAGAAGGTCCATTTAGACGCTGTGCTGAACTCAAACTGATCCAGGTTTACTGTAGAACTGGCGTTAACCCACACAGTGTGGGACTTTTTAGGGATAGGAGGGTGGCACAGTGGTTAGTACAGGGACCCAGGTTCGATTCCAGCCTCAGGGAACTCTGTGGAGTTTGCACATTCTCCTCTGTGTCTTCATGGGTTTCTTCCAGTGCTCTGGTTTCCTCCCGCAGTCCAAAGATGTGCAGGTTAGGTGGATTCGCCATGCTTAATTGTCCATTGTGTCCAGTGATATGCAGTCTAAGTGGATTAGCCACGAGAATTACAGGGATGCTTTTCGGAGGGTCAGTGTCGGCTTGGGCTGAAAGGCCTGCTTCCACACTGTAGGCATTCCGTGTATGCTTGGCATGAGTCCATATTAAGTTGTCGTGTGTACTAAAGGAGGCCATGGGCTGCTGAGAGATGTGGGTTGACGTGACTTTGCCTGGAGTGAGGGAGATGAGAATCGAGGGCTAGACGGTGTAATATTTAACAGAATAACTGGGTTGAAGTTCCAGAGAACTGAACCACGCTTTGTAAACAAACCACAGTGGCCACTGGAATGAAGACCCCCCCATTTAGGTGTGTTTCTCTCGAGGTGGATGTGGTGAGCTGGGAGATTTCCCAACTCCTGTTACTGGACGCAGGAGTGAAAACTCAGACCTAGAATCTGATGCTTATTTTTTGGCTTTTATACGTTTGGTGTCAGAGCCAAATTTCATGTTCAACTTTCTGTTAAGCTTCAAAGAAAAGGCTAAAGTTAATAGAGGAATTCTCCTAAAGCACAAAATGCAAAGGCCAGGCTGGCTGCTGCAACTGTACAATAGGTGTACTCACTTATTAGATCACTAATAGACCTGTAAATGAATTTAAGCCCTAAAAAGGAAAAATACGTGCATTTATTTTAATAAATTTATATTAATGTTCCACAATGTGGCTGGCCTTATAAAGCAATTTACCTTCTGACTTGCCATAAATTTAAAAATGTCTTTTGCCTAGCAGTGTGCTTCCTTACTCACTCAGACACCACACTTTCTTACAGAGCAGTCTGGAGAAAAGAAAGCCAAGCAGTAAAATCGACAGACAACATTTAACCTTTCCTCAGAACTGGACCCGAAACTTTAACTGATTTTTCTCTGCAGATGCTGCCAGACCTGAACTTTTCCAGCACCTTCTGTTTTTTGTTTCTGATTTACAGCCACCGGCAGTTCTTTCAATTTTTAAACAAAGGTTAACATGTTTTCAAAATAAGCCCAGGATTTTATTAACAGGTACAGTGGTCTGTTATTTTCTTGTTAACACCAATTATTCCACAGGCAGAGTGAGGAATGCTATTAACTTCACATTAAACATCACAGCTGTACTCCAGGGAAGAACACCAACAATTCATACCCTAAAGATACAAATGGGGAAAACAATTACATATTTTAGGAAAAATATAAGTACCTGTAGTTTCACTGATTCCTCCAAATATCAGGTGTTTAGCAGATGATGTCACTGCTTGTCGGATGGTATCCAAGGCGTTAAAGTCATTCACACGATAAGCCAGATTTTCACTGAATGTAATGCGCTGCAGCTCTGCCGCTTCTGCCCTGTTGATTCCAACAGCAATAGTGAGAATGCCTCCTCGTGCCAGGGCTTCTGCAGGTGTTCTCACATCATCCTGAGACTTTCCAGCTGTAGCAATCACCAGTATCTGGGGAACACCATCCTCTTTCCTACTTCCGGTAGATTTGCTGAACATGTTTTTATAAACATAGTCCAACGCTGCACCGGTGTTAAGAGTCCTGCCGCCTTTTAGACGGAGTCCGTTGACATGGGACAGAAGTTCGTCCTTTCTCGAGTAACTATTTAGGTAGAAAGCAGCTTGAGCATTATCACTGTACTGCACCACTGCTACTTGTACTTTGTCAGCTCCAATGCTAAGGGCTTCAATTATGTTGCCAATGAAGTCACGGAGAACAGGGAAATATGTACTTCCAACATTATCTGATCCATCAATAAGGAACACAATGTCTCTCTTGTTCACTACTTCTGTTACAACTGAAATGGAAAACAGGTTAATTTACATTAGACAAAATGTTAGAAACTGACTAACACCCTGGGAGATCACAATTCTGACAGGAAGGTATCAATTGGCTATGAAAACAATTTCACTTTGTACAAGGCTTTAGGATTGTTTTTGCAAAACAGAACAAACTATTATTTTCCATTAATTAAAATGAGCCAATTATGGCAACTAGTAACTAGTGGGGTGCCACAGAGATGAATGCTTGGACCCTACTATTTACAATATAGTAATGATTTAGATGAGGAAAGTAAATGTGATATCTTCAAATTTGTAGCTGTCACAAAGGTGGGTGTGTATCGTTGAAATGTGAGGAGAATGGAGCAATGTTTTGGGGTGATTTGAATGATTGGGCAAATGCAGTGAGAGATGAAGGATAAATTTGAGATTATCCACTTTGGTAGCAAAAACAGGAAGGCGGATCTACATGAGTGGTGATAGATTGGGAAAGTGGAAAGTAGCAACAAGACCTGGGAGTCCTCATATACCAGTTGCTGAAAGTGGGCATGCAGGTGCAGCAGATATTGCATCAGGCAAATGGAATGCTGACCTTCATAGTGAGAGGATTCAATTCCAGGAGACTGGAATAAGGTTAGGACTTTATACACTGGAGTTCAAATGAATGAAGGGGGATCTCACAGAAATCTATAAAATTCTAATAGAACTAGGCAAGTTAAGTGCAGAAGGATGTTCCCGATATGAGGGAATCCAGGGCCAGGGCTCACAGTGTAAGGATACAGAGTAGGCCATTTAGGACTGAAAAGAAGAGAAGCTTCTATACACAGAGAGTGGTGAGCCTGTGGAATTCTCTGCCACACAAAAAAATTGAGGTCAAAATTGAAGTTAGGTATTGTTCTTAGGGATCAAAGAATATGGGGAGAAAGCGGGAACAAGGTACCGAATTGGATGATCAGCCATGATCATACTGAATGGTGGATCAGGTTCTAAAGGTCTACTCCTGTCGCGATTTTCTAAGTTTGTGTTTTATCACTTTGCCATTCTATGATTCAGAGATCCACTTTTCAACAAGTCAGACTGGCCAGAAATCAAAAAATGTACACCTTGCTGTGATTTTGTTTCCATCTTTCTAAAAGGATTTTAACAACTTTTAATACCACTTACACTGATGTTAGCAGCATTACATACAGAAAATGATCAAGAAATAAAACAATATCCACAAGATTTCAGTACCTTCGATGACAGTTGGAGGTTCTGTAATCACTGTTGGAGGACCAAGTGAGGCTAATTTTGATTGTATCTCTTTGTGCCTTTTGACCAACTCTACAGCATTGGCCAATTCAAATGCCAAAGTTGGGTGAAATGCAATTTCCTGCATCTCTGCTTGATTTGCATTCTGCACTCCAGCGGCAAAAGTCATTATAGCAGCTTGCTTCAAGTCTAATGCAGGGAGACGAATACTATCTGTAGATGGTCTAGAGGCGACAAGCACCAGAAATTGAGGAACACCTTCCTCTTTTCTACTTCCTGCAGATTCGATAAAATGATTTCTGTGGACAAAACTCAAAGCAGCCCCAATATTAAGGTTTGATCCACCTCTTGGTCGCAATGCCTTTAATTTGACTTGTAGATCAGCTTTGCTTGAGTAGGAATTCAAGTAAAACTCAGTGGTTGGATCATCGCTGTACTGCACCACAGCAATTCGTACGTTATTTGGTCCAATTTGAAATTTGTTAGCTATTTTCATGATAAATTCACGGATTCGCAAAAAGTTTTGCTGTCCAACTGCTGTGCTGCCATCGATCAGAAATACTATGTCTCTCCTCCTGTCTTGAACTGTAAAACAATTGTAAGTTAGTTTGATTTTAAAGTCATTTTCATACCCTACAAACAGACAAAGACATACAGATACATTTTTAGGTTTTTTTGTCAAGCATCCTCAACCTTGATATTTTCCAGGGGTTTTCTTTCATAGCTCTGCTATCTTTCTGCTGTCGATTACTTTTTCTGGACTGAGCTCCATTGTAACAGAGTCATTTTAGTGAATTTATTCTTGTAAGTTGTGTGCATATCAAGATAGGATATCAATGCCAGAGAATGGATCCCTCTAATTTGAGATTATGGTGTCAACATCAATGGAGTTTGCTCAGCACTGAAGTAATCTCCCAAGAATAGCTTCTACTTTCACCAGGGTAACAATTCTATTCGCATAACAGTGAATTGTCCACCCCAAAATTTAGTATCCACTTGTGCTGTGTTCAGGATACTTTTAAGTTTAAGCTCTGGACTCAATCTGTACAGATGATCAAGAGAATCTTCATTACAATCTGCCAACCTAGAGCTGAAAGTTTAGTGTTTGTTGCAACAGCCACAAAATCTTTCAATCCTATTCAGAAGAGCATTTCTTTGGAATCCATCAGCTCCAATGTGACCACTTAATGGGCTTAAAGTCAATAATATAGATGGAAGAGAGGGCCAAGATAAGATGTCAGCAATGCATGTTGTCATACTTTCAAGAACCTAATCTACGAATACATGTTCCCCTTTGTGGAAAATGATGGCCTAGTGGTAGTAAAACTGATAATAATTGCTGTTCAAATCCTGCCAAGGCAGATGGTGGAATTTGAATTCAACAAAAAAAAAGAAATCTGGCATTAAAAGTCTAATGTTGACCATGAATCCATTGCCAATTTTCAGAAAAACCCATCTGGTTCACTAATGTTCTTTATGGAAGGAAACTGCCGTCCTTACCTGATCTGGCCTATATGTGACACTTAACTGCTCTCTAGGCAATTAGGGATGGACAATAAATGCTGCCTTAGCCAGTTACACTCATATTTCATGAATAAAATTTTAAAAGTTGGTCCAGAACACTAAAATAGGCCCATTCAAAAACAAGAACCCAAGGGGCATTGCAGCATTCTGCAGCAAAGCTGGACACAGCTGCCAGACACCTCTCCCTCTCTTCCTGCTCTCCCCCATACCTTTGTAAGACTAATTGTTGCTCTGGTACCAGTGACTCAACTGGTCAAGCATTTACTTCTGAATGAGCAGCATGCTGCCTCATGGGGGGGCCCTTCATGACTCCAACATCACTTGTGTCATGATAACAAAAAAGGGCCTACATTGCATGGTTATTTCATACATCAATTCCTGTTTCCTTCATATTGTTCATTCACTTTCTAAATTTAATGGCTTTTCATTGGGTCTTCCATGCAGCAATGGAATTCCCGTTGTGTTCTTATTGCATTATGAGAATTAATCCTACTGTAGTCCTTTCTCAGGGCTTTGATATATCTTATGTGCAGATTTGTAGCTCACAGATTGTTCAGACCCTCTTCCATTTCAAGAATGCTTGAAGACCAGCTCCCTCTGTGCCAATTAATACAGGATGTCAGTCATACAATTCAGGAGCAATTCTACTTCAAATGAGGTGGAGATCCATGTTTTTCACCCCTGTATTTCTTGAATCAATTTCAGAAAGTTTCAGACTTGTGACATTGTAATCGGTAAAAGATCACAGAACGACGAAGTTTACCTTCCAGTTGCTGGGGGCTTGTGACATAATGGTAGTTTCCCTACATTTGGGCCAGAAGGTTCAGGTTCAAGGCTTCAGAACTGAGTCTGAACAGGTTGATTTAAAAATATTGACATTCTACTAGTGTGCCAGAAGTGCTGAACTGGAAAACTGGTGCAAAAGCACTTGTTGAAACTAAGTTTCTGCAATGAATATGTATGGAATTCCTCACGGCCAATTGGATTATCTCCCCCCTTCGACCAAATCCATATCCAATGAGAGCAAAGTGATGAGAAGCCATCAAAACATGGAGAAAACAAATGAATAGATACACTTATTTTTATTTTTCCAATCACCTGAGGCCACCATTATGCTTGTAATGCTTGGAAAATATAAAAAGATTATTTTAATTCTACAGAAGCAACAAAAACAGTGTTTAAATGCTTGAATGACTACAAATGGAAATATTACACATAATGTAGCACAAGTAAGGGACCCAATTTCTTTATTATCCTTTGGCTGTCAGAGATGGAAGACAAAATTGCATTGCTCTTATACATGAGTACATGATTTAAAATATGTCTCACAGCAAAACATGTATCTTTGGGGGAATGTGAGCCATTGTCTACAACAAGGAAACTGGCACAGGATGATCACGAGGCATATCTGCTGAAAGAAGCGTGTTGGAAGAAAATAACAGTCATCATATTTTGCATTCTCATCCATACATGAGACTTTTTTTTCCTGTGTTAGGGAGTCATTTTAGAAGGTCTGTTGCCTGCTTATCTTCATTATTCTTGAACATCACTACAGAGCAGGGACGATCTAAGCTCTTTCAAGAGTTATGAGTACACATCATTATTTGGATGAGGAAGGACTTTGAGCTGACCTAATGGATATTGTAGCATGATACCTGAATAATTTTGCTTGCCCCAATCCTTGTTTCAAATAAATGTTTCTAAATGCTGCCATATATTGGAGAGGCTCAATCTTGGTCAGCTCTGATGGATCATTGACAATGAGACAGTGTCCTTACCAATAGACAGCTGTACACAAATGGACAGAATTAATGGCTGTTTTCAGTTCCACACCCACCAACAATAAAACAAGAATGTAAGAAGTTTGAATATAATATGCTAAATGGTAACTCAAAGAGGACAATAGTTCCCATTTTAAATGTACACCCGGCCTCGTACATCCCATGGGAAATTTGCGCATTTGAGCAGTTGTCTCAGCTTCAGTTACAAATAAATTCTATAACTGCAACCAGTACAAATTACCGAGCTAACGGTACTGACTTGTGTCAACACTGACAAATCACTTGGTAAAAACTGACAACCAAATTAGGGGCGTACATTTGCCGTTTCAAACAGAAACTGTAAAGGGATACAGAAAATTAGATCATCATCTTCAAACAAAGAGGTTTGTCCTGTCTCTGGAAAGGTGTCGGGAATGTCTGAATGTTAAGCAGCAGAGATTTTTGTCTTAATAAACAGAATTTGACTTTGACAGATAGAAAATGATGTGTAAAGAAACACTTGAATCACAGTGAACAAGCAATCCCAGGGAATTATGGATAAATCAGGAGAAAGTGAGGATTGCAGATGCTGGAGTTCAAAGTCAAGAGTGGAAAAGCACAGCAGGTCAGACAGCATCCGAGGAGCAGGAAAATAATTCCTGATGAAGGGCTTATACAAAATATTGATTCTCCTGCTCTTTGGATGCTGCCTGACCTGCTGTGCCTTTCCAGCACCACACCCTCAATTATGGATAAATGTTCAGTTCTCAACTTCAGAAAGAAACAAAAGGTACAACAACTTCTAAAGCAAACCCCACCTCACTATCTTTCAGAAACCATACCAGCTCAGCAGGGGAATGGGAACCTGAGGTGTAGTTGCACAGAAGGATGAGAGTAAGGAGGACAGGGAAGGATTTCAGGGTCACAGGAATGTACTGGCAGACAGCAAACTGGTTTGAAGTGTGTCTACTTCAACGATAGAAATATCCGAATTAAGGTAGGTGAGCTTGCAGCATGGATAGGTACCTGAGACTTCGATGTTGTGGCCATTTTGAAGACATAGATAGAGCAGGGTAAGGAATGGATGTTGCAGGTTCCAGGGTTTAGATCTTTCATTAAGAACAGGCAAGGTGGTAAAAGAGGGGGGGGGTGTGGCCTTGTTAGTCAAGGATAACATGACGGTGGCTGAAAGAACTTTTGACGAGGACTCGTCTACTGAGGTAGTATGGGCTGAGGTTAGAAACAGGTGAGGAGAGGTCACACTGCTGGGTGTTTTTTTTATAGGCCTCAAGAGAGTTCCAGGAAGGTCGAAGAGAGGATTGGCAAAATTATTCTGGGTAGGAGCAAAAGGAACAGGGTGGTCATTATGGGGGACTTTAACTTCCCCAACATTGACTGGAAATGTTATAACTCTAGTACGTCGGATGGATCAGTTTTGTCCAATGTGTACAGAAGGGTTTCCTGACACAGTATGTCGAAGAGCCGACAAGAGGGGAGGCCACACTGGATCTGGTGCTTGGTAATGAACCAGGCCAGTTATTTGATTTAGTTGTAGGTGAGCACTTTGGAGAGAGTGACCATAATTCAATTACATTTAGTTTAGCGATGGAAAGGGATAGATACATGCCACAGGTCAAGAGTTATCGATGGGGCAAGGGCAATTATAATG
>NC_057716.1:13177512-13190892 GCF_004010195.1 Chiloscyllium plagiosum | reverse complement strand
GGGATGCAGACAATGGAAATGTGGAGCTGGTTTAAGGAACAGATATTGCATGTCCTTGGTAGGTATGTCCCTGTCAGGCAGGGAGGAAGTGATAAGGTAAGGGAACTGTGGTTTACTACAAAAATTGCATCTCTTGTTAAGCAGAAGAAGGAGGCTTATGTGTTGATGAGGCAAGATGGTTCAGATGAGGCGATGGAGAGTTACAGATCAGCGAGGAAGGATTCAAAGAGAGTTAAGAAGAACAAAGAGAGGACGTGAGCAGTCTTTAGCAAATAGAATAAAGGATGACCCTAAAGCTTTCTATAGGTATGTGAGGAATAAAAGGATGACTAGGGTAGGAATCGAGCCAGTCAAAGACAGAAGTGGGAAGTTGAGTGTGGACCCTGTGGAGATCGGAGAGGTGCTAAACGAACATTTCTCATTGGTGTTCACTCAGGAAAAGGAAAATATTGTAGAGGAGAAGAATGAGGTATGAGATATTAGAATAGAAAGGATCGAGGTTAGTTATGAACAGGTGTTATCAATTTTAGAAGGAGTGAAAGTAGACAAGTCCCCGGGCCAGATGAGATTTATCCGAGGATTCTCTGGGAAGTTAGGGAGGAGATAGCAGAGCCTTTGGCTTTGATATTTGAGTCATTCATTGTCTACAGGTTGAGTATCTGAGGACTGGAGGATTCCAAATGTTTTGCCCTTGTTCAAGGAGGGCAGTAGAGATGACCCAGGTAATTATAGACCAGTGAGCTTTACTTCTGTTATAGGAAAGTTTTTGGAAAGGATTATAAAAGGATTTATAATCATCTAGCAAGCAACAATTTGATTTCAGATAGTCAACATGGTTTTGTCAAGGGCCGGTCTTGTCTTACAAACCTCATTGAGTTTTTTTTGAGAGGGTGACCAAGTATGTAAATGAGGGTAGGGCAGTTGATGTGGTATACTTGGACTTCAGTAAAGCCTTTGATAAGGTTCCACATGGTAGGCTGTTGGAGAAAATGCAGAGGCATGGAATTGAGGGTGATTTAGCAGTTTTGATTAGAAACTGGCTTTCTGAAAGGAAGCAGCGAATGGTGGTTGATGGAAAATATTCAGCCTGGAGTCCAGTTACTAGTGGTGTGCCACAAGGATCTGTTTTGGGACCACTGCCTGTTTGTCATTTTTATAAATGACTTAGACACAGGCATAGGTGGATGGATTAGTAAATTTGCAGATGACACTAAAGTCAGTGGAGTAGTGGACAGTTTAGAAGAATGTTACAGGTTGCAGGGGGACTTGGATAAACTGCAGCTAAATGTGAGGTGATGCACTTTGGGAAGAATAACAGGATGGCAGAGTACTGGCTCAATGGAAAGATTCTTGGTCGTGTGGATGTGCAGAGGGATCTTGGAGTCCATGTACATAGATCCCTGAAAGTTCCCACCCAGGTGGATAGTACTGTGAAGAAGGCATGAGGTGTGTTAGGTTTCATTCTTAGAGGGATTGACTTCCGGAGCCACAATATCATGCTGCAACTATACAAAATGCTAGTATGGCCACACTTGGAATATTGCGTACATTTCTGGTCACCATATTTCAGGAAGGATGTGGAAGCATTGGAAAAGTGCAGAGGAGATTTACCAGGAAGTTGCCTGGTCTGGAGGGAAGGTCTTATGAGGAAAGGCTGAGAGATTTGGGTTTGTTCTCATTGGAAAGAAAAAGACTAAGAGGGGATTTGATAGAGACATACAAGATGATCAGAGGATTAGATAGGGTAGACAGTGGAAGTCTTTTTTTCCTAGGATGATGTCAGCTTGTACTAGGGGGCATAACTACAAATTGAGGGGTAATAGGTTTAAGATAGATTTTAGAGGCAGGTTCTTTACTTTGTGGAATGCATTACCTGCCAATGTAGTCAACTCAGCCACATTAGGGAGATTTAAACAATCCTTGGATAAGTACATGGATGATTTTGGGATAGTGTAGGGGGTTGGGTTGAGAATAGTTCACAGGTCGGTGCAACATCGAGGGCCGAAGGGCCTGTTCTGCACTGTACTGTTCTATGTTCCCACAGCGGAAAGTCTAAAATGTACTGGTTGTGATGAAGCATAACTCGGTTTCTTTCTCCGCAGATGTCACCGGTCCTGCTGAGCATTTCCAACACTTTGTTTTTATTTCAGATTGCCAGCTATTAAAACAGAAAGGCACTTTCCAGCCAAAGAGAGCTGTGCCAGTATTTATGAACTTCCCCACTTACTTCGAGGCGTAGTGTGATTATTTTGACGGCCCAATTATGCACACAGCAGCTTAAAAATCCCACGGGGGAAGGAAAAAAAAACCCTGTGCAAGCCCCACCATTTACCCACCTGCTCAACCACTCAAACAGAAGGCGATAATTAGTAAGGGCAGCTCTTGTTCTTCCAACTTTGGGAACAAAACCATTGGGTCATTTGTCTTATCAATAATCTTCGAGATGACAATAAAGCTGTTAGGGTGAAAACAGTCAGGACCAAATTCAGAGTTATACATACCTTCGCTAATAACCAGAGGCTCGAGAATTATTTCCCTTCGAGCCACTCCTGAGACCAATGGTAAAAACTGCTGCTGCAAGTTAGCAATATTGCGGAAATCCGAGATCATGGAAGAAAAGGATGTGTCAGTTGCAAGCTGTACGAGTTCATTAGAGTCGGCATCCCGACCTCCAATAGAAAATGAGTATATACTACCTTGCTTTAGTAAGAGTTCTGCCTGATTTATATCATCACTGGACTCACTAGAAGTGATAATAATTACTGCCTGTGGGACCCCTTCTGATACCCTGCTGCCGGATGATGAAATAAAGTGATTGTCGATTAGAAATTGCACGGCTTCACCAGTATTTATTTCATCACCGCCTTTTGGTTGAAGTTGCTTCACAGCATCCAGGACCTCTGTTTTCGTGGAATATGTATTAAAATAAAACTCTGTGCTGGGCTCATCGCTGTATTGTACCACACCGATTTGGATTTTGTCAGGGCCGATCTCGAGACTGTCGATGAAATTTACGATAAAATCGCGTATATATTGAAAATTGCCGCTTCCAACGTTGACTGATCCATCAATTAAGAAAATGAGGTCAGCCGCTTCTTCCGCTTTAAAGAGAAAGACAAATGCAAAAGGTGAACATGTTAAAAACAGTGACCTCCATGCAAGGATTAACAGCAGAGAGATTAAACTGTGTGTGGAACTCAGTGTCAAAATACATTTCCGTGAACATAAACATCAAGCAGTGTCTGCCAATCTGGGATTTTACACTCTATTCTGCATTCTTTGACTATTTTAAATATTTGCAACATCGCTGCTGGGTTTGAGCACTTGAGCAACATCTCCTCATTTGAGCTGGAGTCTGTTTCAGGTAGAATACATGAAGCTTCAATTCAGAGTTTTGCCCCAACTCTTTTAATCGATTTCGAAATTTACAGTCAACTCATTCAACTTGGATTGAAAAAAAAACCCGAAAATTTCATTTAAGGAGTAAATTTGAAAGATCATTAAATGTCATTCCCTCATTTCAGTTTCCAACTGTTGAAAATGTAACCGTCCAGTGGGCAGGCTGCATTAAAAAAAAATTAGAGGTGCCAGTTCAAAAACTGAAGGATGATCTTTAAACACAATCGGTTGTTTTCTCAAATAGTGTTGGGTTTTTCCAGCAATTTCTATTTGTGGTTCTGATTTCTAGCACCTACAGTTCTTTGTTTTCTTTTGTCTATGTTAGTTTTCCTTTCTGTTAGTTATCTTCCTTATTCCTACCTTTTATGTCTTTCAACAGTGCAAAACTGTGCAAAAGCAAGTTACTGGGCCCTAAATCAATGAGAGAGCTAAACTAACAGCAAAAATAACACACAGCGCTGCTCCAGATACCCGATGAGTCAGCATATCTTATCGTTCACAATCAATGTTTGTTGCTGATGACATAATTGGCATCATTTCATGGTGGTCAGTCAGCGTATTCTATATAAGGACACTGAAAAATCAATGTGGAGTATATATAAGATTGTCTCAGGTTCACTGGTGTTTGTTAGTTCTACTCCCTCATACTGCTGTGCTTGACCACTTCCCTCAATTATTCTGTCTGAACTCTGTTTAAAGAAGATAACACTCCCACAGCATGAAAAAAAATGAGAATGTTGAAGTTGATAAATCTTACTTTATAACATTTTATTTAATCAGGAAAGCACTGTTCATAAACAGTCTTTCTGACTATTTTAACCTTATGTTTTCAGGAATCTACACTTACAATTTAGGCCAAACATCAACCAGCAGATGTTTTTCAAAGTATTTGCTGCTATAGTGTCGGTTATCTGTCTTAGTTTGACCTGTTGCTTAGAAATGCCAACCATACAGATTTGACCCATACCAACTTTACTTTTCAGTCAAGCCATGAACTGCATTCTATGTTGCTTGTTGTGTGAGGGCAGGCATGATTAAGATTAGATTAGATTCCCTACAATATGGAAACAAGCTCTTTGGCCCAACAAGTCCACACCAATCCTCCAAAAGACTAACCCGCCCAGCCCCATTCCCCTACCCTATGTTTACCCCTGACTAATGCACCTGGCACTATGGTCAATTTAGTATGACCAATTCACCTAACCTGCACATCTTTGAATTGTGGGAGGAAACCCACGCAGACATGGGGAGAATGTGCAAACTCCACATAGACAGTCGCCCAAGGTGGGAATCGAAAACAGGTCCCTGGTGCTATGAGGCAGCATTGCTAACCAATGAGTCACAGTGCCAAGATGAAGCAAGAAAAATAAAACTACAATTTTATAAACCCTTTTATCTCTTAAGCACCCCTAGAAATGAATCACCGCCAATGGATTAGTGTTGAAATGTAATTACTGTTAGGGAAGTAAACATGGTGACCATTTTTCCGTAATATCGGTGATCACACATTTACCATTTTTGATGGTGGAATTAGGAATAGTTATGTTATAAATTAAGATGGTTACACAAAAATGGTTTCACTACAATATTAAAATATAATGATTTTGTGCATTTCTCCTGTTGTGCATTGATAGCAAGACTGACAAGTATCCCTGCTGGCAATGTGTGAAAATGGGAAAGTATAGACTATCTCTTCATTTAAATCAGTGATCTGTCATCACAGTTAGAGCTGCAAGGTATTTTCGTGTTTTCTTTCTTATTTTCCCATTACCTGGAGGTTCCAATGGTACAAAATGCCCCAGGATGGGAGTGCTGTTGGGGGGTGTAAGCAGTGAAAACATCCATCTTACATGAGCTTGGGCAGTTAGTTAGGACACTATGGTTGCTAATTGGACCTATCACAACCTAGCTCACCCTCATCTTTACACATCGTCCAAAAAACATGGGTTCTCCAGGATAGTTCACCCAAAATTATTCAGCTTTGGAAACTGTTCCTTTTTCGTTTTCCTCCCTTAACCCATGGGAATTGAGACAGTGGGTAGTACACCAATTGCTAAGCTGACAGGGAATTCCTAGAAGCATGGCACTCATCCACAAACTCCATCAACAAACACATCGACCTGCACCCAATATACCGGCCACTACAGCGGACAGCTGAAACTGACAACTGGAAGCGGCAGGGACAGGCCACTATAAATGCCGGAGGAAACACCACAGAAGCACTTCACAGGAGGCTCCCAAGCACTGAGGATGTTACCTAGACAGGGGACGAAACGTTTGCAACAAAAACTTCCAGCTTGGCGAACAGAACCACAGCAATACTACACTAAACTACTGTACCAACTAATCCCTCAAAAGAATGTACCATTTCATAAGGAAGTTGAGCTGTCCTGGGATATGAACTCAACAGGGTACTCTATTTAGGAAAGAGCACCATTATTTTTAAGCAAAATAAAATGTAATTCTGCAAGTACAAGTGGGGTGGTATGGAGGGGGGAGGGGTTTGACTGTGTGTGAGAGAGTGTGTGTATATTTATGTGTGTGAATGTAAAGGGATAAGTCTGTGAGAGGGTTCTTGTGTGAGTGTATGAGAGAGAGCTTGTGTATGAAAAAGGATGTGCGTGCATGTGCGTGTGTGTGGTGTGTTAGCCAAGTTCAGTACCCATGGGGATGGCCTCAACTGGGACCTTGGATTCATGTCACACTACAGGTGACCCCACTGCACTACACACACATAGACAGACAGACATACACTCCTGCGGACCGATACGCTCACGCAGATCCTCTCTCATACACAAGTTCTCTCTCATACCCTCTTACACTCACACATATACACACTCTCTCACAGACACTCAGACCCCCTGCACACACACATCCACATATAAGCTTGTGGGGTAAATTTGTACTTGCAGAATTACATTTTATTTTGCTCAAAAACAGCTTAAACACACATAAGATTCTGTAAATCCCTTTTTTAGATTAGAATCAGTCTGAACACTGGGGCACAGACAGCCTCACACAGGGCACCTCACACCTTCAATGCATTATCTGGGCCAATATGGCACCGATTGTTAAAGTTCACTTGAGAATGTACATTTAATAAAGTTCTGGAATTTACATATGAAAGAACTGAAACCAATATGCCCATTCTAAAAGATGAGAAACTGAACAAACAGTCCAGGTCTTTTTCAATATACAATTTTAGTTGCATCACACTGTAAACTTTTGCTATAAATTCTGTGTCCTACGATCTTATATTCCACAACCACCTGATGAAGGAGCAGCGCTCCAAAGGCTAGTGCTTCCAAATAAACCCGTTGGACTATAGCCTGGTGTTGTATGATTTTTTAAACTAAATAATTAGCTAATACTTGACACTATAAATATTTTAGAGATGGAGAACACACTGTAGTTTAAGAAAGATATTGAGTTCTTAAAAATTCATCTACACACCAAAGTAATAGTTATTTTGTGACACATTGAATATTTTTCCTCTATTTTTGGAATGTATATTTATTTTTCCCTATATCTTCACTGCTGCCACCCCTGTCTGTCAGCATCTACAGATCCATGCTCTTCCCTTCAATTTTCCATTTTTACTGTTCTGGAAAACGCCACAACTTTATTTTGGCATTCTTGCTTTCTGCAGCTGTGATTGGGAACAGAGTAAAGCAAAAGTTGAACTCAAGTCCATTGGCCATGTTGTTTCACTGACTGTCAGTATAGCAACTTGCAGAATCACCATATGTCACCGTACAGGAGAGTAAGGACTGCAGATGCTGGAGATCAGAGTCGAAAAGTGTGGTGCTGGAAAAGCACAGCTGGTCAGGCAGCATCTGAGGAGCAGGAGAGTCAATGTCTTGAACATGAGCTTTTCCTGATGAAGAGCTCAAAACGTTGACTCTCCTGCTCATCGGATACTGCCTAACTAGCTGTGCTTTTCCAGCACCACAGTTTTTGACATACGTCACCATAGGCCTATTTTGTTTTCAATCAAAGAATGCAGAATAAGTTAAAACCTTTTTGGGATTAACATTGTGCATCATGACACAGCCTTTCGTACAACACAAGCAGGTGTGTAAAAGTACATAGTGTGCACACAGCTGAATTTATAGTGGAAGCAAAGCTCTTGGATGTTAATAGCAACACAAGTGAACAGAGAGGTCAAGCACTGAGAAGACAAAAGTTTTCCTGACACTCTGGTTAATTCCAAATCTCCTGTGCTTCACCATTTCTCTTAAGATTGATTCTGGAATTACATTATCACCATTACCATGCTTTCAAATATCTAAACTCCGTTCTTGATAATTTTTGACAACATCTTCATAATTCTTTATCACTTTCATTTATCTTATTTTTGTTTCCTCACCACATTTCCCAAACATGCCTGAACAGACCCTTCAATTAATCCATTTTAATGCTAGCTTTGAATCACAATCACTTGGGAGTATCCAAGTTTGGTACAGAGAACCACATTTGGTTCATTCGTCAGAGGGTAAAACTGATCTCCGTTTGGTGTTTCCTACAGAAAGATCAATGCAAATTACTTGAAACATTTACAATAAGTTTCAATGAAGGACTGCATGTGAGAGTTCCAACATATTGACCATCACAGCTATTCTGGCATCTTAAATTCAGGGTGCATTCAATACATCTTAATTTTGCAGAGTGACTCACAGATCCACACTCAAATACTTGATCTAAGCACTTCAATTGCAATCAGATGTCACCAGTGATTCTCAGGCTGTTGTGATAATTGCTATAGTGTGTTGGCTCAAATAAAAGCCATCATTGATCTCAAAGTTTGTGAAGATTTTGAAGGTGCAGCCAAAGAAGAGAAGGGACCTCAGCTGCCAATGTTCCTCATTCTCTCCCTGGTAGTACTTAACCTCATGCAATTCTTCCATTCTATTGAAGTGAACTCTCTACATGTGGCAAATGAAAGCCAAAATATTATGAACATTATAGAAATCAGGACTAGAACATTATTAATGTGGGCTCCTAGCTCCTTAGCGTTTCCAGCTTCTAATCCAGTTATATTGAAAACAACTCTATTTTATTCCATTCAAAACTCCTTCTGGGAGATCATTTAGCATTCCATTAACAAAGCTTTTCATAATCTATCTGCTGAAACCATTCAATAGCTGATGTTTGTTCATTTGGTCTCATTTCTCAACTTGGTTTGAATAATTCTTCTTCATACCACTCTGCACTGCCACTCTATCAAAACTCTGCTGGTCAAAAGCTTGTAAATCCAGAAAAGGCCTCTTTATCCATTGCCACATACCCTCCAAATGTGCTGCATAAAATAACAATTATATTTTGGATGCTTCGTCAAGCCACTTGCATGGTCATGCCAAGGCAACTGTGAAATTATTTTCCTTTCTCTGGACTCTGGTTGATGCCAGTGCATTTTAGTTGTGAATTGTTATTAATTTGTAGCAAGGCACTGATACAGATGCATTCTGGGTGTTTAATTGAAATAGATACAATAATAATGAGGGCCAGTGATGTTAGTAGAACATAAATTCTAAAGTGGATCTGCTCTTTGCTCATTCATTTAACTTTAGAATCCAATTCACATGGAGACAGGGCTTTCAATAATTAAAAGCATAAAGAAGCCCAACTGCATTTTCTCTTCCCCTCCTTTCCTGATGGCGCTGACTCCATGCTGAGTGACCTTTCCACTGATGAAGAAAGTCTCATGGACATTTGCCAAAGTGGATGTCTTCATGGGTGAGTGCAGACGGCGAATGTTGGCAGCCCATTGATACATGGGGGGCATTGTGGCCGAATTCCCATTCTGTCCACACATGCTCTTTTCAGCAGGAGTTACTGTTTAGCCATCAGGAGCAGGAACCCTGGCTGATTTTACATCCCTCCCTCGCCCCGGATGCTCAGGCCAATTGCAGCACCCGTATTTGCCTCCCTTGGCTGGATCAGCTAACTCAGCACAGACCAAGGGATTGAACCTGGGTCCTTCCTGGTCTGTATAGCTCAGCTGAACCATCAGGGGAGCTTTTGTTTCCACTTTTTGAGAAGCCTCGGAAATTGAGCAGTGTAAGCAAAGTAGCAGTGTAATCATCTAGCTGTTTACCTGTAGTGTCTTTTATTATCCCATCAGATAATGGGTACGCTGCAGCCGTATGTACACTTGTCACTAAGTCGTTTACAATGCCTTTAAGTGCGGCAAAGTCATCGAGGTGATAAACAAACCTCTCATGAGGTTGACTCGCAATCTCCTTTAACTCCCATTCAACCGCTTGGTGAATTCCAATAGCAAAAATTATAACTTCAGCTGACTTAAGGGAAGCAGACGGAGGAATTACATCATCCTGAGATCGTCCGTCTGTTAACACTATAATAATCTGCGGCACTCCTTGTTCCGCTCTACTCCCGTTGGCTCTACTGAGCTGATCCTTCATTAGATATTCTAGCGCTAGTCCAGTTTTTGTGCCTCCCCCCTTATAGGACATGTTCCATATATGAAATAAGATGTCCTGCTTCGTAAAATGTGTGTTTAAATGGAACTCTGTTTGTGGCTTCTCGCTGTACTGTACCAGGCCAAACCGGAATCTGTTTTCTCCAATCTCAAAAGCCTTTATAACCCTGTATAGAAACTCTCGCACATATTGGAAATTTTCCTGGCCGATGCTCCAGGAGGTATCCACTAGAAAGACTATGTCAGCAGCAACTGTTCTGTCATCTTTAAGAAAGAAAAGCTGTTTAGGACTGTCTTAAATATAGAGGCATTTTCTTCTCTAAATACAGCCAATGTTTTTTGTTTCTTTTCTGCAGCTTTATAGAATGTCAGTAATATTAATTTCTTTGCATTGTAAGAGTAAACACACTCTCTGGTCCCTCTTTACTCAGCCCCCATGGCATTCCCCTTATATTCTCTCCCACACGGCAACACATGCCCATTCACCTTATTGAAGTCCATTGCAAAATGGGAGGGACTGGGGAGAGGCGGGCAGCCTAGGTATTCCACAACTTCCTTAGCTGTTGTGAAAAATTCACTGAAATCCTCATTAACCAAAACCTTCAAAGCGTTAGATGCAAATGTAAAAGGATTAAGTGAGATATTATTTAAAAATGTGAAACTTCCAGACACCTTGTTCAAAACTCTGATCCAAAACTCTGATGGGCATTAAGCAATTGTTTGGAGATGGACGGAAAGCTGAAATCCATTCACAATAATCTGAAAGCAGTCACTCAGAGATGCACAAGTGCAATTTAACCTAACTTCCCCTAACTGTCATTTCCTTCCCCCTCAGTGGACAAGTGTCCGGTTTCCACTTGGCACTTGCACATAACAAGGGGGAGTTTGACCAAGAACTCACTGAAATAATGGGAGAGTAGGGATGAGGGTATGTTTGGGGGACCATTTCTCCAACAAATTCATAGTGATCCTCACTCATACACCAACCTCGTTTCACCGACATATCAAGTTATATGATTTCAATATTAAAAAGTACTTATTAACAAACATTTACATTTTTCCATTAACATCACCCAAATCTGCATTTAATATGTAACAAGAAATATAATAATCTTTACTTGTAGCTTGCTATGCAACATGTTCTGTGAGTGAGAACTCAGAAACAAGACTTACCTCAAAATTTCGAAAAGAAAATAATGATCAGTTACTTCTATTGACTACCTAGTTTTATGTTCGCACAAATCATTATCAAGAGAGATGACCAGCAACAAAACCAAAATACAGCTGAATCACTTCAGTTCTTACCCTGTTGCGCTTGAGTGAAAGAAATTAGACTGAAGACTGTGATCAATAGCAAACCATGCAGTTGAGCCATTTTTGCAACTAGGTGGTAGGTGCGTGACCTGAAATGAGAATTTCAGATAAGTTAGTCAGTAGGAAACGAAATATTGTCAAAATCTAATCATTTTTGGAAAATGAAATGGACACCGAAGAAATGCATCCATGGTCCCATTAATGTGGTAATCATATATGCATACAAATATCTGGGAGACTTTGTTAGCCTCAGTGACAAGTGAGTGTGGAACTGAGCTGTACGGATCAGGAAGATCACTAATACATTCATCTGCTGTAATGTGCAGCACTGATCAAACAAACAACCCACTATTGATGTGTATTAAAAAGAATTTCAGCCAGTTTTCACTTCTCAACACTACCGGTGTAATTGCTGGGAAGTGGTCTGGGAAGGATAGATTACTCTGAGTTGTTGCTCTCCATCAGCAAAAATGCATAGCTTGTCAACACTAATGATTTAAGCTTACATATAAATAGGAAGTTGCCAACCCTCAAGCATTTTTCCAATATTTCTAAGAATTAATAACCACTGGAGGCGCCGGTGTTGGAACTGGGGTGTACAAAGTTGAAAATCACACACCAGGTTATGCATAATGCATAACCATAATGCATAAGATGACAAATGATTTGCCAGATTTTCATTTCCTTGAACTTTTCTGTAATTCCTGATAAAGGGGTTTGTAGAATTATCCAGTTAGTTGATGCAGCATCTGTTCATTTTGCAGTCACTGTGGGGAGGCAGTGCGGGAGAAGAATGAATGGTGTAGGCAATCAAATGCGGGGTCAAGGCAATTGCAAGAGGGGAGCCATGTGCTAATACCTCCAGGAATAAATCCAGACAGAGTTGGCAGGCCTTCAAATGAGGGCTGGCAAGCTACCCTTTCAGAGAGGCAACACATTCAAAGAACAAATGGATAGAAATTGTGAAAATAAACATTCTCAATCTGGCTTTAGGATAAGGGTGAAACATAAGCAAGCCTGTAAATGAAGCCCAGCATATATAAATAAACACATGCTACAATGCATAATCTATAACACAATCTTCAATATGTAAAGTTGCAGATCTAATCCCTAAACAATATGAAATAATTCATTGCTGCTAGATTGAGATCTATGGATATTTATACAAAAAGAAACTGCCACAGACATTATTGCACATAACCACCAAAGAAGACACATTGATAGAACTATCGCCTTTCAGCTACACCAGAATACACACAAACACCCCACACTAATTAGTGCCATTTTTGGCCAGTTCTTTCTTCCTTCTTCTATTAATGAGATATGGCACCACTGGCTAAGCCAGTGTTAATGACCGCTGGGGGAGTTTAAATTCATTTTATAAAATATGTTCTGGCACTCTTCTCCATAGATTCCACCAACCAAAACATGAAGATTTTCAATTAAATAATGGCATGGTATCAATATAGACAACATTCTAACACAGATTAGCTACATCAAAATGTAAGTAACACAAAGCCATGCTCGATGGGGGGCATCTTCAACTGATACTGAAATCAGAATTCCTCGAGTTGTCCAATTCCCAAGGGTTTTAATAGTGACTCTTTCTTAAAATTGAATTGCTGTTACAGTCAGCATTCAAATTTTACTTTCACATTGTCATATAGTTTATTCCAGTTTTAAATCAGTGATTTAAAAAAAAAGCTTTCTGCTTGAGTTAGCCTCACATTTAGTTAATTAGATAGCTAATTAGAACTGGTTCTGAACCAAGTGGATTTGATTCATGTCTATGAAACTCTACTTGTTATAAATAAGATAGTCTTTTTTCTAAGGCATAGAGGCCAGCTTTGAGAGAGCACTGAACTTGGTGAATGAGAGAACTTGGTATAACGAGTGAGTGACTGAATGAGTGAGAGAGAGTAAAAGAGGGAAAGAGAGAAGGAGACAGTGAGAGAGTGAGTGATATAGAAGAATTTGATAAGGCATCATTAAAGAATTCTGCACAAACTAACAGCTCTCCCCATGGGAGACTGATTAGCAAGGTTAGATCTCATGGAATACAGGGAGAACTAGCCATTTGGATACAGAACTGGCTCAAAGGTAGAAGACAGAGGGTGGTGGTGGAGGGTTGTTTTTCAGACTGGAGGCCTGGGACCAGTGGAGTGCCACAAGGATCGGTGCTGGGCCCTCTACTTTTTGTCATTTACATAAAGGATTTGGATGCA
>NC_057716.1:13128212-13177010 GCF_004010195.1 Chiloscyllium plagiosum | reverse complement strand
ACATGTATGGAATGAGCTGCCAGAGGAAGTGGTGGAGGCTGGTACAATTGCAACATTTAAGAGGCATTTGGTTGGGTATATGAATAGGAAGGGTTTGGAGGGATACGGGCCAGGTGCTGGCAGGTGGGACGAGATTGGGTTCGGATATCTGGTCAGCATGGACAGGTTGGACCGAAGGGTCTGTTTCCATGCTGTACATCTCTATGACTCTACAACTCATTGTGTTGGCCTGATGTAATAACATGGATGGAGAATAAACTAAATAACAGGAAGTCATGAGTTATTTTCAGGTTGAAAACTAACTAGTAAATTACCATTGCAATCAGAATTCAGTCCTCAACTGTTTTGAATCTAATTAATAACTTTGACAAAGGAATTCAGTGCATTGTGGCCAGGTTTGCTGAAAATACCATAATAGGTGGGAAAACAAATTGTGAGTAGGTCACAAAGAATCTACAAAGATATGCGTAGGTAATGTGAGGGGACTTGAGATGGAACACAATGGGGGAAGTTGTGAGGTTATCCATTCTGTTGGGAAAGTTAGAAAAACTGGATGTTATATTAATGAAAAGAGTCTAAAAATTGTTGTCACACAAAGGGATGGGTGTCTTTGCACCAGAAACAAGCACTTATTACACAGGTACAACAAATCACTGTTGGGTGAATGTTTCCCACTCAGCATGTGTTTCTGAATTCCATTTGATTGGGGTCCCAAAACCCAAGGGGAAAATCCTGCTCTATTGCTAAAGTGATTGGGAGAACGTATATCTAATGGTGGAATGGTACTTTCAAATCACAAACAATTATCAAGGATATCAAGAATTGTTTTGGATTTGCAAATGTTTCTTTTTCATTCCCATAATATGTTTAGAAACATGATTCTCAATACTCTGACAGTCATCCCAAATGATGTTTACATAGAGTACACAGGATGAAATCTTTCAATAAGATTATAATATAACAATAGGCTGTTTCCATGTGACTGCCAGTGCTACTCCCTGTATAGAGATTGATAGCAGACTGGTAATAATTACAAAATATCACCCATACAGGGCTTACAGACAGAGTTAGAGAATTCATAGACTGGATGTTTGCAGCACAAAATGATACCATTTAGCCCATTGAGACCATGTTGGTGCGCAAACTACACTAATCCCACTTTCCAGCTTTTAGCTAATAGCCTTGGACACAATGGCAACACACGCAACTATCTGTCTACTTCCTGAATGCTATCAGAGTATCTGAAGCAAGCATCTTTGAAAGCAGTGAATTCCACATTCTGGGTTCTCCTCTTAGCTCTCTACCTCTAACATTAAATCCATACCCTCAAGTTATTGACTCCTCTACTAATGGAAAGTGTGCCTTCTTATCCACTTTATCTATGCCCTTCTTAATGTTACACACCTGTATCATGTCTCCTCACAATCTTCCCTGCTCCGGTGAAATTAACCTCGGCCTATCCGATCTTACCTAATGTCTCAGATTCTCCAGTCCAGGCACCATCCTGGTAAATCTCCACTGCACTCTCTAGTTCAAATACATCCTTCCTATAATATGGTTACCAGAACTGCACATGGTACGCCAGTGTAGCCTAACTAGCATTTTATACAGTTCCACCATAATCTCCTCGCTCTTTCATTCTATGTCTCAGCTAAAATGGTGATATCCCATAGGCCTTTTTAACTAACTTATCTACCTGCCATGCTGACTTCATGGATTTGTGAACACCAAGGACCCTCTGATCTGCAATATTTTTAGGGTCCTACCATTTTAGGTGTAATACTATGCCTTTTTAATCTTCTCCAAGTTTATTATCTCACACTTTTTTAGATTGAATTCTACGTGCTACTGTACTGTCACCTGATCAGATTACTGATCAACTCCTACAGTTTAAGCTTTCCTCCTCACTGTTTACCACCTACAAATTTTTTGGTTATCCCTGAACCTCTTGATCATACCCTCTACCTTTAAATCCAAATCATGAATGTATAAAGTCAAATAGGAAGGGCCACAGAACTCCACAAAGAACATAGAATTAATGCTGAAATATTACTGTGAGAATACTACAGATCAACCATTACATGATGAGAGGAAATGTGTTGCTGGAGAAGCGCAGCAGGTCAGGCAGCATCTAGGGAACAGGAGAATCGACGTTTCGGGCATTAGCCCTTCTTCAGGAAGTTCCTGAAGAAGGGCTAATGCCCGAAACGTCGATTCTCCTGTTCCCTAGATGCTGCCTGACCTGCTGCGCTTCTCCAGCAACACATTTCCATCTCTGATCTCCAGCATCTGCAGACCTCATTTTCTCTTCATTACATGATGATACACTGTTAATCGATCATCCAGTGTTTTATTTATTTTGAACAAGGTCATTGATTAATCATTATTGATTGACCAATATTCAAGCAAAGAACGGTGGATTATTACCATGGCATTATGCAGGAGCAGCAGTGTGTGCTATCTGCAAGATATACTGCAGAAATTCACCAAAAATTCTGAAACACAATCTTCCAAACTAACAACCACCTCTACCTAGAAGGATGAGGGCAGCAGATCCATGGGATCACCACCATCTGCAAGTTCCCCTCCAAACCATTTACCATCCTGACTTAGGAAAATATCATCATTCCTTCATTATCGTTAGGTCAAAATCCCTGAATGCCTTCCTTGACGGCATTGTGTGTCTACCTACAGCACATGGACTGCAGCAGTTCACAGAGGCAGCTCACCACCACCTTCACAAGGGCAACTAGGGACGGGTATGGAATGCTGGCTGGGCCAGCGATACCCACATCCCAAGCATGATATTGAAAAATTGCTACAGTCTTAAAATCCAGTCAACTTACTTTTGTAATATTGACCCATCAAACGTAGCTATTGTATTAATTTACAAAACTCAGTGATTGCTGTGAGTCCATTCTTACCATACCAAAAAAGCCTGAAGTTTTCCCTTTGTTAGCTACTTTACAAATGCTCAAAGATGATCACCAAAGGCACATCATAATTATCTGTTTCTTTCCATCGGGCTGCATAAAACTGATCCATATATAAACTGCAAACTGTACTTTATGCAAATGTGTCCTAAAAAATGATTTTCTCAAAAATGGTTTCAGCCAAAGGAAGTTGAGCCATAATTTTCTTAGTCTGAACCTCACATCAGTTTGACAAAAAACAGTTTGTCAACCTGTAGCCAATAGATCAGGAATAAAAAGAACTGACTCATTTCATTCAGAACTAAGTACTGAACAGAGTGAGTTTTTGCCATCTGTTAATCTAGGGCGTACTGTTCTACCTTGGACTACAAGTTCACCAATGCAAAACCAAATGTGCAGAAATTGATAGCAGGAGATGCCTATTGGAATCTGAACAAACATTATCCACCAAGAACCTAAGGCTATTGGATTCATACAAAGTTAACTTAATCTACAGAACTGAATCATAAAAACACCAAGCTTTACTACCTACGCTGTTACTTCCTCAACTGAGATCATCTTCTGAATTTCACGATTCTTTATGGAGTATCCTGTGACATTATTTGACTGAAAGTATGTGTAGCAGATGAAAGATACAGCCAAAATTTGCATTTCCTTTGAAGTTTTCCTCACAGCTGTTACATATCAAACAGTTTAATTTCTTCCAAATGCTTTTTGGTCCCAGAATGCCGTATTCTCTGGTGACATAGCCACAGAAAACACTTTCTCAAAGGCACATAAGTAAGAGCCAAGCAGCAGCATTTCCTCTATCAAAATGAGAAAAGGGCTCGGTTTTATTTTAAATAATGACAAAACAGAGCATTAATCATTGTTTAAAGAATTTTTCTCCACTTTTTAGATTTTTATGTTCCTTTATATATCTTGGCCCAGAATTTGGGATGTGTCCTCTTCCTATATTTAACAACGTTTACAGTCTTGGACTCAGTTTGAATTAATTGTCAGGAAATGAAGGCCAAATCCATGTAATATTCTTTAAACAGGAGTCACCTTCTTCTGTTTCTGATGTTGGGCATTAAGGATTAAATCAATTGACTTTCATTAGCAGCAAAACAAATATCCAGTTTCGAGCATGGTTCGGAATACCTTGCAATTCCTTTTTCTGGGACCATGATTGGTCCTGAGGTAAATGTTTGTACTGCTTTCTCATTTTGTCCTGAGAAGAATATCGCTTTGACCTGGATTATCTTACATCCACATAAATGGGAACAGAGGTAGGAATCTGACATTTGCAGCTTTGCAGATCACTACTTTAGAATGAACAGGCAGTGTCTAAATGACGGACAGAATTATCTAATACAAGGCAGATTTATTGAAGCCTTCTTTTACTGAATGAAAATGAACATCAAATGTATATAGTTAAGGTCACAGTTATAGTTGATATATTTATTACCTTGATGATCCAATCGCAACACAATATGTAGTAAGCTTAGATATTTAAGCTGCAATTTATGCTTTTTTAAAAAAGTATGCAAATATTGACCATCCCTTACTCATAATCAGTCACTTGGATTTCTTGGCTGGTGATCACAAAATCCGGATGACTTCTCATTTATTCCTGCTCAGCAGTCACCCAATGCCAACTTTGACAGCATTTTACATGTGAGGCAGGCCAGTGAATTTGATAAACTAGGGCGTGAATAAGTCACATTAGCTAAGTGCCAGATATTATTTTCAGTTCCTCATGAGGACACACCGTGGATGAGTTTGAATTGATTCCTCCCCATCTGAGGTGATGACGGCTACCTGCCGTCAATTCCAATATAGAACTTTGGCAAAATTCTCAAGTTGCCGCCTCTGTTTTGCTGGCATACCTGCCGAGAGGTGACGGGGAATAAAGTGTGATAAAGTTCACACTTTTTCAAACCTGTGGCAATCACCACCGTCAATATCGGGAGATTGGAAGGAGTACCTCCGTCGCTTGCAAAATGATGATGACAGTCCAACAGCAGAACTCCCAAAGGTTGAGCTCCGCAGCACTAAGTAAGATAAATTGGCATTTTATAATCTAGTTAACTTTTTGGAAGTTTTCTGAATAAATTGCACAAAATTTCCAAGCCCCGCACGTTGCTTTTCACACTGTTAGATACAAATAAATTGTAGTAAGGGAAACTTGGAGAGTGCAGACTGTTGACAGACCATGCTATCAGCACACCCCCTAGAGGCTAAGTCTGAAATGTCATGAGTGAACAATGAGACTGTCCTGCCTCCAAGTAAAACGACGATGTAGAGAAGATTTGGAATATAAAATGATCAAAAAGGTGGCATCAGAGGGGTATCACCACAAATGATGTGAGTGTTTATAAAGAAAGAAAACATCTGTGATATGAGAAGCGACTTTCCACGTTTATAGTGCTAGCAAGAGATTTTTTTAACCATATAAGGGAATTCATTAACAAATCACTGGCATGTTGCCCTCAGAATGTAATTCATTGTGGACAGAAAACCTGTTTGGTGCATTTGTCACCCAGTCCCTGCACCAACTTTGGCAGGTACCCTGGACGACCTTATTTATCTTTTTTTTTGCTAATTGTAGTTGTCATTTTACATCTGCATATTCTTCCAAAGGGGATAATGTGAAGTAGTAAAAAGGATTTGCAATCTAGCTTCCATTTTTATGACAGCAATTGGATCTGGTTAGTCTATACAGCAGAAGTTTTTTTTTAAAAAACTGCTACACTCACATAGTGAGAGAATTGCTCACATCTGCCATATATCTCACGAGGAGTTTGACCCATAATTCAGGTCAAGAGTTCCAATTTTTGCTTGTAATGTCTATCTGAAGCAGTGCTTGAACACTACACCCTCAGATCTAGAGGTAGAAATATCACTACAATGCTAATGGACCATCCTGCTCAAGGAAGCAAAAGAGAATGAATGAAATGTAATAGACATCTAGGTGGCACGGTGGCTCAGTGGCTAACACTGTTGCCTCACAGCTCCAGGGTCCCAGGTTTGATTCCAGCCTTGGGCAACTGTCTGTGTGGAGTTTGCACATTCTCCCTGTGCCTGTGTGGGTTTCTTCCCACAATCCAAAGATGTGCAAGCCAGGTGAATTGGCTGTGCTTAATTGCCCATAGTGTTAGCTGCATTAGTCAGAGGGAAATGGGTCTGGATGGGTTACTCTTTGGAGGGTTGGTGTGGACTGGGTGACCTGAAGAGCCTGCTTCCACACTGCATGGAATTTAATCTTTTTTAAAAAGGCACTGATCAGCTATAACACTGGCAGTCCAACACCTGCATCTCCAAATCACTGCTATAATTCAAGCTGCTGTTTCCAGATCAGATCAAATACCTAGTATTGCTGAATTTAAACAATGGGAAAGTATTGTCTTCTCACCAGAAGTACACTGATCTCTGTGTGTGTGCATGTATGTCTGTTTGTGTTGGGGAGCAGATAGGTAAAGTAACAGGCTCCTTCATGTCTTTTATTTCTGCTGTCGGAATGCTCCAAACTGTTGAATTTGTGCTCTGGTACTCAAACTCTAGAGTATGAGTTTATACAGCAATGTATCCTATGTATTTCAGATCTTAAGGTTGGATTTATACATATAATAGTCATTAATCCTGCATGACCTTGGGGGAAGCAGTGAATTAAATATAAGTATTTAAAGGAAATATGTGTCAGCTTCATAAGGAATTAATAGCAGGCAATAGCCATTGATTCAGCATAGTCATCTTGGTATCTTGGGGCTCTAATTAATGTGTAGCAGATGTTTGACCCTGCTGAATTTATTTGTAGGCTTTCTCACATAGTAAAACTGTGCTACATAATGAACACACTCCACAACTGCTAGATATTCTCACTTGAAGATAAGCAACAGACAAATAGCATTTTGCTGCTAATTGCTATTACTTAATGACTATACACCTCAAATTTGTTTATTATTGACAAAGTTACATTGTAACATGTAGTATGGGAAGAATTATTGTTTTTCTGACAAGTTCACTCTTTACATGGCTATAGTACCATCATTAACTTGGTTACTCCGTCACTAAAATAGTGCAGAAAGGAATTTCTCAAGTGAGCATGTCTGCACTAGTATCTTACAGTGTAATGTCAGGGCCCCTTTGCTTAAAAGAGAATGATGCATGATGTGTGTGGGGGAGGGGGAGAAGAGGGGAGGGAAACATACGAGAGGAAATGTTACAGGAATGTTAATGTCTATGTAAGGTACCCCTTTTAAAACAGAGAAGTTTGGCTGAAAAGCCAAATCCCACAGTGCAAGATAATAACATCATTAAATATAATCGGAAAGGCAAAGCAGTTAACATCATGTTTCTTGTTCAAAAACTATATATTGTAGCTGTTAAATACATACTGCTCTTTATTGTTGGGCATGAAAGCAAAACTTGGTTTACCTCAAACTGCAGGGAACAAAATATACACTTTACCCCGCCATGAAATTTGACAGTAATGATTTTCAGGTAGCGTTTATTATTTGAGGTTAAGTACTATAAGGGTGGAGGTATTTGGAAACAATAAGAGGAAAATCATGACTGGTAGGAAAATTAAAATATTACAAAAGTAGTACATGTTTTGGGGTTAAGACTTTTCTACATTTATGGAAATAGTTCCAGACATGCACAATGTAGATGGTTAGAGGAATTCTCATATCACATGGAAAAATAGATAATCATTTCCAGTAATAAGGAATACAAATTTTGGGAAGAAATATCTTAGTAAAAAGCAGTATTTTATAATGCATAAAATATTCCTTTCTCACTCTCATAATATTCAAAAACAACAAGATATATTGACAGAGTTAAAATGCAAATCTTCAGATCTTTAACTATAGAGGAGATTAATTTCTTTCAAAATAAAATTTAATAAGGGTTTGTTAATGCAAATAAGCCTTTGGACATTATTTCTTTCCAATATTCATTAACTTCTAGTGATATGTTACATCATAATGTGCAAGGGAGAAAATTGGAGGGGCAAAAAAAATTGGAGGAAACTTCTCATGGAGCTATGCGTAAAGGTGCATTCCAACAATGAGACAAATCAATACATTGTTATGGATTATTGGTCAAAGTTAAATGATAGGTTGTGTTGTATTCTCTTGAATTTAGAATGCTAAAGACTGATCACTTAGGGTGTTTAAAATGACAAAGGGATTTAATTAGTAAAGGTAGAAAACCTCAATGTGTGGGATTAACTCGAACAAATCCTAGATTTCAATGAAATCCATTTAGGACTGAAAATCTGGTAGCTTGGTCCCCAAATGGCTATGAATCCTAGATCAATTGAAATTTTCAAAACGGAGATTGATATTATTTTTGTTGAGACTAGCAAAGGACATGGAACAAAAGCAGTCTCTGGAACTGATGCATAGATCAGTCATGATCTAATTGAAAGAACAGGCTTGAGAGGTTGAATGAGCAACTCCTGTTCCTATCTCCAGCAACAATTTCATTAGTTAACTTCCAGAGTGTGTTAAAATTAAGGTCCATTTTCCTTATAGGACAGTTTGAAGTAACTACATATTATAGTAATATTTGAGAAGGTATCTGTCTCTATAACTGTGCTCTAACAGCTAGTAATGTACACCTACCTAATAATCACAATAAATGGAATACTTCTGGCTGCTGATTATACCTTGCATTAGACTTGCTGCTTATACAGGGCATGTTACAAAGCTAAAAATTAACAAGCGTTAGTTAAATCCATTGTGTATTTTTTTGATTTTTGATAGCATCAAATAATACATGTCACATTAACTATTTTATTTCTACTTTGGTCAGGTTTTCTATAAATGTTCCTGATTTATTCTTCCTCGACCTCAAATACACCAACCTTGACATACCCTCTTCCCCGAATTAATATATTGAAATGATCATACTTCTCAAACTCTAACTCATATAGATAGGTTCAGAAAAGGAAACATTTTATGATAATTTTAATTGCCTATGATCTCATCGTCCATTATCCGGCTCTCAAATAGCTCCTTCATCCTGTTAATGGAGGCAGTCTAATTACTGATTAGTGTTTACTTGAAATGCTTCCTGACTTCATTTTTTTAACCAATTTGTGCCTATAGTTTTGTTCTCCTATTGCAGTTGAATTTGCAAGTGTGCGTTTTGATGGATTTAAGAGTCTTTCTACAAATGGTCAGAACCATTCCTTTCAACGAAAACAGAACCTGTAATCTTTCCTGATTTTGCAGTCCTCTTACTCCAGCTATCAGCCTCTATCTGTGCCATTCCTATCGATAATATTTCACTCACACCTCAGTAGTCAGACCTGAGAACACGATTCAGAGTGTGGCAGAATCAAAGCAGGGCATAACTTCAGAATGATGACTTTAAGCTTACGGATAGATTGTTGTCTTGATTGATGGCTTAAAATGGACAATATTTCATTGAGTACAAGTTATCTGCCCCACCCAATAGTTCTGTAGCAGGCAGTGGTAGCCACTATCAGGCAGACAAAGACTGTGGCAATAAAACCGAGCAATCGAGTTGCTGCAATAACACAAAATGTCGGGGTTGACGCATGGTGGCTCAGTGGTTAGCAAAGCTACCTCACAATTGCAGGGACCTTGGTTCAATTCCACCCTTGGGCAACTGTCTGAGTGGAGATCGTACATTCTCTCTGCATCTGTTTGAGTTTCCTCTTTGTGCACTGGTTTCCTCCCGTGGCCCAAAGCCATACAGATTTCATAGACTGGACATGCCAAATTGCCCATTTTTAGTGGATTCCCTATGGGAAATGCAGAGTTGTCTGGGTGGGATGATCTTTGGTGGGCTGGTGCGAATTTGATGGGCTGAATGGCCTGCTTCCAGGGATCCTACGATGATAACTTGTTGCAGCGGTTTTCCTCATGGATAGGTAAGCTGCTACCAGTGGGAGTGGAGTCTTACTATCCTGACACCATCTGGAATACGGCACAGTAAAAACCTGTATGGTCCTGATCTTCATCACTTTCAAGCAGCAATAATTATCAAATACTTAAAAGGCATCCTCTTAGGGAGACCCCAAAGCAATTTCTACTAACAATATCAAGGCAACCACTTAGCAAAAGCCTGTCCTCAGCAAAGTGGGTGGCAGATGTGTAAATGAATAACATTTAAATGAGCAATACTGAAAATTGTTGCATTGTGAACATATAAGTGAGTTGTCCCAGAGCTTTGTACATTGAAGAAGCAATTTTTCCTCATTTTTTAAAATCTTTTTGATTTTTTTTTGTTTCTTGAGCATGGTAACTCCTAACTAGCTGGTGGTGGAGGAGTTAAGTCAGGAGAATCTGTGAAGGACGAGTAGACTGCGAGAAGCCATCAGTTGGCAGTGAGAAGAAGGAAGGAGTGACTCAAGCTGAAAATTCAGCAACTCAGTATGGATAGAAGGGGGCACAAAGAACCTGCCGAATATACCCCAAATCACTCCAGAGTTCCGTCACAGCAACCCAGGACCTTCATTTTAAGCAAGACTGCAACTTAACATTGCCGAGCTTGTAAATGGACCAGATTTTCCAACCCAGTGATCCATTCCCCAAACTACCCCCTCCAAACCAAAACCCATTTGTAGCTCACCCAGGATTGGACATCACTAGCCCCCCCCCCACCCCCCACCCCGCAGTAATCTCAGTCCCTCTCAACTCCTAAATCAGGGGTAGCCCCAAGTCGGAGGGAAATTCCCCTCAAAAGCACCATCAATTGGCAAGGAACTGGGATGTAAGATCTCCCCTCCAGAGCTGCAGTTTTGCCAAGTCCCACCGAAACACCGATTTATCCTCCAAACTAACTCCAGCCTCTTTTTACATTTTCATGGGTATCTCACCATCTCCCACCAATTTCTTTGGCTAAAGTTGAAATTGTCCCCCATTAGTGGACAGTCAACTATCATAATCTGATTCTTTGCAACCTTTCGCCCGACGAATACCCATTAAATATGATCTGTACGTTTTCTCTGTGCAAGAACTTAGAAGGACCTGTGTGAAATGCCAGCTGCCATACTGCTACCTGCTCTCTCTCTCACACACACACACACACATACTTGACAGGGTTCTTCCCAATTGATATTATCTCTGAGAATCTGAGCAACTTGCATTGACCTTCCGTGGTCTTATTCTTGGTGAAGGGCTTTTGCCTGAAACGTCGACTTTCCTGCTCCTCTGATGCTGTGCTTTTCCAGCACCACACCCTCGACTTCTGAGTCCTAGTGGTCCACATGTATCAGTGACAGTAAGGGCCCAGTCCCTCACAGCACACATCCCCCACCCCCATTCTAGCATCACACTACACTATAACACTACCTGGAATTGCAGGTGGGGTTGTATCACTATGCTAACCCTGTGCTTATAATGTCCTACTCTTTGAAGGAGATTTTTTTTTAAACGGTGTTGCTACTCCCCACCGACCTCCTGTTTCAAAGGTTGGAAGAGAAGCCATCTCTTTTTTTTAATAAAAAGCAGACCTTGTTACTTCCCTAGTATTTCCTAAAATCTCAGGGCCTAGCCTAACTCAGCGCCCTCCTGCTGTCTCCAAACTGGGATCTCGGTCCTTCAGCCCGATTTCTCACCTAAACAGAAGACAAACGGCATTTCTAAAACCCTGGGGGCTGGCTAACAGCTCGGTGCACGTTTTGAACAAAGTAGACTGACAATTCAGCTAAAACATTACTTTTTGCTGAAGACAGTCAGGTTTTCAAATTTCCAGGTGAAAAGTTGTGTCTGTCATAAGACTGCCGATGAAGTCTGAGCTGTGATGTCACCTTTTTCAAAAAAATAAAACCTTTAAGTTATCTCCAGAAAGTGACTTTAAAGAAGTTCTGGGATTTGCATATTAATGAACCGAAACCTGCAACCCATTCTAAAAGTTTGTTCAATAATTGCATGACTCTGTGATCTTTTGCTATAAATTCTGTGTCTTATGATCCTGCCCCATTAGTGGCCTGATGAAGGAGCAGCGCTGTGAAGACTAGTGCAGTTGGACGATAACTTGGTATAGTGTGATACTTAATTTAAACATCTGACTGTACCGGTATCTCTCTCTCCCTCTCTCGCCAATTCTATTGCAAGTTGAGCACTTCCTAAATGAATGGGGAGTCATGCTTCCATTCATGTCGATGGTGTTGCCTTAATGCTCAGACTGCGCTCAGTTTGAGGTTGGATCTCAGTAAGAATGGGATATGCCCCCAGGGCAGGTTGGGACTATATCACTGACGGCACTAACCCTTGTGCTGATAATGTCTCCATTCTTCCACAGAGTTTTCCAAGTTTCTGGAGACCTAAAGCTCGCAGTGCGAGTGCCCTCCACCCGATGGGTGTGCTGCCGGAATTCACGGCGGAGAGGAGACTGTTTGAGCAGTCCCTTTTAAATAAATAGTCCTGATGTTGAGTGCGAAAAAGGCGATCGCGTTGCTTACAAAGCGTTGTCGTTAGATCCGGCAGAGATCCGACAAGCCTTTCTTTGAATGAAAGATCAAATCCCGTATGGGCAACTTGGTGGTTTACACCTGAAGATCGGAATTTGTCGGTACAACGGAGGCAACTGGTTTATTTCGCCCACCGAACGAAAGCAATGAACAGCAAAAGGCAGAGGACGTGAACTGCAATGACCTGGAGCGGTTCACTTTGTACCGAGGCTGCTGTGCCTGAGGGGTCTCTGCAGGAATGCCTGTCATTTTCACGTCCAAACTCGATACTGCCCACAAGCACTCCCCTCTAATTCCCCACGTCTCTCAACTTCTTACTGTCATAGCTATAATAATCGCCGCATTCTGTCTTTTTTTCTCTCTCTCTCTCTCACACACCAGCACCTTCCTTTCAAGACCAGCTCTCTCTATCCCCGCCCAGATGTGGCTGCTGAATTTGTTCTCTTTCTCAGCCTGGTCTCTCTCTCTCTCTCTCAGTGCCTTTGTCAAAAACGCTAACCCGAAACCGCTTTTTTAATTATTATTCTCTTCCTTTTCTGTCCCCTTCACCCACATCCCTCCCCCCCAAGCCCAAAGCCTTTCTGAGTTTACTAAAAGGCCCCCGTTAGATCAGAGGCTTGCCCGCTTTGTTCCCTTTCCACACCGAGCCGTCACACTCGGAAACTCCATTCAGCAGCGGCATGTACACTCTAACCCGGCGCTAGATAAACACAGCGAGGTTGGGTATCACTCCCCCCCACCCCTTGCAGTAATCTCAGTCCCTCTCAACTCCTAAATCACGGGTAGCCCCAATTCGAAGGGAAACTCCCCTCAAAAACACTATCAATCGGCAAGGAACTGAGAATGTAAGATTTCCCCTCCACAGCTGCAGTTTTGCCAAGTCCCACCGAAACAGACTGCCTTGTCATTCCTGGCCGATACCCTGCTCACTGACAGATTGCTAAAACGCACACTTACTTTCAAGTTTCAGAGAGAGAGAAACTCCAGCTCTCGGCGACTTACCCCTCAGTTGCCGGGCGGGAGAGTCCGAGGTATTGTCTCAGTTTTCACTCTCTGGTCATTTCAGGGCCAGGCTGGGGAGAGTGGTTGGTGCCCGCCGCTGACTTGCCCCACAGTGGGAGGTGGGAGGTAGCGGGACTGTGGCTCGGGGGCTGCGATGGGAAGCTGTGGCAGTACCTGCAGAGTGAGCCCAGGCTCGGAGCTGACTCGATGGAGGACTCACACCGTTCAGAACTGGTCACCCCCTTCGAGCTCCGAAGAGACACGCCCGCGACTCCACCAGATTTATAAATTAAAAGCAGACCCGGGAAGAGCCTGAAAATGTCAACCTGCTGAGCTCACTGGGCGCCTCTCCAAACCTCCTTTGCTTCCTTTCCCCTGACTCCGAAACCTCAGCGTCCCTCGCTCGTCGGCGACTTTAGACTCTTCTGAGTAAAATGAGCTGGAAAAGTTCGCTCCATTGGAGACGCCCACTCTTCAATTGGCTAAATCTGTGCAGATTTGCAAAGATCAATTATTTTTTTTTTGACCATGTGTTTCTAAGCGAGGCAGCGCGATAAAACCTGCAGGCCAGGTATGGCTGTGCTCAGGAGCTTGATAAAGAGCGAATTTCTACGGAAAGTTGAAGCCCCACTGATGTAAAGTCGGCCCAAAGTTGAGGGGAGAGTTTTTATTTCTTTTGCCGGGGTGTTCCCGCTCCTCGGATGCTGCCTGACCTACTGTGCTTTTCCAGCACCACTCTAATCTAGACCCTAAAGCGTTTGGGAACCTGGCTTCAAATTCCACCATTGCAACTGATGGAATTTCGACTCAGTTAACAAATTGAAATCTACTATCAGCAATGGACAGCTACCACTGTTATAAAATATTCGTGCATTCACTAACACCATTTAGGGTATAGGAGACAATCTGCAACCCTCATCTGGTCTGGCCTCTATGTGACTCCAGACCCAAAACAATGTGCTTGACTCTTAACCATTCTCTGAAATCTCAGCAAGCCAGTCAGTTCAAAGGCAGCTAGGGATGGGCACTGAATGCTAGTCAGGTCAGTTACACCATATCCCATGGAAAATTAAACAAACAGATAAGACAGGCTGACGCGGATGAATTTTAATACAAAGAAATACTTTAATGCATTAGGATTGAAAAGCACAAAACAATGCACAGATTTTATGTTCAATGCTGAAGGGGATGGGGGGGTCACTGGATATTTACTGTTTCAAACTGGCTAGAGATTTTTATTGGTGTAAACGTACAGTCACGGAGTGTGATAGAGACAGATTCATGAAACCCCTACAGTATGGAAGTGGGCCATTCAACCCATCAAGTTCACACTGACCCTCATAGAGCATAGAACAGTACAGGTCCTTTGGCCCTCGATGTTACACTGACCTGTGGAACCAGTCTGAAGCCTATCTATCCACAATATTCTATTTTCATCCATATGTTTATCCAATGACCATTTAAATGCCCTTAAAGTTGGCAAGTCTACTACTAAAAACAGCATCCCACTCAGGCCAGCCCCCTACCCTATCCTTACATTTACCATGAACAGTCCACCTAACCTGCATATCTTTGAACTGTGGGGGTACCTGGAAGAACCCATGCAGACATGGGGAGAAACTCCACAGACAGTAACCCAAGGCTGGAATCAAACCCAGGTCCCGGATGCTGTAAGGCAGTAGTGATAACCACTGAGCTACCATGCCGCACATTTATTTGAAGGTTTTAGAATTGAATGAAATAACCATCATGAGAGAGAGAAAAAAATGTTTGTAGGGTCATGGAGAAAGGCAAGCAAGTGGAACTGGCTGAGTTATGCGGGCAGGGGACCAGCATGGTCACAGAAGGCAGAGTGGCCTTCCTCTGTGCTTTGGCCATTCTATGAAACTATAATCTTATTTAATGGGGCATGCTCGCCAGGGGAATTGTGGTGTGAATTTTGAATTAGAATATTTACAGTCAAACACGTACAGAAAGTAAAGTAAAATTGAGGGAAATCTTCTTTGGAAGTGATTGCAACTGTACAACAGAGAAAGGAGTGAGCTGTTTGGTGAGCCTCAAAGAAGTGGTTCAGTATTTTTTCTAAATTCTAATGTAGTACACAAATTGATGGTAACGTTAATAAAATACATTACGAGCAGTACAAATAAGGGAATGTAATTAATTAATTAATTAGAAATCATTAGGGATGGTAGGACAAATGATATGTCAAGGCTGCACCAACATTGTGATGTGACGCAAATACAACTGCAGTATACTCATTCAGCTTCAGAGGTTGCGAGCTGGAGGCAATGCATCAGGGAGGGGGGAAATGACCTTGATTCTTAGTGCCAGGAGGTAGTCACACTACTTAGGATTAGCTACTTTGATTTGGTCAGATACTCAGTACAGGAGGTGTGACTGTGAGTAAGGCAGGTAAGAGGACCAAGAGCACTGGACAGCAACCTTATCACCCTCTGCAATTGTCCAATAGTTTGGAGGTTGTCTGAGCCTGTTTGGGAGAGAACGGGAGCTGACGGGTGAATGAACAAACTGACCAGGAACTGATCTGTGGTACAGGAAGCCATTCAAGTGAGGGAAGCAACAAAGAAAGTGGTAGCAGTTGTAGTAGTAGTGGGTAATATAGTGAGGTGAATTGACACTGTTCTCTGCAGCAAAGTGCCATGATGTTGATTGCCTGGTGCTATGGTTCAGGGCTGGAAAGGAACTTGGAGAAAATGACAACTGAAGATACTGGCGATCAAAGTCAAAAAATGTGATGCTGGAAAAGCACAGCAGTCAGGCAGCATCTAAGGAGCAGGAGATTCCAGAGATTGCAATCTTTAAAGGTCTGTCTTTTAATTTAGTGTCTATGCTTTCCAGAGATGAAAAGTGTGGTGCTGGAAAAGCACAGCAGGTCAGGCAGCATCCAAGGAGTAGGAGAATCCACATTTCAGGCCTTCCTGATGAAAAGTACCACAGTTTTCATCTCTGGAAAGGAACTACTTGTGGAAAGGGGAGGAACTAGTGGTCATGGTCCATGTAGCTACCACTAATCTTGGTGGAATTAGGAAAGAGGTTCTGTATGGAAAGCATGGACACTAAATTAAAAAGCAGAGCTTCAAAGATTGCAGTCTCTGAATTATCATCCAAGCCACGTACAAATTAGCAAAATTATCCACTTTGCTGTGAATGCTACGTGCATTCAGGGACATAGCCTTTTAGCTTTTATTTTTGCTTCATTCATGAGATGTGGGTATCATTGGCTATCTTGTTTATCCCTCGTTGTCCTTTGAGAAGGTGGTGGTGAGCTGCCTTCTTGAACGCCAGCAGTACATTTGCTGTAGGTACATCCATAATGCCCTTAGGGAGGGAATTCCAGGATTTTGACCCAACAACAGGGAAGGAACAGCGATATTACAGAAAATGACAGAAATAAATACGTGGATCAAAGACAGACAGGGGAGAAGTGTGTTCTAGCTCATGAGCCATCCCAACAATATAGTTCACCACTACTGAGGAAAATGTGAGCTGTATTGTTGGGACAGCCCATTACCAGTCAGTCTTCTTATCAACCACATAACTAAGGAAGTAACAAGGGCTTTAAACTAAACAGTTAGAGCAAGAGATATAATATGGAATGATGTGGTATATCAATGAATAGAGATAAGGTAAGTCAGAAAAAGAGTAATAAAGAAAATGAAGATCAGAGAATGGCAGAAAGAGGCAGAAAGAACAAAAACCGAGGATTGCACTATTACGACTACATGTTACAAAGATAAAAATAACAATAACATTACTAATAACAACAACACTCACGAAGCTTGATATAATTGAAGTCAAAACAGCCAATTTAATTGCCATCACAGACATAAAGAATCAGACCCTCCACCACCAAGACTCAATAGCAGCACTCTTTACTGTCTACAAGATGCGCTGCAGACATTCACCAAGGTTCCTTAGACAGCACTTTCCAAACCAATGACCACCACCATTTAGAAGAACATGGGCAGTAGATACATGAGAGCACCACCACCTGCAACTTCCCCTCCAAGCCACTCACTATCCTAACTATATCGCCCTTCCTTCCCTGTTGTTGGGTCAAAATCCTGGAATTCCCCCTCTAAGGGCATTATGGATGTACCTACAGTAAATATACTGCTGCAGTTCAAGAAGGCAGCTCATCACCACCTTCTCAAGGCAACGAGGGATAAACAAGATAGCCAATGATACCCACGTCTCATGAATGAAGCAAAAATAAAAGCTAAAAGGAAATGTCCCTGAATGTATGTAGCATTCACAGCAAAGTGGATAATTCAACACTACATAATGATGTAAATAAATATAATTGGATAGCCATTATGGAGTTGTAGATGCAGGATGAAAAGGATTGGGTACTGAATATTGAGAGGTGTACGACATACAAGATGAATAGGAAGTGAAATAAAGGTGAAAGAGGAGCAGTAATAATGTTAAATCAAGGACAACATTTATGAAATAGCTAGAAATAACCTCGATTCAGGAGATTCTGATGTAGAATTGGCTTTGTTGGAGATGAAGAATAATAAGAGAAGTCACTAATATTAGTGGTCTGCAGGCTTCACAGTATCCACAAGATAGGAGAGTGTATGGAAGAAAAAAAGATGTGATAATCAACAATAATCAGTAAAAAAAAATCACACAACACCAGGTTATTATCCAACAGGTTTATTTGGAAGCACGAGCTTTCGGATCGTAAGCCACAGAATTTATAGCAAAAATTCACAGTGTGATGTAACTGAAATTATATATTGAAAAAGACCTGGATTGTTTGTTAAGTCTCTCTTCTTTTAGAATGACCAGGTTAATAGTAGATAATAAAGAGATTATGGATATATAAAACATTCCAGTAATAGAAGTAAATCAGAAGGTGGAAGAGAGGGAGAAATTTTGTGAAATTAGAACTCTGAAATTAATGGTACCAGGCAAACTGTGGGCCAACAGGTCTCCAAGCCTGATGGACTTAGAGTCTTAAATGAGGTACCAATTGGGTAGTAGATGCATTGTGTTGGTTTTCCAAAATTTGCTTGATTAAGTAAAAGTTCTGACAGACTGGATTTCAAGAAGGTATTTGATAAAGTGACACACCAAAGAATAATGTAGAAAATAAAAATTCTGGTAAAGGAAGTCATGTATTAGCATGGATATAAGATTGGCTGCCTAGCAGAAATTAGACAGTATGTACTAATAAGTCTTTGATTGGAAGAATGTGACAAGCAGAGTTCCGCAGTGGTCTGTGCTTGGGCCTCAATTCTTTACAATTTACATCAATGCTTTAGATGAGGGGAGCAAATACATGGTAGCAAAATTCATAGATGACAACATGATAGGTGGGCAAATGTGTTGTGAAGAAGATATAATGAGGCTACAGATGGATATTGATATGTTGAGTAAACGGCTAAAAATTTGGCAGTTGGATAATAATGTGAAATTGTTCACTTTGGCAGGAAGAATGAGAAAGTTGAGTATTACTTAAGTGATGATAGACTGTGAGATTTTGAGGTGCAGAGAGATTTAGGTGTGCTAGTGCAAGAGTCACGGAAAGCTATAACACATAAAAATAAGGATGTTAGTCTTCAATTAAACAGTGCATTTTGGGAAAGCAAATCTTAGCAGGACTTATACACTTAATGGTCAGGTCTGAGGGAGTATTGCTGAACAAAGAGACCTTGGAGTGCAGGTTCATAGCTCCTTGAAAGTGGAGTCGCAGGTAGATAGGATAGTGAAGAAGGCGTTTGGTATGCTTTCCTTTATTGGTCAGAGTATTGAGAACAGGAGTTGGGAGGTCATGTTGCAGTTGTACCACACATTAGATAGGCCACTGTTGGAATATTGCGTGCAAATCTGGCCTCCTTCCTATCAGAAGGATGTTGTGAAACTTAAAAGGGTTCTGAAAATATTTACAAGGATGTTGCCAGGATTGAAGGATTTGAGCTATAGGGAGAGGTTGAATAGGCTAGGGCTGTTTTCCCTGGAACGTTGGAGGCTGATGGGTGATCTCATATTTGTTTTGAAAACCATGAGGGGTATGGATAGCGTAGACAAGGTATTTTCCCTGGGGTGAGGGAGTCCAGAACCAGAGGGCATAGTTTTAGGATGAGAGGGGAAAAGAGACCTAAGAGGCAACTTTTTTCATGCAGAGGGTGGTGCGTGTATGGAATGGGCTGCCAGAGAGTGTGGTGGAGGTGGGTACAATCGCAATATTTAAAAGTCATCTGGGTGGGTGTATGAATAGGAAGGGTTTGGAGGGATATGAGCCAGATGCTGGCAGGTGGGACTAGATTGGGGTGGGATATCTGGCCGACATGGACGAGTTGGACCAAAGGGTCTATTTCTATGCTGTACATCTCTATGACTCTATGACTCTATATGTTGGATGAATAGTCCATTGCCCTGAATCTTCTATGATTCTATAAATGATACACGCTACAGTTTGTGAGCTCTCATGAATGGTTAGTAATCTTTAGATCAAAGTGAAGTAACTGGTCACTTTTGTCTAAAATTTGAGTGCTGTGGATACCAAGTTGGAAGTGCAATAAATAATAGTGTCTTTGTTTCCTAATGTAAATTAAACCAGTGCTTCTTTTTTCCAGAATGTATAAGTGAATTAGGAATACTTCAAATCTAATGTCCTTCAATATCTGGAGGAAAGTTTCATTTGCAGGATCCAACAAACCTGGTGTGCCTTGTAGAGTTTGAGACATAGGCATATATATACGTGTACATGGGTTGCCAATCTGCAGCCAATTCCAATTTCAATTCCATAATGTACATATTTCACTGCAGTTTTTGTTTCAATATAGGAAAATCTTTAACTCTATCATTTGGACCAACCACACAGCACACAAATATTTGCAGACAGTATGGTTTTATAGTATAATGTATCTGATGTTTCAGTGCACTAACCAAATGCATTCCTGATGGGCAATTTTATTTCTGAGAAATTTTAATGTTCTTGGATATAATCCACTTACAAATCTTCACAATATGTGAGACTTGACACTGCCACAACTGAACAAATTGTTACTGAGAATTAGAAAAGATGAATTGCACTGTATTACAATATTAACAACACCTTTCAGAATGTAAAGGAAAAAAAATTACAGAAGGGTCATGCAAGGGGTCTACTTTGACCTTTTGACTCTACCGCCTTTATGTTCTTTGTGCTTCTCCAATTTTGGTCTTTTGCACTAACCAAATTGGCTTCTCCCTAGTATTGGTCACTGTGCCTCAGTCCTCTAAACATCAGAACTCCCTCTCTAAATCTGTGAGCTTTGTTATCACTCTCTCCTCCTTTAAGACACTCTGTTAAGTCTACTTCAAAATTGACACAGTGGCAGGAAATGCAAATTTATGATTGATGGGTCGATTAGGTTCTTTTCAGAGGAGTTTCACAGTCCTTGCCATCATTAATACCTAGAGATCTATAAATCCCAGCCTTGAATTTACTTATGTCTGGTCTTCCACAGTATTTTGGGGAACAAATTCAAAGATTCATCACTTCTGAGTGAAGAAGTTCCTTTTCATCTCAGTCATAAATGGCTTGCCTTTTGTTCTGAGAATTTGTGTCCTGGTTTTGACTCGACTGCCAGGGGAAACTTCCTTTCTGCATTTACTCTGTCAATCGCTTTAAGAATTTTCTAGGTTTTTAAGACACCTTCTCTCATTCTTCTAAATGCAGAAAATGCAGTTCCAATTTCCCCAATAGTTAATCCCACCATTCCAGGATTCAGTATGGTGAACCTCTGTTGCATTTTCTCAGTATATCCATCCTTGAGCAAGAGAATCAGAATTACATGCAATATTCCGTGTACAGTCCCATCAGTGTTCTATACTATAGAGGCAAGAGGTCTTTGCTCTTTACTTAAATGATCTTGCAATAATGGCTAACATACTATTTATCTTTCGATTGCTTGTTGCACCTAAATACTAGTTTTCATTGACATGAACAAGGAAACTAAGGTGTCTTAGAACAGCAAAATGTTTCAATCTCTCATCATTTAAAGAAATACTCTGTACCTCCATTCCTCTTATTAAAGTGGATAACTTCAAACTAATCCAATATTTTAGGCTTAAAATATAGCAAACATGATTATGAAATTTGCAGATGATTGGAAAACTGCCTCTGTGGCTAGCAATGAGTGACAAAGCTGTAAACTACAGGCTGACATCATTAGGCAGATCAGAGATTTGATTGGGAGGGATTCAAAATCATGATTTTAATAATGTATACATGGATAAATTCCTTCTAGTGAGACAGAGATCAGTAAACAGAGGACATAACTTGAAGTCAATTGGCTAAAAAAGAGGACATGTTTTATGTAACAAGTTGTTATGATTGTGAATGCTTTCCTGAAGGTTAGTGGAAGCAGCTTCAATATGAATCATGAAAAAGAATTAAATAAATACTTGAAGGCAATAAATTGCATGGGTTTGGGGAAACAACAGCAATACGGGATGAATTGGTTACCTTTGAGAAAGAGGAAGCATAGATATGCTGGTGAATGACCCTTTGCGCTGTACCTTCCATGATTTTATAAATGATACACATTACTCCTATGAAAGGTTTGCAGTCTTTAGATCGAAGTGAAGTAAATGGTTATCTTTTTCTGAAGTTAAAATGAGGAAACCAAGGTATTTTTCGAACAGCAACATTTTGCAATCTCTCACCATTTAAAAAATACTCTGCATCTCCATTCCTCCTTCCAAAATGGATAACCTTACACAAATCCAATAATTTAGACTTAAAATGTAGGAGGCATGGTTAGGAAAACTGCATATGGGGCTGCTAAAAAACAACAAAACTGCAAACTGCAGGCAGACATCAGGTGGATGAGAAAGTGACAGATAGATTTTAATCCTGAGAAATGTAGGATATTGGATTTGGCAGGTCAAAGAGGGAAAGAGAAGTTACAATAAACTCGGAACTCAATAGAAGGAGGATGAGAAGAGAAGAAAACTGGGGGGAGTACAGATCATTGACATCTATAAACAGTGAAACATGAGGCAAAAGAGAGTGAATGAATGGATTGAAGGAAACTGGAGGTGAGAAAGTTGACCTATTAGATGTCAAGGAGTTTCATTTATCCTTTCTGTGCAAGTAAATGGAGTGCTAGAAATCCACTTCTGGTGAGGAAACAATATTAATTTGGGGATTTGGTTATAGGACTTTATTATAAGAAAAAGATATAAGGGGAAGGTATTTTCACAAAATAAGCAATCCAATCTTTTGGAATGCAGCTTTCAAAAGAGTTATATATAAATTTAAAGGTACAGTCAACCTAACAGGGACAGGCAGTGCAGTTCTTGTCTTATTTTCATGTTATGGTTGTGGATGTAAGCAGTGGCAGATTGCTTTAATATAGCAATTGTGACTGGCTATTTTTAAAATATTTCTGTTAAATAGTTTTATGGCTTTTTCAACATATGTTTGAGATTCAAATGCATTTGATTGTGGCTACCATTTTGGGAACTCCCAGCAAAGATCTACCTTCAAAGATCAAGAAAGCTCACCCTCAGAAATTCCCATCAGATCCAAACAAATTGTGATGATGACAAAGTCATGATTAAATCATTAACAGATCATCCCATATAATTCAGAAGATGAACTTTAAAATGATTTAATCCCTTTATACCGATAGTAATATTTAATCACAAGAATGTTAATGCTTTGGAGTAGAATGCTTCCTCTTTTAGATTGCAAAAGTCTACTCAAATTGCTCCAAGTTCAGTGATATTATGGCTGGATGTACAACCATCAGAGGATGTAGACCTGATGGAAAACAGTGCCAGAGACCCACAGCTACAGCTGCACTTTATCAGCAGGACTCAGAGAGAAAAAATGGGCCTGTGGGAGTCAGACAGAACAGAGAGCTGTGAGAATAAACCAGCAAAAGAAAAAAAAACATGAGGGAAGCCAAAGGACAGCAGTAGGTGAGAACTCAGTGGAACGTAAAACTGGAAAAACCCTGGGAGCTAACAGCAGAGCAAAGTGAGTGTGAGGGTCAAGAAACAAGGCAATAAAAATTGAAAATCATCATCCTCTATAGAAGGCTAAGTATAACAGTAAATGGATTAATAATAGTGTATGAGCACACAGCAGATCTAGAGGCATTCATTCAAATTGATAGCTGAAGAAAGTGTAAACCTCATTCTGACAGAATGAATAGAAATTTTGCTGAATCAGGGATACCTGTTGCTTGCAATTCCAGCGCCATATGGAATTTCACTTGACCAGGATGTTCACATCTAAAGGATTTCCAGTTGCTTCAGTTTGGTCTCTGAATCTCTGAGTTTGAAGGGTAGCTGGAATCACTGGACTATCAGTTCCCATCAATTCCCTCTCAGGCAGAGAGAGTTCAGGTTGGTAGATAGGTGACCATCAGGAGGGGTGCAGACATCCACAGTATGTGCACTCAACTGATAATCAGCATTAGTGACTGCAGGGAGTGACAACACCTTGGAGGAGTTAAGTCTAAACCCTGTAATGCAAATGGGGTCTGAGGTGGCTGAAAAGTCCAGTTTGGATCTGTCAATGCTGCAGTTGCTTGTGAGGTAGGTGGTGCTAAAGGGTTGAGTAGATATGTCGCTTGATATGAGACTGGTGCAATCCCCCACTGCCTCAAATTTACTTTTGGGTATTGTGAAGCCTTCTCTATGTTTGTTGGTCACAAGCCAGGGATATCCATGTGGTGATGTTTTACTTTCTCATCCCTAAATAGTTTCCACAGTCCTCCTGGAAACCTTCTGTTCCAACTGAATTTGGAGTGGACTAGTTGCTTTGCAAGTCTGGTGGCAGACATCTGAACATGATCTGTCCAGAAGAGCTTGGTTTGAGTGATTATGATTATAATGACATAATGGTTGATGTGCTGCAGCTACAGCATGTTGGAGCTGCTGGACACCAATGTGATCCAGAATGATCTCATTTTGTAGGGAGCGTTCAAGCAAATAAAATGATCAGAAAAAATAAGGAAAAATTAAATGGATGTTGGGGTGGCAGGTCTGATTAGGGAAGACTCTCATGTCGAAACTTTGAATATTTTTCAGGAGACAAGGATAAAAAACATTTGATTTGAGCTGAGAAACAAGAAAAGCATGACCAATTAACTCAGGGTATTTTGTAGGCCTCTAACAGGTGAGATAGAGATAATAAGATAGCAGGAAATTTGCAAGGATCACAGATGTGTAAGAACTACAGTGGTGTGTAGTTGGAGGCACTTTAATTATCCAAGAATCAATTGGGATTACATTAGAGTAAAGAGAAAGGAAGAGAAGGAGACAATATTTTAAAATGTATTTAAGAGGACATCTTTGATCTATATATTTTCAGTCCACCTAGGAAGTAGGCAATGTTGGGTCTAGAACTAGGGCCAACTGGGCAGTGGGTAACAGTGATCATTTATCATCTAACTTACATTTGAAATGAAAACAGCAACACACTAACAAACAAATTAAAGTAGAACTTCTAAATTGGAAGAGCACTAATTTCAATGATATGAGAGGGGTTCGAGCCAGAATCAAATAGAGCTAAATACTGTATTGATAAGAAAACCTTCAACTCGTGAACCAGTGCGACCTTAAAGGAGGAGATGTTTGAGGTTCAGACTGGGTACATTGCAATCAGAATAAAGGAGAGGGAAATCAAAGCCATCTGTTTTGATCACAAGGGAGAAGGAGAGCCTGATGAAACAAAAAGAGAACATATGACGGATGTGAAGTAAATTCCAGCAAAATACAATAAATCAAGCGGGGAACTGAAGAAGAAATAAGTAAAACTGTCAAAAAGGGAGTGTGAGGATAGAACGACAGTGGACATTAAAAGGAACCCAATCATGATCTTTCTGGTGCAAATAGGAAACGGGAAATTAGATGTGAGGTGGGTTCTATTCAAGGTATTTGCTTACCATTGAGTTCAGAGATGTTATTGGAGCGCTGTTCCTTTGTCTAATAGAATTAAGAGAAGCACATTTAGTCTCCATGGCTGTTCCATGTGTCTGAATGAAGAGCTTGTTGTCAAAGGTGAAGGTGTTGTGGGTCAAGGTTGAAGTGGATGAGTACACAACAAGATCAATAAGTTTCACCCCACCATCAGTTACCATGAAATATTCTTTTGAATCAGTTTCATTCTTGGACACACTCACCTCCATCAAGGATGGACACCTCAGTACCTCACTCTATCGCAAGCCCATGGATAATCTCATGGTGCTGCACTTCTCTAGCTTCCACCCTAAACATGTTAAAGAATCCATCCCCAGTGGCCAAGCCCTGCACATATGCAGGATCTGCTCAGATGAGGAGGAATGCAATGGACACCTACAGATGCTAGAAGACCCTCATGAGCACAGCATATGATGCTTAACTCATCAAATGTCAATTCAGGCATGCCACAGTAAAAAACTGCAATGACCTCCTCAGAAGACAGACACAGAACTCAATAGAGTACTCTTCATTTTCCAGTACCTCCTCGGAGCGGAGAAACTTTATCGTGTTCACTGCAACCATCAACATGTGAATCATCCCTACACCTCCACTTCTTCCCTTCAAACACTCACCTGACGTCAAACAGACATTGTTCGCAAACTACTCAGCCTTCAGGACAACAGCGACTACAACACCACACAACCCTGTCACAGCAACCTCTGCAAGACATACTAGATCATCGACATAGACACTACTGTCACACAAGGGAACATCACTCACCATGTACACAGCAGATTCTCATGTGACTTGGCCTATTTTGCGTACCTCATACGTTGCAGGGAAGGATGCCCGGAGGCATGGTATATCAGCAAGACCATGCAGATGCTACGGCAAAGGATGAATAGACACCACACAACAATCACCAGGCAGCAACAATCCCTCCCAGTCGGGGAACACTTCAGTGGTCAAGGACATTCAACCTCTGATCTTTGGATAAGTGTCCTCCAGGGTGGCCTTCGAGATACACAGTAACACAGAATTGCCGAGGCGAAACCAAGTTCTGTACCCATGAAGATGGCCTCAACCATGATCTTGGGTTCATGTTATGCTACATGTGACCATGCCACACTGTTCTGTGTCTGTAAAATCTTTCTTACTGTCTTGTTTTGACACCATCACCCTGATAAATCATTATGATCTTTCTACCTTAATTAGTTTGTACAGTTTTGGATTACTTGTTACTCAGTTAGAACCTTGGCATCCGACTCTTACACCCATCATGTTATTCCAGCCATTTGGTTTGTCTCCAGCACCACCTTATTTTTGATTTTTTCTAATTATCTCTCAGCCTCAATTAATCAGACTATTGATCATCTCTTCACTTGCTATTCAGTTATTGATAATTTACTCACACCATCTGACACTTTTGATCACCTACAGAAACCTACTATTCAACCTGTCGACACCCCATTCACACCATTTGTACAATCTTTTGATCTCCCTGCCTATAAATTAGGTGCCTGTGTGCTTCTCTTCACTACACCTGATAAATGAGCAGTGCTCCAAAAGCTTGTGATCTCAATTTAACCTATTGGACTATAACCTGGTGTCAAGTGACTTCTGATCTTGTCCACTCCAGTCCAACACCGGCACGTCCTATTCACAGATGTTGTGACACACCTCTGGAGTAGGTGGGACTTGAACCCTATTCTATGCTGAGAGATGCTGGACAAGTCTAACACAGTCAGTGCTAACCGATAAAGAGAATGCTGACAAAGTATCAGTTGAAGCAGAGATGGTCAAGGGAATGAGTAGGAATGATAATGATGATAGGCAGGATATACAGGGAAATGCTTGCTATGCTTAAAGTGGGATAAGCCACCTAGGCCAAGTGGCTTAAATTCCAGGGTGCCAAAGACTTTCGGATGGAGATAGCAGAAAGCTTACAACAACTTTCCAAGGTGAACGGTATGAGGGTATTTCTAATAAATAGAAGTAGTCAGTTTAGCATCAAGGCTCGGTAATTTTTCGAAACTAAAATTGGGTACAAATGAACAGGAGCTCAGAGAGGTTTGTGGTAATTAAAGAGAACCAGAACAGATTTGTAATAAAGATCATGCTTGGTTAATTGATTTATTTTGACAAAGTAACACAGAACGCTGGCAAAAGGAATGCAATGAATGTTATCTATACAGATAGTAAGGAAGTGCTTTTAAAGCAAGCACCTAACAAAGCACCACATAAAATGTTGGTTAACAAATTCAAGTCCAAATTAGAGGATATTAGTGTCAGTTTGGATAAACTAAATGGTTTGAGGATAGAAGACAGCAAGTAAATTGTTGTTCTTCAGTTTGCAGGATGCTTGACAGTTCTAAATCCCAATGATCAGTGTAGTTTTTGTTATATATAAGTAATATGGAATATTGCAATACCTAGTAAAATTACAATATTTGCAGATGATACCAAACTTGGAGGAATGGGATCATACTGATTAACAACAACAGTATAGCGGTAAACCAGCAGAATGGGTAGATTACTTTTAATACAGAGAGGTGTGTGTGCGGTGATGCAGTTTGACAGAAGACGTAAGGAGAGGCAACATAGACTTAAGAGCATACTTATAAAGATTACTGTGGATCAGAGACCTGTAAGTTCATCTTTTGTATGTGCTGATCTTATAATAACATTTTGAGAGACCCAATAGCAAAACATGTTAAAAAGTCCTGCGCTCAAAAGTAGAAAAGATAAGTTAAGACTTCATAAAGTTAATTGTTCGGCCACAACTTCGAGGATTGCTCCCACTTCTTGTCAGCACAAGTTTAAGGAGGATGTGAGGCTCCTTCAGATGTTGTAGTGGATATTTACCAGAAGGGGTCCACGGATTTTAGTGACAAGACTAAATAGCAGAGGTGAGAGTTTCTCTTCTTAGATACAAAGGAGAAGTTGAGGGATACTTTGATAGATGTGCAAATTATGTCAGATTTAGCTAAGGTTAACAGAGGAAATCTGTTCCCAATATCTAATTACAGGTCTAGATAACAGATGTTTAATGTTTTGAGCATGAGATGCAGCAGGAGTTTTTTTTTGCAGTGAGTGCTAATGACCCAGAGCTCAGTTCATACAAAAACAGTGGAATTGGAAAAAGACAATGACTTCAAGTGGAAATTGGATGAGCACTTCAGGAAAATGCATTTAGAGGTCTTTGGAAATAGAGTGGAAAAAGGATGTTGCTCTCCAGAAAATCATATTGAACTTAATGTGTTGAGTGACCTCCTGCTGTACCGTAAAGTCTCTTCGACTGCATGATTCTGGTCAGTCGCTTTCCCTGATCTGACAGTTGTAGACTGGATCCGTTCCTTACCCAATTGTGCTCCCTTCAAATAGTGAGGGTTGAACAAGCATGTGTGGCTTGACGTTCTGCACAGCAACCATACAATTGGTTTGGAAAGCTGGAAGCAGGCACTAATTCCACAGTTGAGTCACTGCAAAATGTGCTCCACAAACATTCAACTTCCCAACCTACTGTCTTCCTTGTCCACTGCATAAGTGTAGAACAGTTGCAATTTTGCCCTTGGTTTTCAGAGTATACAAAGAGCAGGAAGAACTAATGAGGGTGCAATGTAGTGTCCCTACCTAAGCCAAGGAGTCCAGGTTCAAGGCTCTGCCTGCTCCAGTGGCATGTAATGATAGCTCTGAACAGGTTAAAGAGAAAATGGCTGCAATGAGCATGTCTGCTTCCACGAGCTTTACAAAGTTACTCCAGGTGACTTTAGCCTCACTGTCCCTCATCAATGGGACCTAATCTGTGGGCCAGGAATCTGTCAGGTTCCAACTGGTGTGTTGCATCATGATGTCCGCTTAGTGCCTGAGTCCATGATTTCTACTTAAATAAGGCTGCGGCTGTGTTTGGTGTGCATCACCTGTCTCCTTGAAAATGGTCTATTAAATCTCAATTGGCCCCAACTCCTCGCTTTTTAGCCAATGCCTCCCATTCCTGGTCAGCTGCAGGACATCAATTTTGAAGGATTCATAGAATTCTAACATGCAACAGGAGGCTGTTTAGTCCAATCTTCCTTTGTTGGTTCTGAAATCGGTATTCGATTTATCTGCTTTGCTGTCTTTCATTCCCCCATGGACTTGTAGAACTTTCTTTTTTCTCAGTATTCATCCAATTCCCCTTTGAAAGTCACTTTTTAATCTGCTTCAACCAACCCTTCAAGTAACATATTTCAGTTGTAACTTGCTGCATAAATAAATTTCTCCTTCTTGTCTCTTAAATCTGTGCTCCCAAGTATTCCTCCAGTGGCAACAGTTTATTCTTACTGTATCAAAACACCTCCCGATTTTGAACAGGGCTACTCTACCTCATCACAAACATCTCTGCTCTCAGGAGACCAGTCCAGGCTACTTGAGTCTCTCCTCACATACTGACATTTAAGAAGTGCTGTACAGACTAGAAAATTCAAATAGTTTCCAGCATGACGCAACATTGTCATCCCTCTAAGTTACTGCTTGATTTATGAAGAATGCTTACAGATATCAAGGTTACTGCAAGCTGTGTAGTTGTCAGACTGTGAGGTGGTTATTTATCATTGAATCAATACACATAAGAACAAATTAATCTGGAAGGCTACAGAATCATTTTAAATGCACCACAATTTAGCGTACACTTGATCATGCCTGCTGCTCATCAGAATGAATTTTCTGGTAACAGATATTTTGAAGTAACACACATGCTGCCCATAAATTTTCAATCACTCAGTTTAACAGATGGAAAATCATGAACTGCAAATACAAAATTTCCAGATGTCTCTTCCTCACTGGACTGGACAAACAGCAATCGTCTAGGACTGCAGTCAGTGTTACTGTAATAATATATGGCAGCTCATTGTGTGTAGTAAACACAACGAGGAGTTCTAGCATCCTTTTCTCTTCTATTTTTAAAGAAATCTTATTTCCAAGATTGCCACCTCAGTTAGCTCAGTTGGTGAGGTGGTCAGAGAATGTGCCTAATAAGCCAACAGCATGGGTTCGAGAGGTTCGTTTCCCCATCCTACTCCATGCTTGTGGATGATTGTCCTCAATATATACATAACCAATTGTTTCTCATTAATGAAGAGAGATAACGATGGCGCTCTGTGGACTATGGCTCCATAATGTTTCCTAATCTTACATGGTGGCCCAGAAAACAATGCAACAGAACCAAAATGGTTAAAGGAGTCACCAACGGTATGAGACACCAGTCAGAAATAGTTGATTCCAGTTCTTGGGTATTTATGATACTTCCCAATTGGAAGCAGTTTATCCTCACTATTGATCAGTCAGCTATTACCCGGTTGGAAACAATCAGTTCCAGCCTGCTTTAGCCAGCTGGTGAAAAAGTTGTCACCCTTTTTTTCCCGCTTATCCCCAAACAGCCCAATTTATAGAAAAGCAGATTATTGAACCCACCTTTGAGGAATTAAGGTCTTGAGGTCAGCATGACAATGTCTGCCATTGTGGATAACTAGTGAATAAAACCGAAAGGGAAGTTATGGGCAGCATGGCGGTTAGCACTGCTGCCTCATAGCGCCAGGGACCCAGGTTTGATTCCAGCCTCAGGTGACTGTGTGGAGTTTGCACATTTGCCCCGTCTCTGTGTGAAATTCCTCCCACAGTCCAAAGATGTGCAGGTTAGGCAAATTGGTCATGCTAACTTGCTCATAGTGATCAGGGATGTGTCAATTAGTTGCACAAGTCAGGGGAAATGTAAAGTAATAGGTTAAGTAATAGGTCTGAATAAGATACTCTTTGGAGTGTCGGTGAGGACTTAATGGGCTAAATGGCCTCTTTCCATAATGTAGGAATTGTATTATTCTATGATAAGACTGCTTCCACATCTGAGGATGACGCATTTGGTGTTATTATGGTTGGAAAGTCAGGCTTGTAATGTACAAGGATCTGGGACAAATCAGTCAAATGATTGATGACAATGTCAAGACAATTATCATGCCTTCCCTTGTCGCGAACATTGCCTGAGAGTTCATTCACTCTGGTTAAATGGTTTTAGAAGTTCTCCATCTGGCTTACTATTCCCATGAGCTGTTGGAGTGCTGTGATATTGCTGGGTGGTGGAAGGCTCCAGATTGCTTCTGTCATTTGTGATTCAGTATCTGAACAATATATGACAAAAATGTAAACATTGGTTTTGAGAATTCATGCTTGTCATTAAGTGTCAAGCTTGCATCCTGGAAGTTTGTCAAGATTCTCCTTACTGATGTTATATAGGGCTTTAGGGGAATCATGGATGGCTATATGGTAGCTTCTGTGCCTTCTATTTGTTGGACATTGTCCACTAGGCAATCTCAGGAGCAGACGTGATGCTAAAGGCAGGCAATTTTAAAATAATAATAATAATAATTTTAAAAATCAAGTCATTAGTGTTATGAACATCGTCAGCTCTTTGGAATCCTCAAAGAGTCATAGAGTCATACAGCACAGAAACAGACCCTTCAGTCCAACCAGTCCATGCTGAACATAATCCCATAATGAACTAGTCCCAACTGCCTGCTCCTGGTCCACATCCCTCCAAACATTTCCTATTCATTGACTTATCTAAGTGTCTTTTAAAAGTTGTAACTGTGCTCGCACCCAACATTTTCTCTGGAAGTTCATTCCACACTCAAACCACCCTCTGTATAAAATATTTGCCCCTCATGTCTTTTTAAAATCTTGTCAGCAAACTTGTAAAAGAAGTTGGGGCAGAATTTGGCAGCACAGTCATAAATTTCTCAGGAATATAGTAGAGAGTGAGTATGCAACCTTGCTGGGCACTGGATTATTGTGGAAGCCTTTGAATGTGAAGTTGGTTCTTCCTGGGTTTTATAGTTGGATGGATGAAAGTTGCAGGGTGAACTGTATCAGACATTTAAGAACAGTGACTGCAGCTCTTGTTCAATTTGATGTGTGTATGGTACCCACTGATGGCAATGTTTCTGCTCCTCTTGTTTATGACTCTGGAAAGTGAAAGGAGTCATTGCTTGACTTTGCCTTTAAAGGTAGTTGTCAATGTTTTCTGAATATGGACTTCTGTAAGGAAATGGGAGTGCTGTTACTCTAACCATGACTTTGTGACGTATGGGTTGGTCTTCCTCCCCACCATCCTTCACAGGATGAAAGAGGTCATGGCTTGGGTAACTTGTAAAATTATGATTGCTGCCATTTCTGTGCCGTTCCCCTGTTGCTGACATGACATGCTTTCATTTTATGCACCCTCCATGAGCTTTGCCCTTGTTCAGCTACTCTGGGACTCTCTATCATCTGGAAGGATTATTTTGGTGAGTTATCATAGAATTCCTTGCCCACTCGAGCCTACCTCAGTCAAAGTGAGATACAAGAACAGAAATTGCTGGAAAATCTCAGTAGGTGTGGCAGCATATGTGGAGAGAAATCAGAGTTAACGTTTTGGGTCCAGTGACCCTTCCTCAGAACTTCCTCAGTCAAAGTGAGGATATCTTCAGGAACCTCACAGTCAGAGATTCGAGTTCTCTGTGATTGTCGTCACTTTGACATTGCCTCTTTGGCACATTACCCATTCAATGCTCAGTAGCTATTCTTGGAGTAAAGTCTTCATTAACCCTTTGCTCCACATTGAGTCAATTCCCCCATTACTTACTCCAATCCTCCAGCTCGGTGCTGTGGGCCTACTGTTCTGGCTTTATTTTGGGCCTCTTGCTCCTTCTCATTCTCCCCATCGCTGTTCACCTGTTTCTACACATGCTCCACGTTTCAATGACACTGCTCTGTAAGGTCAGGCGGCAGTGTAGATTGCTGGTTTCCCAGTGCTACTGCCTTTAACAAGCCTGTTTCAGAGCAGAAATAAACTGACAGGACAGGAAGGAAAACCTACAGTATAAACACATATGTCAGCACAGGCATCTTTTACCAAATGTGCACAAGTGCTAGGGTTCTCGGCATCCATGGCCTCAGCTGCATTCCTTCTCTCATGCATCTGTGAGTACAATTCAACATGTCAGGATTTCAATGTGTTTTCAGTGATGCTGTCTGTGTAATTTTGTTTTATGCAAGAAGTAACAAAATGAAACAATGAACATGTCGGCACCTCAAATAGATTTTCATGTTGGTAAAAGCTGTTTTACCTGCCCATAGACTATATCTTTGGAATACTGCAAATTAAACACCTCGTGACATAAGAGTCAAAGCTTGTTCTGACAAAATTAATTGATAGTCAATGCTAGTACCACAAACAAAGCAAAGCAGCCACACTTAGTTACAATTCCCAGAAGGGCTGTCGTGGGCCCTCATTAGGTTAGTCCTAGTTCACAGTTAAATAATCACCAGAAAATCACAACATTGTGTATAGGAGTTGGGAGGTCATGTTGCGGCTGTACAGGACATTGGTTTGGCCACCTTTGGAATATCAGGAGGATGTTGTGAAACTTGAAAGGGTTCAGAAAAGGTTTAGAAGGATGTTTCCATGGTTGGAGGATTTGAGCTACAGGGAGATGCTGAATAGGCTGGGGCTGTTTTCCCTGAAGCATCAGAGATTGAGGAGTGACCTTATAGAGGTGTATAAAATCACGAGGGACATAGATAGGTTAAATAGACAAGGTCTTTTCCCTGTGGTAGGTGAGTCCTAAACTAGAAGGCATAGATTTAGGTTGAGAGGGGAAAGAGTTAAAAGGGACCTAAGGGGCAACTTTCTCACACAGAGGGTGGTGCATGTATGGAATGAGCTGCCAAAGGAAGTGTTGGAGGCTGGTATAATTATGATGGTTAAAATATATCTGGATGAGTAAATGAATAGGAAGGGTTTACAGGGATATGGGCCAAGTGGTGACAAATGGGACTAAATTAGTTTAGGATATCTGATGAAATGGACAAGTTGCTGAACATCTCTATAACTCTGTAACTGTTTACATGAGAAGTCAGCTGTTGGAATTGGGAGCAAATTAATTTCTGGTTCTTCCCAGCACAAATTAGAAATCCCATTTAGAATTCAGTTAGCAATTTTCATCTGATCTTTCCTTCTGAGAAGTTGCAGGGTATTCTTAAATTGGAATACCGTTGGATTGTTTGCATTGGAAATGGAAAGGAATGCTTGTTGCTATGCAAACCTTATAATAGAACAAACAGCCATTTACTGCTATTGGGAGTCATGCTTGGTAGCAAGGCTAATTTATGAACAATCCAGTGTAGGAGGGATAAAAATGGAAAAGTACAACTGTATGTATGGCCAAAACATTTCCATATCATAAAATATGTTTTGCCACTCATTTCACTGAGCCAAGTGCTTTCTTTGGCATTTAACATTGAATGGAAATAATTACTGAATATTTCCAAATTGTATTTTCCTTCCTATCATGCTAAGTGCTGTGGATGCATACTGATCCATTTGCAGCACACTGGAGAAAAGGGACAGTTTAGCCTGTTGGATTAATTCAAGCCCTTTCATTGTTTCAAGATGAAAAAGCAGATTCTCTTCAGCGGATCAGTGTGGACTCGATGAGCTGAATGGCCTGCTTCCTCACTGTAGGGATTTTGTGATTCTACATGATAATAACATTTGGCTTAATTTTTGGGTTACATTATTTGATAGGTATCATGAACCAGGATGTTAGATGCCTGATTGGAACAATCGAAATAACACCAAATTCATAGGCCATTAATAATTTCATGAAATGTGCAGCATTGGAATTTCTCAGAAACAGACAGACTCGATGGTACATTGATTAGTGTCATAGCATTTCATTCCAGAACCACATTTAAGTCCAACTTGTCCAAGAAGTCTGTCTTACCTGATGATTCTACATGAAGGAGCTTGGATATTTCAAACCAGTTCATAATGGGGTTGAGGTTAGATCGAAGATTACTAAGACAGTGGATATCAGAATAAGATAGCAGCTACCCATAGATATCAGAATTAAAACATTGCTGGGGCAGAGTAGCAGGAGATCATGCCTGGATCCAGACTGTAATGTACTTGGCATGGGAATACTTTATGGGATTGCTCACCCACCTACATTGCACTCACCAACATTAGCTCCATTATCCGTGTAACTAGGGTTTTTGGTAGGGCTTTACAATAAATAATGGGGGGAGAGGTTCAGTTGCATGGAAAATTAGGGAAAAAGTTAAAGGGGAGAGGATTCAGCAGAGGACATTAAAGTTTCCAGAACTGTTAATAGCATAGAAAATATGGAAAGGGTATGGAGAGTATAGAATGTGCCAGGAATCTAACTTTTAGCACAGCAATAAGAGGACAATCAATGCAAGACTGAGTGTGCTGTACTTAAATGCACGAGTTTTCTTAGATATCTAAAAGGTAAGAGAGAGGCAAGAGTGGACATTGGACCACCGGAAAATGAGGCTGGAGAAGTAATAATGGGGAACAAAGAAATGACAGAGAAACAAATTAGGAACAAATTAGTTTTTATGGTGGAAGACACCAGCAGCATACCAGAATATCAAGAGAGTCAAGGGCAGAGGTAAGTGTAGTGACCATCACTAAGGATAAGGAGCTGGGGAAGCTGAAAGGTCTGAAGATGGATAATCACTAGTAAGAGATGGACTACACCCCATAGTTCTGAAGGAGACAGCTCAGGATATTGTAGACACATTGATGATGATCTTCCAGGATCACTGCAGTCAGGGAGGCTTCCAGAGGATTGAAAATGGCTCATGTAACATCCCTGTTTAAGGAAGGAGTGGGACAGAAGACAGGAAATTACAGGCCAGTTAGTCTGATCTTGGTCATTGGTAAGACTCCATTATTAAGGATGAAGTTGCAGAGTGCTTGTAAAATAAGGTGGAGCCAGCATGGCTTAATCAAGGGGAAGTCATGTCTGCCAGATCTTTTAGAATCTTTGAGGAAGTAAAAAGCAAGTTAGACTAAGGAGAGCCAGTGCAGGTGATCTATTTGGATTTCCAGAAGGCCTTTGACAAAGTGCTACACAGGAGACTGCTAAATAAAAAAAGAGCCCATGGTGTTAGGGGTAAAGTATTGACATGGATAGAGGATTGTCTGACTGGAAGAAGGCGGAGAGTAGGGATAAAGAGATCTTTTTCAAAATGGCAGACAGTGAGTGATGAAGTTCTGCAGGAGTCAGTGTTAGGACCATAACTACAGTATATACTCATGCATAGGTCAAATTTTGAAGATGGTTTTTTAAAGCTGAAATTAGGGGGTTAACTAATACATGAGGTATTGTTTTTGAGGGAATGAAATTCATGCTTGGCATGAGTCAAAAAATGAACAAACAGGAGCCAGATCTCTATATAAAATAGTAAACAACAAAAAGAAAAAGAATTATGGTCATTATTAAATATTTATCAACAAAACAACTGTCTTGATTCTGCCTGCTATAGTAGTGTGGTACTGTACTATCATACTATTACAGTAAGTCTGAAAACCTGCAGTAGAGCATGACGGCTGGAGGACTGGAAGACCCAGAATTGAGTAGCACATCCAGCAGACTGGAAATCCGGAGTGGAGCGCCATGGGCAGGTACATTGACTCATAAATGATAGTCTGTAACTGTGAAGAAAGAGGGTCGACTTATACATGAGATATATGGAACATACAACATTTGTTGACCAAAGATAAGGAGTTAGCTTATACATGAGATCGACCTATACAAGAGTTTATATATTATTCACGTTATACATGAATGGACTGGACAAAGGAACTGAGGGCATTATTGCTAAGGTTGCAGATGACATCAAAGATAGGTGGGGAGGCAGGTAGTGTTGAGGAAGTGGGAAAGCTGCAGAAGGACTTGGACAGGGCAGGAGAGAGCGCAAATAAGTGGCAGATGGAATATACTGTGGGAAAGTGTGAAGTTATACACTTTGGCAGGAAGAGCAGAGGTGTAACCTATTTTCTCAAAAGGGGAAAGCATTGGAAATCTGAAGCACAAATGGAATTGGGAGTCCTAGATCAGGGTTCTCGTAAAGTTAACATGTTGGTTCAATTGGCAACTAGGAGGTCAAATGCAATGTTAGCATTCATTTCAGAGGGCCAGAATACAAGAGTAGAATTGTACTGCTGAAGCTGTTTAAGTCTTTGGTCAGACTGCGTTTGGAATATTGTGAGAAGTTTTGGGACCTGTATCTAAGGAAAGATGTGCTGCCATTGGAGGGGGTCCAGGGAATGATTCTGGGGATGAAGGGCTAGCCAAATGAGGAGCAGCTGAGGACTCTTGGTTTGTATCCGATGGAGTTTAGAAAGATATGGGGAGATTGCATGAAACGTGTGGAATACTGAAAGATTATAGAAAGAGTGGACTTGGAGAATATGTTCCCACAATTATTAGAGACAATAAGCTGATGGCACAGCCTTAAAGAGAAGGAATGACCCTTTAGAACTGAGATGAAGAAGAATTTCTTCAACCAGAGAGCAGTGAATCTGTGGAACTCATTGCTGCAGAAGGGTGTGGAAGCCAAATCATTGAGTGTATATAAGACAGAGGTAGATAGGTTCTTGACTGGTAAGGGGATCAAAGGTTACAGGGAGAAATCAGGAGAATGGGGTTGAGAAACTTGTTAGACATGACAAACTGTTGGATGAGACTTGAGGGCTGAATAACCTAATTCTGCTTCTATATCTTATCATCTTTTGGGTGCAGTGAAACACAAATCCAGTAGGTTTTAGATATGGTGAGCAATTGGCTCCACACAGTTACTATGCAAATGGTTCATTTGAAATCAATTCCCATTGATTGATAGACTGAGCAGTCCACATAGTGGACTGGAGACTGGGAAACAGAGTTAATCCTTTGGATATTCTGACATTCTTGGAAAAACAGATTCAAATAACATTGCCAACAAGGCTCTGTGTTACAGAGCTGTTTAGTAAATGTCTACAATGTGCTCTATCTAATCATCAAGAGAAACTGACAGGACTGGGAAGAAATAAAATCACTTAATTCCCTCTTTTGAAAATTGCCTATCTGCTGCATAATCCTCAGCTTGATCCCCAGACTGCAGTGAGTCATCTGAAACCCATGCTCAATACCAACACTAGCAAGAAGGAAAGTCAACAGCTTTTGCTTCTGATTATTTTACAATGACTATATGGCGAGACATTATTGAGTGGGTGGTCAGACCCAAAAGAACAGAAGTTTATCAAAAATCGATGAGGATGAAAAAACCCATTGGTTCTCTTCTCTTCCCTTTGAGCTGTGTTGTGTATTCAGGAAAAAGACACAAATCTGACAATAAATAAAACAAACTAAAAATGAGTGTACTAATTACCATTTCTTATGAAGTTAAGAGCTGCCTGGTGGAGTTTCGCAGGAATTCTCTGCAATAAATTTACAGGATTTCAATCCACATGTCCGGAAATTCAAAATTACTTTAAATTGTTTGACTCTACTTCAAATAGAGGTTTCAGGAAGTGACCAACAGTTATCTTTCATTAGAGCTTTCAAGCATGCAAATAAAACACGAACCTTTCCCGATATAATTGTAGTTTATATTTTAAAGTATGATGCAGAAAAAGATGGCCACAAATCAGTTTGTGAAGTGTTCTCAATTCTTTTTATGTAAATGTAAGCAGCTTCGTATTGTGGGCTGAGTCTGATTAAGTCTCAGTCTCTAATCAACTGCAAGTTAAAGTTGTCTGAAGATTTGGTCTGCTTAGCGTTCTAATGCAAAGCAGAATTTTTTTATTCTATACATCATGGGCCTTTCTTTCTGTAGTTTTAATAAAAGACAGATATTTCTAACTTTTACTTTAAAAACCAGTTGCTCAATATTTTAAAAATTCCATTTATTGCTCTGTTTATGTGGACTTCAATTGATTTAAACTGTATTAAGCAATGATTAATAGAATTATCCTGAGCCCTAATGTAAAACAGATGATATTTTTCATGCTTATTTTGTAATCAAATGCTTCATCCTCAATTAAACACAATAAAGGTGAATGTAATAGATGAATCAAGTAAGCAGTATTGAGTACTGTAGCATTTCAAGGCCAGAACAAAACCAATGATATCTAAACTGGCTTGGTCATGTTCAACAGATGGATGAAGGTTGTATACTCAAAATTTCCTTTATGGTGAAAGGGCCACTGGTGATGACCTGCAAGACGTGCATGTCTCCACTACAAGATGACATGTTAAATGACAAAGGTAACATCATTAGCACTGACAACTGGGAGACAACTGCCAACAGCCATAATCTCTGGGGGCGTGCTATTTGGGAGGGACATTGAAAGAGGCCAGCAAAAATGAATAGTCCTGCTGGCAGAGAGGAGGTTTTGAAGAAAACAGAGGCCAGCAAACCTTTCAACCTCTGAGTCAAGTGTCTTCCTCAGAGATAGTGATTGTCAGAATTAGACTCCTAATGCCAGGAGACACTTAGCACATAACTGAGGTACTGAGGAGCAACCCATCTTTTCACAAGACTGACAGCTGCTAAAGGAACTGCAAGGTCCGAACAGGGGGTTTAGAAACAAAACTTGTCTACCACATAAAAATTTACTATAGGCTGTCATTATTATACAATTACAAGCTTAAAATCCACTGCCATAGAAGCCCTTTAAAAGTAGCAGATTGCTGTAATTTGTCTCAACATTCCTGTTTTGGGTAATTGTTTGCCAGCATGTGTTCTGTGGTGGACAGTCAGTTTCCACGCAACACTCTTGCTTGTTCATTGTAGTTATGAACAGTTGAACATTTCTCTTGACCCCTGCAGGCCTTTACATGAGTCATAAGTTCATTTCCTCTTCGTGGAGCCTTGAACATTGTCCCAAATGGCAAAAATGTCACCTACTCATCAGAAAGGCTCGGAAAAAGCAAAAAGTCCTCTTAGGTTGAATAATACAAGATATATTAGCATTGGTGGCAGTTCTAAAAAGGTTCACTGGGCTGATACCAGATATAGAGGAATTCGTTAATGATGAGATATTGAGTAGTTTCGGCCTGTATGCATTGGAATTTAGAAGTCTGAGAGGCAACCTAGTTATACAGTCATAGAGTCATAGAGATGTACAGCACGGAAACAGACCCTTCGGTCCAACTCGTTCATGTCAAGCAGGTATCCTAAATTAATCTAGTCCCATTTGCCAGCACTTTGTCCATATCCCTCTAAAACTTTTCTATTCATGTACCCATCCAGATACCTTTTAAATGCTGCAATTGTACCAGCTTCCATTACTTTATGGGCAGCACGGTTGCACAGTGGTTAGCACTGCTGCCTCATAGCGCCAGAGACCCGGGTTTAATTCCCACCTCAGGTAACTGTCTGTGTGGAGTTTGCACATTCTCCCCATGTCTGCGTGGGTTTTCTCTGGGTGCTCCGGTTTCCTCCCACAGTCCAAATAAATGTGTAGGTTAGGTGAATTGGCCATGCTAAATTGCCCGTAGTGTTAGGTGAAGGGTAAATGTGGGGGAATGGATCTGGGTGGGTTGCTCTTCGGAGGGTCGGTGTGGACATGTTGGGCCAAAGGGCCTGTTTCCACACTGTAAGTAATATAAACTTCCTCTGGCAGCTCATTCCATACATGTACCACCCTCTGTGTGAAAAGGTTTCCCCTTAGGTCTCTTTTATATCTTTCCCCTCTCACCATAAATCTGACCAATAAAGGATAGCATACCAAATGCTTTCTTCACTATCCTATCTACCTATGACACCACTTTCAAGGAACTATGAACCTGCACTCCAAGGTCTCTTTGTTCAGCAACACTCCCTAGGACCTTACCATGAAGTGTATAAATCCTGCTAAGATATGCTTTCCCAAAATGACTTATCTGAATTAAACTCCATCTGCCACTTCTCAGCCCATTGGCCCATCTGGTCAAGATCCTGTTGTAATCTGAGGTAACCCTCTTCGCTGTCCACTACACCTCCAATTTTGGTGTCATCTGCAAATTTACTAACTATACCTCCTATGTTCACATCCAAATCATTTATATAAACAATGAAAAGTAGTGGACCTAGCACCGATCCTTGTGGCACTCCACTGGTCACAGGCCTCCACCACCACCCTCTGTCTTCTACCTTTGAGCCAGTTCTGTATCCAAATGGCTATTCTCCCTATTTCATGAGATCTAGTCTTGCTAATCTGTCTCCCATGGGGAACCTTATCGAACGCCTTACTGAAGTCCATATAGATCACATTAACCACTCTGCCCTCATCATCCTCTTGGGTACTTCTTCAAAAAACCTAATCAAGTTTGTGAGACATAACTTCCCATGCACAAAGCCATGTTGACTACCCCAATTGGTCCTTGCCTTACCAAATACATGCACATCCTGTCACTCAGGATTCCCTCCAACAACTTGCCCACCTTCAATGTCTTTGAAACATACTGCTTCTTAGGGTACTTGCCAGGGTAGATGCAGAAAGAATCTCAGAGTAAGGGGGTCACCCATATGAGACAAATGGGCAGGAATTACATCTTTCAGAGAGGAGTGAATCTGTGGAATTCTCGACCACAGAGGATCTTTTAAGGCTGTGTCATTAAATATATTCGACGCTGAGATAGACAAATTTAAATCAACAATGGAATTAAATGCTTAGGGAAAAATCAGGAAAGTAAATTTGAAGAGTATCCAATCAGATTTAACTCATTGAATGGTGGAGCAGTCTCGATGGGCTGAATGGTCTACTTCTTCTCTTATGTAATACAAATTTGTGGAGAAAAAAATCCGTTGTAGCACTGTTTTTTAAAAAAAAGGACACTCGCTATTGGAATGCATAGATTCACAGGCCTAGTGGTGTGTTTCCAATTTCAGTAGGCTACATTGTCTGAGAGCTGGAAAGGTTTATTTGATTGCTGACCCCTTCTGAATGCTTGGCTGGGTTTCAAAAGCTCAAGAACCACATCTCAAAAAGGATTATGTAAACAGTTTGACTATTTTAAGAAGTTATTAAATCATTAACTACCTTTAAGGTTAGTGAAATAAATTTTCTTCTTTTTTACAGTCAGATTACCAGTGAGGAGATTTAAATACTCTTAATTGGTTTTGAAGAAGACATGTCTTTGTTCAATATGGCATATATGAATGATAGCACTATTTTTTTGAAGTTTTAATCCTTTGCAATTTCCATTCAGAAGATTACCTGAGGATTTCCCATACAATATACTAGGTGACTAGCTATGGAGGATATATATGGTGGAGGGGTGGTTGGGTGGGATTTGGAATCATATATGGGCATGTATGCGGCTTGACTGCCCCATTTGACACTCATATGTAAATGTGATGTAAATAGAGTATTAAATAGAGGTGGGTGTTCCAGCCTTGCCGTTTTCCTGCTTCCACTGTCACTTTTGGCCGAACTCCAGAGGAATTCTCCAGATTTTTCTTTGCCCTGATTTTTTCTTTTGCATCTGTAGTTTTTTTTAAGTAAATTCATTCACAGAATGTGTGCATTGCTGGCTGGGTCACCATTTGTTGGCCTTCTCTAATTGCCCAGCATCAACCATGTTACATTGTGTCCTGAGTCCCAAGAAGGTCAGGCCAAATAAAGATGACAAATTTCCTTCCCTGAAGAACATTTGAGAGTCAAATAGATTTTTCTCAGCAATTGGCAATGGTCACCATTAGGGCAGCTCTTTATTCCAGATTTTACTGAGTTTAAATCTACTATGGCAGATGTGAGATTCAAACTCACATCCCCAACAGTTCTGGATTGCTAGTCCAGTAACATAACGAATGTACCACTGCCTTCCCTTGAAAATGATGTGGAGATGTTGGAGTTGGACTGGGGAGGACAAGGTCAAAAATCAAACAACACCAGGTTGTAGTCCAACAGGTTTATTTGAAATTGCAAGCATTCAGAGCTCAGCTCCTTCCTCAGGTGTGGTATAATAGTTAGGTATAAGATATAGTATTTAGAGTCATAGAGATGTACAGGATGGAAAAGGACCTTTCGGTCCCACTCATCCATGCTGACCAGATGTTCTAAATTATTCTAGCCCCATTTGCCAGCACTTGGCCCATATCCCTCGAAACTCTTCCTATTTATAGACCCAGATGCCTTTTAAATGTTGTTATTGTACCAGCCTCCACCACTTCCTCTGACAGCTCATTCCATTCATGCACTACTCTCTCTGTAAAAAAAAAATGTCCCTTAGGTCCCTTTTATATCTTTCCCCTCTCACACTAAACCTACACCCTCTAGTTCTGGACTCCCCCATCCCAGGGAAAAGACCTTGTCTGTTTATCCAATCCATGCCCCTCATGATTTTACAAACTCTATAAGGTCACCCCTCAGCCTCGAGGCTCCAGGGAAAACAGCCCCAGTCTATTCAACCTCTCCCTAGAGCGCAAATCCTCCAACCCTGGCAACATCCTTGCAAATCCTTTCTCAACCCTTTCAAATTTCACAGCATCCTTCCTATAGCAGGGAGACCAGAATTGCACACAGTATTCCAAACATGGCCTAACCAATATCATGTACAGTCTCAACATAACCTCCCAACTCCTATATTCAGTGCGTTGACCAATAAAGGAAAGCATAACAAATGCCTTCTTCATTATCCTATCTACCTGCGACTCTACTTTCCTGCTCTGCAAGGTCCCTTTGTTCAGCAACACTCCCCAGGACCTTACCATTCAGCGTCTAAGTCCTGCTCTGAAGTTAACAACTTTAAAACTAGCTGCCCTTGTTGAATCCTTTAATCAGTTAGGAGGTAGACTGCTGATTAAAATCACTCATACACACATTCACAAACCACATGCTGGGGTCGGGGGGGGGGGGTGGGGGGAGTTATTTAAATCAAGATTCTTTTCTGTCAAAGAAATAAAACCTGACCTCAGTTTAAAGCATTGACAGATTCAAAGCGGGACCTCACACCTAAAGTGCATTGTCTAAACTGAGATGTCACCTCTTGTACCTTGATAAAACCTTTAATTATTGAGGGACAAGGAATTTGAAAGCAATCTGGATTTTGCATATTAATCAGCAGTATGCCCCCTTACTGATTAAAAGATTAAACAAGGGCAGCTAGTTTTGAACTTGTTAATGTTTTGCTTATAAATACGTGTCTTCTACCTCCCTATCATACTACGTCTGAGGAAGGAGCTGAGCTCCGAAAGCTTACAATTTCAAATATACCTGTTGGACTCTAACCTGGTGTTGTTTGATTTTTGACCTTGTCCCCTTGAAAAGGATTAAGTAGATGACGGAGATTAGTGGTGTTAAATCACGAGTGGAGAGCTTGATAGATCAATTGTTTGCTGTCTTTTTCACACATGCACATCATGACCTCTCAGATGACTGAAGCCAGTCTAGGAGATTGCATTGACCAGTGTACATTAACACTAAGTTACTTATATTTGATGTTTCTGTTTCAGTTTGAACACATTTGAATGATATAACTGGACTCAAGATTAATGAATAGTCAAAACGACTTGGATTCCAAAAATAACTTAGCCAAAATTGCAACAGCAGAGATTTTGACTTTGAATGGGATAATATACCAATTATATCAGCTGCTCTCTGAAACCTGGCCATTAGAATGTTAGGATTCTGTTAGCACATTAATTAGCCAAAGGCAGCATCATAACTGTGCTTATTTCTTTCCTGAACTGAAGGTCACACATGCACATTGAAACATTTAAACAGGAGTTCTTACAGCTCCTGTAGAGGCTTTGAGGGGAACCCTAACTGAATTTTTCTTGCCTGCTTGCATTATCCCAACCATAATTCCAGCCAAAAACAATTGGCTCAGCATTACAGGAGCTGAATCTGGAAATGTCTTTTTCTAAGGGTATAGGAGCACAGCTGGTACTGTCATTACCAACTGAGATGTCAGGCAGACAAGCACTAAGAGCTGCAATGAGTTTTAATGCAACAGATTCTCTTGTATCTAATCTGTTTTTTATAAGAAAAATGAACTTGTTCTAAATTAGATTATCTGATTTTGCAAAGACCACAGACATTTTCTGGAAGGAAATAAAGAATACCATTCCTGTCAATGTACCTGAGTGAATAACTGATGCAAAGCAAGATGTGTCACATGGTAGATCAGTTTAATCTTTATTAGACAATGACTGTTGAACAAGACTGCAGTAGGAGTCTGAGAAGTTTAACGCTGCAGATTCTGAAGTCTTGTTCATCATCCTCAAGTTGGAAATCAGCAGGAAATAGAATGATAATCAGATTTATATGCAAACCAAACTGTTAACTTTTATTCTGATCTGACAATATGCTACTGGGTGAAATATGAAAGCACAGAGTTTATGTTAAAATCTTCACTGCACTATTAAAGTAATTTTTTGAGTGAAATGCTTTGATGTGATGAATGTAAATATTGTCAAAAGATCCATTTTTAAACATTAATTGCTGGAGTCATCCTTCTGTTCTACTTCATTAACGCCACACTATACTTTGCAATGCTCAGTTTGGAGATCATAATGCTTTGTTTTTTTCCTCCTCAATATCAGCAGCACAAGAAGGTTTCCTGAGGGGTTGAAATGTGGAATTAATTCCTGCAACATCAGCTAACCTAAATTTCCAGTTCTTTGACTCACTCAATGTTGGGGTCAGTAGAGCACTGGAAACCTAGAGTCCAGAATTTCCTCAGAAACTGGAATGTTTTGACTTTAATGTGTCTGCATATTTCTGTGCATGCGAGAGCAACATCAGCTACAGGTTTCTCTGCTTGAAGTCCAATCATATAAGGGGCAGTCCAGAAGAGTTGCAAGACCAAATAGATTCATGTCATGTGCTTGGTATGTATGGGTAGAGTGAAGATTCAACCCAAGGGAATGTCCATGCTGAGGTGTGGTAGCACTAATCTCAAGTTAAGGTCAGAAGTCACACAACACCAAGTTATAGTCCAGCAGGTTTATTTTAATCACAAACTATTGGAGCACTACTTCTTTGTCAGGTGAGGTGAAGAGAAGCACACAGGCACAGAATTTATAGGCAAAGAGATCAAAAGATTGTACAAATGGTGTGTGTGGAGTGTTGACAGGCTGACTAATAAGTCTTTGCAGGTGATCAAAAGTGTCAAATGGTGTGAGTAAAGCATCAACAATTGAATATCTAGTGAAAGGATGGCCTACAATCTGATTAATTGAAGCAGAGAGATAATTGCATAAAAATCATAATAAGATGTTGCTTAAGACAAACCAAACAGCTAGAATAACATGCCGAGTGTATGAGTCACATGCCGAGGGTCTAACCAAAGTAACAAGTAATCCAAAACTGTACAATCTGATTAAGGTAGAGATATCATAACAAGCTATCAAAGTGATGGTGTCATCACTGATTAAGTGGAAATTAATGAAGATTTTACAGATACAGAGCAGTGCGATGGGGTTACATATAGCACAACATAAATCTAAAGTCATGGTAGTGGGGTTGGGGTACGTATCAGCTGTTGATGGGCTGACTCTTGCCTGGGAGGATAGACAGAGGAGTAGGGATTCCAAATCTGAGGCCCCAAGATGCATTCTGGTGGGGTTTGGGCTAGGAAATCAGAGACCTTAGTAAAGGAAGAAATTGAAAGCTTTATTGGGAAATGTCAGGGTGAATGTTGAAAAGCTTGAGGATGGTGAATTGTGGATCTGGGCAATAGAGCAAGCTCTAAGATGTCAAATGGAAACCTGCTGTTGGGGTAGGCAAAGTGTCATCATAGGAATGTTGTAGGCTTTGTAGAAACACTGTGGGGAGAGGTCAGAAGCCCCTTGGAGAAGATTAGGAGTGTGTATATGTATGTTCAAACCTAGAGTGCCAATATGGAATGACTTGGCTGCATGGTCCACTCGCTGGCCAGGCTGACTAAAATAAAAAAACGGACCTAATGGTTAGTGTGTTGAAAATTAATAGATAAAACTTTTTGGGTGGAATTTGGAGCAGCAAAATGAATAATTTGCCATAATTTCAATTCAATCCAAATGCTTCTCATACAATTATCAACCACTCTTGCCTTAAAACATGAATCTACGAAGATCTGATTAAATTAACGAAAATACAGATGACACTGATTCCATTATGTTGACAATCCTGCACTGGGATGCAATTAGTCTGAATTCCAACACCCACTTCTCAGAGTAATGAGTAACAGACACTTAAATAGGGCCAAGTTTTCGGCTTTTTTCCCCTCCTTTCTCTCTTAGTCATTCCAGTGCAATGCCAAACCATCACATTGCCAGACAAAGAAACCATTCACAGTCTTCACTGTGGAGCCAGAAAGTGAATGAGAGTCAGGAGATGCAGGAAGGGAAATGGAAAGTTTTGTGATAAAGGAAAAGCAGTGCTGGAGAGAAAGAAAGAGATATGATAGAAAGGGAAATGGGTGGGGGAATAGGAAGACTGAAAGAAGTCAAGGACCCCACTGAAAGTAGAATGAATCAGAAGGCACAGACTGGCATACCAAATGTACAAAGGCCATTCATTGTGAAACAAGAGACTGAGAGGGATGAAGAAGTATTTAAATATGAAATATCATTCGAGTTGTATAACATATTCTAAAATTATCCAAACTCAACGTTTACATACTTGTCTGAGCCAAATTCTGAGCACTATGTAGAACTGATAGACATGACATTCAAAGACAGTCTTGCACACTTCACATGCTATGGAAGTCCAGTTGATATGTGTCCATTGTTATAATTTGTACATAGTTCATAATCATGCATGGACAAAAGTCCATAAAAGAGGCTTTTTATAAATCTGTCCAAGCCAATTATAGCATGAAATAAAAGCTGATTGGATGAAATAGGTAGTGCTGGCAAGGCACGAATTGAGAAGATGGTGGTGACCTGCCTTCCTGAACTGCTGTGGTCATTGAGTGGTAGGCACACTAACAGTACTGCAGGAGTACTGAGCTGAAAAATGTGTTGCTGGAAAAGCGCAGCAGGTCAGGCAGCATCCAAGGAGCAGGAGAATCGATGTTTCGGGCATAAGCCCTTCTTCAGGAATGAGGAGGTTGTGCCAAGCAGGCTAAGACAAAAGGTAGGGAGGAGGGACTTGGGGGAGGGGCGTTGGGAATGCGATAGGTGGAAGGAGGTTAAGGTGAGGGTGATAGGCCGGAGATGGGTTGGGGGCGGAGAGGTCAGGAAGAAGATTGCAGGTCAAGAAGGCGGTGCTGAGTCCAAGGGTTGGGACTGAGATAAGGTGGGGAGAGGGGAAATGAGGAAGCTGGAGAAATCTGCATTCATCCCTTGTGGTTGGACGGTTTCTGGGCGGAAGATGAGGTGCTTTTCCTCCAGGCGTCGTGTTGCCATGGTCCGGTGATGGAGGAGGCCAAGGACCTGCATGTCCTTGGTGGAGTGGGAGGCGGAGTTAAAGTGTTCAACCACAGGGCGGTTGGGTTGGTTGGTGCGGGTGTCCCAGAGGTGTTCTCTGAAACGTTTCGCAAGTAGGCGGCCTGTCTCCTCAATGTAGAGAAGGCCACACGGGTGCAGCGTATGCAGTAAATGATGTGTGTGGAGGTGCAGGTGAATTTGTGACGGATATGGAAGGATCCCTTGGGGCCTTGGAGGGAAGTGAGGGGGGAGGTGTGGGCGCAAGTTTTTCCTTTCTTGCGG
>NC_057716.1:13105788-13127184 GCF_004010195.1 Chiloscyllium plagiosum | reverse complement strand
CACCCTCACTTTAACCTCCTTCCACCTATTGCATTGCCAACGCCCCTCCCCCAAGTCCCTCCTCCCTACCTTTTATCTTAGCCTGCTTGGCACAACCTCCTCATTCCTGAAGAAGGGCTTATGCCCGAAACATCGATTCTCCTGCTCCTTGGATGCTGCCTGACCTTCTGCGCTTTTCCAGCAACACATTTTTCAGCTCTGACCTCCAGCATCTGCAGTTCTCACTTTCTCCTTGCAGGAGTACTATCAGTTACAGGTAAACACATTTCATACCTGTTGGATTTTAAGTCTTATAGCATTTCTTTCAGTTCTACACTTGAAAAACATCAAGTCCAAATGTTGACATGACCTTGAAAGAAAGGTAGTGTAAAAAGAGTAATTGTCTCTTTTTAGTGGCAGAAGAGATGAAAATTAAAAAGGTATTTTCCCAAAATCAAATTTCAGTTTGTCATATGGGACATTGGAAACATTCAGCCCATATACAAAATACCAACTGTTAGTTCCAAATGGCCAAGCAGGTAGACCCATCAGCCAGAGTGCCAGCTGAACTGACCTTCCCCTAAATACCTGATGCATGATTTCACTTCAAATGCTTAAATTTAACAGCATGTACCTGAATTACGAGAATGAGAGGTGTGCAAGAGGTTGCATAAAATATTGGTAGCCAGCCCACATGTCACACTCGCACTGCATCACAACATAAGGTCAGAATTGGGGGCATTTGATGATGATTACAAAATACCCAGTACCATTCACAACTTATCAGGTATTGAAGCAGTCCATGTCCATATGCAATAAAATGTGGAAAACATTCAGGTTTAATCTGAGAAATGACATGCCATGTTGCTGACTGCCTCGCAGTACCACAAACTTGCCTAGCCCCACAAAGTTGCGCACTCAGTTGCATGTCATTTTAATTTTTCACCTTGCTCCCACTCCAATCTTTCTGTCCTTGACCTCATGCTGTGTTTGCTTAACATTCATTACAAGTACAAGAAACAGTCACTCGTCTTTCTACTGAATGTTTTGCAGCTTTTCTCAATCCATTGTTGAGCTGAATAATTTTAGATTGTGACGTCTGCTTTTATAATTTATATTTCTCTGCTGGTTTGATATCTTTCTTACCACCTTTAGTATTATGCCAACCCCACATCCTCTAAACACAACTTACTTATCATCTTCGGCCTTGTATAAGAACATAAGAACTAGTAGCAGGAGTAGGCAATTCAGCACGTTGAGGCTGCTCTGGCATTCAATATGATCATGGCTGATCTCATCTCGGCCTCAACTCCACTTTCCTGCCTACTCTCTGTAAGGATTCTCAGAATGGGCATTGTCGGGGTAACCTTCACCTTGGTTATGGCTACCATGCTCAGCTCTGCCCTGTTACTCTTCGGAATTTTTGGGATATTACACATATCTTCCACTGTGAAGACTGAAGCAATGTAGGGGTATGGGTGGGTTGCGCTTCGGCAGGGTGGTGTGGACTTGTTGGGCCGAAGGGCCTGTTTCCACACTGTAAGTAATCTAATCTAATCTAATCTAATCTAAACAAGGCATCAACCCCTCTACTCTTCCTACCAAAGTGCATGACCTCACACTTTGCCATGTTGTACTCCATCAGTCACTTCTTGGCCCACTCTCATAATCTGTACAAACCCTTCTGCAGCCTCCCCACTTCCTCAATGCTACCTATTTCTCTACCTATCATTGTATTATCTGCAAACATAACCAGAATGTCTTCAGTTCCTTCATCTTTATTGTTAATGTATAAAGTGAACAGTTGTGGTCCCAACACTGAGCCTTGTGGAACACCACTTGTCACTGGTTGCCATCCTGAGAAGGACCCTTTAATCCCACTCTTTGCTTTCTGCCAGACAGCCAAGCTTCTGTCCATGCTAGCACCTTGCCTCTAACATCATGGATCCTTATCTTACTCAGCAGTCTTCTGTGCAGCCCCTTGTCAATGGCCTTCTTGACGCCCAGGTAGATAACATCCATTGGCTCTCCTTGGTCTAACCTGCTCGTTACTTCCTCAAAGAATTCTAGCAGATTTCTCACGCATGAACTCCCCTTGATGAAACCATGCTGACTTTGCCCTTTTTTTCCCCATACACTTCCAAATATTCAGAAATCTCATCCTTCACAATGGATTCCAGGATCTTACCCACAACTGAGGTTAGGCTAATTGGTCTGTAATTTTCCATCTTTTGCCTTATCCCATTTTAAATAGGGATGTCATGTTAGCCATTTTCCAGTCCTCTGGGACCCGGCTTGATTATGGCAATTCCTGAAAGATCACCACTAATGCCTCCACTATCTCCTTTAAAACACTGGGGTGTAGTCCATCTGGTCCAGGTGATTTATCCACCTTCATGCCATTCAGATTTTCCCGCACCTTCACCTTGGTTATGGCCACCATGCTCAGCTCTGCCCCGTTACTCTCCTGAATGTTTGGGATATTACACATACCTTCCACTGTGAAGACTGAAGCAAAGTAATTATTTAGTTCCTCAGCTCTTTCCTTGTTCCCCACAACTATGTCTCCAGCATCATTTTCCAGTGGCCCATTGTCCACTTTTGCCTCTCTTTTGCCCTTTGTATATCTAAAGAAACTCTTACAGTCTTCCTTTATATTACTGGCTAGCTTATCCTCATATTTAATCTTCTCCCACCTTATTTCTTTTTTTGTTGCCCTCTGTATGTTTTTGTAAGCTTCCCAATCCCCTGTTTTCCCACTGCCCTTTGCCACATTATGTGCCTTCTCTTTTGAGTTTATGCTATCCCTGACTTCCCTAGTCAGCCATGATTGCCTCATCCTCCCTGTGCCATGCTTCGTCTTCTTTGGGATGAGTCTCTGCTGTGTCTCCTGAATTACCCCCAGATTCTCCCATCATTGCTGTATTCCTGCTAGGCTCCTTTTCCAGTCAATAGCTTCAAATCGTGTTGGTGTGTGGCTTGGTGAGGAACTTGCAGGTCATGATGTTCCCACATATCAGCTGCCTTCATCCTTCTAGGTGGTGGAGATTTTAGGCTTGAAAGGTGCTGTTGAGATATTTGATAAGGTGTTGTTGTCCATATGTAGGTAGTATTTAAGACAGTACTGTATGCCAGTGGTGAAGAGTGTGAACTTCGAACGTGGTGTATGGATACCAATAAAGGGACTGCTTTATCCTGGATGAAACCAGGCTTCTTGCATGTTGTAGAAATTGGACTCACCAGACAAGTGGGAAGTATTCCTTCCTGATTTGTGCCTTTGGATGCTGGACAGGACTTTGTGGTGAGTTACTCACCACAGAATTGATAAGCCTCTGACCTGCTCTTGTATTTATATGGCTGGTCCCAGTCAGTTTTTTGTCTGTGGTAACCCCAGGATTTTGACACTGGGGTCGCAGTGATCGCAATGCCAGTGAACATCAAGAGGTGATGGTTAGACTCACTCTCTTATTGAAGATGGTCACTGCCTGACGCTTGTGTACACAAATGCTGCTTGTAAATGATCATGTTTTATTTTTTACTTTTCACAGATTCCTTTCTGGCATATTAGTCGATTTTAACAAGACATTTTAGCATTCTGCCACTGCTAGAAATCATCTTCCTCAACCACAGTTTCAGTTGGCCTTAACACTGGATAACAGTTATAAAGCAGTTACATCAGTGGACAATGGAGCTTTTACTGTACAGTTGGCATTAATTCCACACAAAATTGGCAATCTGAGTTTATGTCTCTTGAGTACAAGTTTGATTAGTATGACTACTAGTGTACCGAATCAAGTACAAGAAACCTCAGAGTTGCCAGGAAAACTGCAACCTAAAGAAGTTTCCAATTCACATAAAATGGCAAGAGCAAAATAATAGATAAACAGATTTTCTCATGAAATATCTTGAGTATTCAAACGATTCAATTGCTCCAACTAAAATTGTATTTTTTAATGGTATCTGCAACAAATCTGGAATCAATGTCATTCAAAAGCCTAAGAATCTTTATATAATAATCATAAAATTCTACACATTGATTTGGGTTGGACTTTGTACTAACAGACCTGAATTTTCCATTGACCAATGTCCTGGAGAAGTGAATTTACTAATTTGTCATCATTTATGTCATTTAAATGTCCCTTGAGGTTTTTCCACTGAAATCCTATATAAAATAGGAGCATTGTGTATGTAGTACTGAGTAATCAGAATTCAGTTTTTAGATGGTGCTGGCTTTTAAAGATTTGGGCCAATAACAGATATGTGGGGAAGTATTTAATTATCTTAGCTGAGTATCAACTCTCCTCTTATATCAGTGGTTATCTTGTCCCCGTATTGAGAATGCCTTCCATTGCAAATTCCAACAAAGGCAGAGAAAGGACTAGAGTAGAAAATAATGATATGATATAGCAATATCTTTATTGCTGTGCTTTGCCAGAAAGATGGGTTGGAGTTGTTAACTCAAGACTTTCAAAAACACCTACTTCCAGATAAGATCTTAACACTTGTTCTTTCATTTCCAGAAACCTCATAACTGCTGCCCAAAGTCACCTGGAAACATTGTTCAATTGCTTTTCTTCACAAACTTTGCTCAACCTTCTTGGAGATGCCAGATTGGTGATTGGGATCTTGCTAGATGGCACCTTTAATGTTAATGACAAAGATGAGAGATTAAGGCTGAAGGATTAAATCTGAAATAAAATTCCAGGGGAGTTGATTACACAGTTGTTCATTCCTTCAAGCAAGCAGCTTCTGTCAATCCGACATCTGACCAGGCTCAGAAATAGGTTTGTATGTTCTGTCTATGTATCAGCTTACTAAGTCAAGATGGAAATTCAATTCTAGGTAAGCCTAAAAATCCTAAACCAATGCCTAGGCTGTGCAGCAAAGACAAAAATGAAAATACAAATTTTCTGGTTTAGAAACATCAAGTTTCAGTGCTCTGGCATGAAAAGTCATCCACTTTCAACTCAGTATACACAAGGCAAGCCTGATTGACCATGAGATACTCTAGGTTGATGTTGACATTCCTGCTATGCAGGAAACCAAATTAACCAATGTAGACTTCATGCATCAAGCCAGCTATACTTCTGTTGGTGTGCCAAGAGCACAGGTGACTATTATGAAATTGGTGTCAGCTTCACAGTCGTGCAATCAACTGAGGCATACTTCATCTTTTTGTATATATCAATTGGTAAGACCATTGTGTGTACTTACATACCAATGTTGTATGCCAACATCCCAGACATGGATCAATTCCATGGTTCGCTTATACTTCATTCTGGAACATATTCCAAATAGGAACGGTTTAGTTGTTCTAGTTGATGGGTACATGATTGGTCATGTAGACATTGTAACCAAAACATGTTTTAAGAGTTTGAGCTTTGGAAACAGCAGCCCTAGTCTGTCAAACACATTATAGCGAATTTGCCTTAATGAAATTCATATTATAGTAGAATGACCTGTGTTTGGTAAAGGTGGAATTTTCAAAAAAGATTGGTTGAGAGGTATTCAACAGAGAAGGCATCAATCATTGAAGCGAAAGCTTTTCTGAAGCATACCATAAACCCACCAACAGAGAGAATTGCATGTTCTGAAAGGAGCCAATGCAGACATAGAAAAGGACATTGGGTAGGCACTTTTGGAATATTGCATGCAATTCTGGTCTACCTCTTATCGGAATGGTGTTGTTAAACTTTAAAGGGTTCAGAAAAGATTTACAAGGATGTTGCCAGAGTTGGAAGGTTTAAGCTACAGGGTGAGGCTGAATAGGCTGTTTTCCCTGGACCATCGGAGGCTGAGGGGTGACCTTATAGAGGTTTATAAAATCATCAGGGGCATGGGTAGGGTAAATAGACAAAATCATTTCCCTGTGGTGGGTGAGTTCAGAAGACATAGGTTAAAGGTCAGAGGGGAAATATTTTAAAAGAACCTAAGGGGCAACTTTTTCACGCAGATGGTGATACGGTTATGGAATGAGCTGCCAGAGGAAGTGGTGGAGGCTGGTACAATTACAACATTTAAAAGGCATCTGGATGGGTAAATGAATAGAAAGGGTTTAGAGGGATATGGGCCAAGTGCTGACAAATGGGACTAGATTAGATTCGGATATCTGGTCAGTATGGACGAGTTGACTGAAGGGTCTATTTCTGTGCTGTACATTTCTATAACAAGTGGACGTTCAATGGATACGTAAGGGATCAACTTATGTCAAGAAATCCAAACTGTCTGTGGCCTTGGGAAACTGAGTAGATAGAATCACTCTAGTATGAAAGCAGGCTATTCAGCCCACCAAGTCCACACTGGATCTTTAAAGAATATCTCATCCAGACCCATTCTAATCCTGCATTCTCCATGGTTAATTCACCTACTTACATATCCCTGGACACTATAGACAATTTAACATGGCCAACCTGGTTAACCTACACATCTTTGGTCAGTGGGTGGAAACCCACACAGACACAGGGAGAACAGCAAATTCCACACAGACAGCCACCCAAGGCTGGAATTGAACCCAGGTCCCTGGCACTGTAAGGCAACAGCACTAACCACTGAGCCACTGTGCTGCCCCATTTGATCTGCTGAGATCAAAAGGGTGCTTGATCCTGCTATGACCAGGTTGCAGATTGGAAATCATCCTGTTAATTCTCCCTTTTCATCCCCTTAATAAGTGACTGAAAATAGAAAATGAAGTGGTTTCCCTCGCAAGAATCCTGAAATATATATTTGGAGCATTTATTACCGGTCTCCTTTACTTTTGGAAGTATGTCTGGAAATTATTGGTTAAATCGAAATTATAATTCTTGTGCATATTTGTGGATTTTATTGAAAGCTAATCCATTCCTTGGTTCTGACTGTTTGAGGTGTAGTTGCTGTGGAAATGGCAATGTGAACATAAACATTGATGCTGGAAGTTATAAGTAATAGGTTTAAATGTGTCACATAAAGGTATTGAAACTAGAGTATTTTTATACATTTTTTCCTTCCAGTTTTCACTTCTTTCCTCAAAGAGATGATTCATGGAGATTTTCAAATGCACTCTTTCCTATCTAAGGGAAGAAAACTCATTTCATTTACAAAGATTCAACACTGAAGCTTGGTAATCACTTCTAAACTATAGTCAGAAAAGTGTGACAAAGTAAATAATGCAGCTGGAAGAAGATTGGCCATCTTTAATGATAAATGCCCCTTTTAAAATGATTAAATGTGCAATGCTGTAACTGAGTAAATATAGTTGATGAATGAAGCAGTTAATAATGGGCACTGCTAAGAGCATTGCTTGTAAGTTGATGTGAATCATTTGAAAGTAAATATTAAAACCAGTTTCTCTCTTATAACTTAGTATTTCAAGAGACATCAAACAAATGCTGCCTTGATGTTAAAGGCAGTCACTCTCGACTCCCCTCTATAGTTCAGATCTTTTGTCCATGCTTGAATGAAGGTTATAATAAGATCAAGAGCTGAATAGTTTTGGAAAAATCAAAATAGAGCAGCAGTGTCCAGTTTATTATGAAGCAAGTGCTGCTTGATAGCACTATTGACTATCTCGTCCATCACTTTATTCGATAGTTGAGAGTAGACTGATGGGGCAGTAATCGGTGAGTTGAATTTGTCCGGGTTTTTGAGTACAGGACATACCTGGGAAATTTTTCACATTGTCAGGTAATTGCCAGGATTGTAACTGTACAGGAAAAACTTGGCTGTGGACAGAACTAATTCTGGAGCTCAAGTCTTCTTCACTGCTGCTAGAATGCTATTAGAATCCATAGCCTTTGCAGTACCTGCAGCGCCTTCAGCTGTTTCTTAATGTCATGTAGAGACAATTACCAAGACTGAAATAATGATGCCATTTAAAATAAAACAGAATAGTGTAAGGAGAGAAACACATACTATTAAGTCTGGCAAAACAGGAGCACTAATCAGTAGCATTGGTCTGGGATTATAAGAAATTGTTACAATTTGTTATGGAATTCTACAAAAATTGTAATAAAGTCTATAGTCTGTGGCAGAATTCCCAGAAAATTAATGTTGACCAGGCCATTACAGGAAGCATAACATAAAATTTGAAAGTTTATTTTGTGAAATAAATGGCAACATTTTGAAATAATTATAATGTGGTATTACTGAAAAAAATCAGATTAGAAATTAAATTTGGAATTAAATTAGAATTCTATGTTAATTCCTAAAAATAAAGAATTTCAGACTGTAGTCAGAAATGTGGATTCATTAGGGAATAGATTACCAGTGAAGAAAAGCAAAAGTAACACATATACCAAGAACTCAACCTGGTGAGAATATGTTTTCTGAAAGAAACAGTAGCATTAATGGAGCTCAGATATTGTGTGCTTTTGACTTAATGAGGAAACTCAAGTTGGCTTCCCTAAGGCAATGCCTTTAAAATTATTTAATTGTATATGAAGTGCATATGTCTTAGTCTTTAGTATTTATAAATTTCTGCCAGCAAGTTTGTCCCTAGTGATTCAATGATATTGTCTAGTCAGTCTCACTCAGAGTCAGAGTCATTCAACTGGCGTGCATATTGGAAACAGTCCAACTCAAAGGGAGAATGAGCAGTTTCTGTGCATTTTCTCTGGACATAAGTCATACTTGTATCACAGAGAGGTACAGATTCAGAATGGGTTTCATGTGACTGAGAACATACTGTATCATACAGCTGCATAAAGATGTAGATCAGTTCTGCATATGTGACAGAAATTTATTTACAAGAATTTCTCAAAGATGTCTGCAGCTCAAGATGTCTAATCCATGCTTAAAGCTTAGATTCCAGTATGTTTTATAGTTTGTTTACTTATCTCTAAGTCACCATGCCAGGCTTAACAAGTCAAACACAGTGATATCAATAGTAAAAAAGATTCATATAATCAAACACAGAACAATTGAACACAGCAGCCTGAATTTCTGCATCTTTCTCATTGGGAAAATGATGGCAGAGTCATAGAGATGTACAGCATAGAAACAGACCTTTCAGTCAAACCCGTCCATGCCGACCAGATATCCCAGCCCACTCTAGTCCCACCTGCTAGCACCTGGCCCATATCCCTCCAAACCCTTCCTATTCATATACCCATCCAAATGCCTCTTAAATGTTGCAATTGTACCAGCTTCCACCACTTCCTTTGGCAGCTCATTCCATACACGTACCCCCCTCTGCATGAAAAAGTTGTCGCTTAGGTCTCTTTTATATCTTTCCCCTGTCACCCTAAACTTATGTCCTCTAGTTCTGGACTCCCTGACCCCAGGGAAAAGACTTTGCCTATTTATCCTATCAATGCCCCTCATAATTTTGTAGATCTCTATAAGGTCACCCGTCAGCCTTCGATGCTCCACGAAAAACAGCCCCAGCCTGTTCAGCCTCTCCCATAAGCTCAAATCCTCCAACCCTGGCAACATCCTTGGAAATTCTTTTCTGAATCCTTTCAAGTTTTACAACATCTTTCCGAATTGCATGCAACTCTGGTCTCCTTCCTATCAGAAAGATGTTGTGAAACTTGAAAGGGTTCTATGGACATGAACATGCAAATGATTCAGAGCATGTGTAGCTCCCTAACCCACTCTGCCATTCAATAAGACCTTGGTCTTGATTCCACTTTACTGCCTAACCCCATTAAACATTGGCTGCCTTGATGGTCAGGAATCTTTCTACATCGGCCTTAAAATTATTCAGTGATTCTCCATCAAATACTTTCTGAGGAAGAGAGACCCTGAGATCCATTCATAGTGGATATGGAGTGAGTTGACATGGTAGATCTAAGTGCAAAAGATGATGTATAGGAGGATGTACAGGTTGACATAAATTGGCATAGATGCTGTAAAGAGTAATTGCAGACAAACAGAGGGACAGAAGTTGGCATCCAAGCAATGAAAGCCCATGGAGGTCTTTGGAACAATAAGTTGGCATGTGTCGGCATGGACAAGGGTTGAGGACTGTGTAAATGATGATGTGTAGTGAGAGCTAAAGAGCTTTTTCTTTTAATGTTGTGCAAAGCTTGGACAAAGTGCTTGTGCACTTAGGCAAGCCTTCTGCTCAGAGCACCTCTGTAAAGTTTTTGGAGTTGCTGTTCATGACTCCAAGACTACCAGATCCCCAGATCAAAAATCCAAAGTTCTAAACCCTTTCTGCCCAGAATTGGTTTTGCTGAGTCAAGAAATGTGATTCCAAACTGGGAGACAAAATGATGGCTTCCATATTTCCTCCTTATAAAACTAAAAGCCATACTTTAAGTTAAGTCACACAAAAAGAAAGTAAATATGAAGCATTCAGCTTGTCCATTCACTCTAAGTTCATAAATATTCTTGAGACATAGTACCAAAGTCTCCTGAGGTCGAAGAACTGGAGGTCGGGTCTGTGTGATCAACTCGATGGGGCGAATGATCAACATCACAGTCTTTCATTAGAAAAGGAAATATATCCTCATAATCATCATTGTGAAATGTTTTTGTCTGCTCATGATCAAATGTCACACTTGTCACTTAGTGTTGTCTTCCAAGAAATAAGAATTGGTTTTGACCTAATGCTGTTCCAGACATGGATAATGCAAGCTTGTGGCTGGAGAATTTGCTGCCTGATGCAAATCTGATCACCAGCACCAAATCACAGCTCATTTGTCATAGTATGCTTTGATTTTACCTGGTCACTTCTCAATTTTATATTTTGCTTTAATTGATGTTGGTGGCTTGGGAATGGTCTGTAGCATGTGAAGTTATGACCAATCCTAATTGAGCTAGTGTCTTTCCAGTCAGAGAGTGCGGTATGGATTGATTGTGCAATGGGAAATTAATGGATTTGCCTAGGCCAGAAGAATATACAGACAAATTCCAAAATTAAACATCTTTCAACCCTTCTCTATTTTTGCAACTAAATTCTGTTAATTTTAAAAGTGGACAATCTTACTGGACTCATAAAATGGACAAAGATGATCACATAATCATATTTCCAAAAGCTTTTGAACCCCCTGCATTGTATAGACATTCCACCTAAAGGAGTACACATGAAGGCATTGACATAAATAACCAGGAAATGAGCCAGCTGCTTCCAGCCAGCTCTCAACAAAGGAAAATATCAAGATTCGTTATGGCAGAATGGGTGCTATATGCTTTTGTAGTTACCACATCACCTTGCAATGGAACCTCTAAATGGGGGATGTAATGCTAATTTAGCTCAATTACTTTACAATTAGCCACTAAAATGAGTTATCAGCACTCTGTGCCTGGCCTTGTCACATGACTGAAACTGGAACTGGGCAAAAGTGAGGACTGCAGATGCTGGAGATTAGAGTCAAGAGTGAGGCGTGGGAAAAACACAGCAGGTCAGGCAATGTCTGAGGAGCAGGAGAATCGACATTTCAGGCAAAAGCCCTTCATTAGGAGGGCTTGGAACCGGTTGAATTACTTATATATAAGTTTGTGCGAAGATTTGTAGCTCGGGTGCTCGTTGCTGTGGTTCTGTTCGCCGAGCTGGAAGTTTTTGTTGCAAACGTTTCGTCCCCTGGCTAGGCGACATCATCAGTGTTTGGGAGCCTCCTGCGAAGCGCTTCTTTGATGTTTCCTCCGGTGTTTATAGTGGTCTGTCCCTGCCGCCTCCGGTTGTCAGTTTCAGCTGTCCGGTATATTGGGTCCAGGTCGATGTGTTTGTTGATGGAGTTTGTGGATGAATGCCATGCCTCTAGGAATTCCCTGGCTGTTCTCTGTCTGACTTGCCCTATGATAGTAGTGTTGTCCCAGTCAAATTCCTAGAGGCATGGCATTCATCCACAAACTCCATCAACAAACACATCGACCTGGACCCAATATACCGGACAGCTGAAACTGACAACCGGAAGCGGCAGGGACAGGCCACTATAAACACCGGAGGAAACATCAAAGAAGCGCTTCGCAGGAGGCTCCCAAGCACTGATGATGTCGCCTAGCCAGGGGACGAAACGTTTGCAACAAAAACTTCCAGCTCGGCGAACAGAACCACAGCTACTTATATATAAATTCTGGGAATCTGAGTTAGTTGCTGTTTGACCACCAGAGGGAAAGCAGGATACCAGGTTGATTGCAGCCTACCTTGGACTCTGTAGCTATCTCCACATTTCTGTTGGGATGTTTTCTTTGCAAGAATGAAACCTCCTGCACCCAGCTGGCAAAATAATCTACGATTGAACACTGACCTCCAGGAAGTTGTGACCCATAAACCGATTTGTTTTCATACATCTGGATTTACCAAACTTGGAATTTACAATCTCTCCCATCCTGTCTTCCTTAACTTCCTAAGTGTTTATATGGAGTGGTAAAGCACTTTCACGATGTTTTGAATGTTAAATTTTCATAAACCCTATCACTGATTTCATCTTAAAGAATTTTGTTGAGAATTCATTTCAAATATTGAAATCCAAAAATAGATTTGGGGAACACGCTTAGACCTACTTTAGCATGGGATTGTAGTAAAAAGGGAAAAGAGTAAATCAAACGAAACCTTACTGTGGTAGGCTTAAGGGGGGAAAGTAATCATAATTTAAATTCACCCCTTTTCCCCTTTGCCCGTGACAGATTGTTCAAACATTCTCCACTTTGATATACCAGTTCTCAGACTATCCTTTATCCAATTATTCAATTGTACAATATCACCAGAGACCATAGATTGTATCACAACCTTAGATGATGATGAATTTATACCTTGACCTGAATGGAAACAGCCATTGTCTATGATGATGGTCTGGAGTAAAGCATATCATAGGGCATTCCATGGAGCTGCAGCACATCTTTGTCAGTAACAAAAGTTGGAAGGTAACAGATTTGAGCTGCTCTGCCATCACCTACTCTCAGAGGTGAAGTCCTTAATTAACCAAGAAGTGAGTTAGTAGCACTGGGAGTGGTCTGGAGGCACAGTAACCTTCAGGGCTTTGGAAAGGCAAGTGGTAGTATGACTAAGCTAATACAATGAAGCAACAGGAAGTTCAGTGCTACCATAGGCAGAGATCCATGAAAGACACAAAGCTGCTACAATGACTCCTAGTGACTGAAAGGCAAGGTATAGTGTTTGTGGTATCTGGAGAAAAAAATCCAACCACAGGTAAAATGTGGCCTGGATGGGGGCCAGCACCAGAGAAGTGACCAGAAGGAGCTGAAGAAATTGATCCTATGCTGATAGGTAGGTAACTATGTCTTGAGGTCAATGGCATAGAGGAAACTCTTGCTGAGTAGTCTGAGTGCTGCGTACACTAAAGGAAAGGATTTAGATATGGAAGGGGCAAAAGTGGGCATTAGGATGCTGGAAAATGACACTGGAGAGATAATAGTAGGGAATAAGGAAATGGCTGAGGAACTGAATGTTTACTTTGCATCAGTCTTCATGGTGGAAGACACGAGTCATATTCCAAATATTCAAGAGAGTACAGGGACAGAGCTGAGTATGGTAGCTATCACTGGAGAGAAGAACTGAAAAACTGAATGGCCTGATGGTAGCTAACACCATCAGATGGACTATACCCCAGAGTTCTAAGAGATAGTGAAACAGCTGAAGAGATAGTGGAGGTGTTAGCAGTGATCTTTCAGGAATCGCTAGAATCAACAAGAGTCCCAGAGGACTCAGTGAGGCGTTCGACAAGGTTCCCCATGGGAGACTAATTAGCAAGGTTAGATCTCATGGAATACAGGGAGAACTAACCACTTGGATACAGAACTGGCTCAAAGGCAGAAAACAGGATGGTGGTGGAGGGTTGCTTTTCAGACAGGAGGCCTGTGACCAGTGGAGTACCGCAAGGATTGATGCTGGGTCCACTACTTTTTGTCATTTACAGAGGAACCTCAATTATCCAAATATCAAATATCTGAATATTGGATTGTTCGAAGGGGATCTCAAGGTCCCAATAGAAACATTACGTCAAAGAGCTGTTTCAACCCTGATCGCACCTTTTGTTTACAGGTACAATGATTAAAAATGAACTTGGCTCACTGAAATGCTGCCGAGAGCAGTCCTGGACAGTTCAGGCACCGTCGCTATATGACTGACCTCCTGCCCTCTCTCTCCCTCCACACTTTCCCTGGAGTTCTACACAGGGGTGAACCCTAAACCCCGCTTCCCCAGATAATCTCTCCAACATTGTTCTGTACAGGGCAAAGGTGGAAGCTGTCAAAAAGTTGCAGTAAAATGTTCAGTGCGTGTGTGCTATTTAGAGACTTACCCCACAAAGGCAGCAGCAGTCTTACTGTTGGTGTACAGTCCAGCTACCCCAGAGGTGGGGAGCGGGGGCGTGGATGGGGTCAGACAGTGGGTGGGGGTGGACGGGAGGGCGGGGTGGACATGGGATGGGAGGTGGGCAGAGGGTGGGAGTGGATTTGGGAGGTGGGTGGGGGCGGGATTGGGGGGCAGGGCTCACACGTGGTGTGCTGCTGCCTAGTCTCCTGAACAGGGAGCAGACTTCACAGAAAATCCTAGCCCCAGAGGAAATCAATTAACCGAATAATCAATTATCTGAACAAAATAGTGCCCGCCCATCTCTTCAGCTAATCGAGGTTCCTCTGTATATAAATGATTTGATTGGGAACGTAGGAGGTATAGTTAATAAGTTTGCAGATGACACTAAAATTGGAGGTGTAGTGGATAGTGATCAGATGGGCCGATGGGTTGAGAAGTGGCAGATGGAGTTTAATTTAGATAAATGTGAGGTGCTGCATTTTGAGAAAGCAAATCAAAGCAGGATCTATACTTAACAGTAAGGTCCTGGAGAGTGTTGCTTAACAAAGAGACTTTGGAGTGCAGGTTAATAATTCCTTGAAAGTAGAGTCACAAGCAGATAAGATAGTGAAGAAGCCATTGGTATGCTTTCCTTTATTGGTCAGAGTATTGAGTATAGGGGTTGGGAGCCCATGTTGTAGCTCTACAGGACATTGATGAGGAGACTTTTGGAATATGGAATGAAATTCTGGTCTCCTTTCTAATGGAAGGATGTTGTGAAACTTAAAAATGTTGAAAAAAGATTTACAAGAATATTGCCATGGTTGGGGGTTTGAGCTATAGGGAGAGGCTGAATAGATTAGATTAGATTCCCTACATTGTGGAAACAAGCTCTTCGGCCCAACCAGTCCACACCGACCCTCTGAAGAGTAACCCACTGAGACCCATTTCCCTCTGACTAATGCACCTAACACTATGGGCAATTTAGCATGGTCAATTCACCTGACCTGCACATCTTTGGATTGTGGGAGGAAACCAGAGTACCCGGAGGAAACCCACAGACACAGGGAGAGTGTGCAAACTCCACAGTCGCCCAAGGCTGGAATCGAACCTGGGACCCTGGTGCTGTGAGGCAGCAGTGCAAACCACTGAGCCACCGTGCCTCCTGTAAGGTTGGGGCTGTTTTCCCAGGAGCGTCGGTGGCTGAGGGGTGTTCTTATAGAGGTTTATAATATTATGAGGGGCATGGATATGATAAAAAGACAAAGTCTTTTCCCTGGGATGGGGGAGTTTTGAACTCGAGGGCATAGGTTTAGGGTGAGAGGGGAAAGATATAAAAGGGACCTAAGGGGCAATTTTTTCATGCAGAGGGTAGTGTGTGTATGAAATGAGCTGCCAGAGGAAGTGGTGGAGGCTGGTACATTTGCAGCATTTAGAGGACATCTGGATGGGTATATGAATAGGAAGTGTTCAGGGGAATATGGACCAAGTGCTGGCAGGTGGGACTAGATTAGGTTGGGATATCTGGTTGGCATGGGTGAGGTGGACCAAAGGGTCTGTTTCCGTGCTGTATATCTCTATGACTCTATGACTGGAAAATCGCTAATGCGACATCCCTGTTTAAAAAGGGAGTAAGTCAAAGGACAGAAAATTACAGACCGATTAGCCTAACATCAGTTGTGGGTAAGATCCTGGAATCCATTGTGAAGGATGAGATTTCTGAATACTTGGAAGTATATGGCAAAGTAAGCATGATTTCACCAAGGGGAGGTCATGCTTGACAAATCTGCTAGAATTCTTTGAGGAAGTAACAAGCAGGTTAGACCAAGGAGAGTCAATGGATGTTATCTACCTGGACTTCAAGAAGGCCTTTGACAAGGTGCAGCACAGGAGGCTACTGAGTGAGGTAAGGACCCATGGTATCAGAGGTAAGGTGCTAGCAATGGATAACAAATACAATGACGGCATTTATTTTGAGAGGACTTGAATATAAAAGCAGGGATGTACTTCTGAAGCTCTATGAGGTTTGGTCAGACCACATTTGGAGTATTGTGAGCAGTTTTGGGCCCACCTCAGGAAGGGTGTATTGGTCCTGGAGCGTGTTCAGAGGAGGTTCACCAGAATGAGGGGGGATCTAATTGAAACATATAGAATGCTGAATGGCCTGGACAGGGTAGATGTTGGGAGATGTTTCCATTGGTAGGAGAGACTAGTACTCGAGGACGCAGTCTTAAATAAAGGGAAGACCTTTTAGAGCAGAGATAAGGAGAAACGTCTTCTGCCAGAGAGTAGTGAATCTATGGAATTAATTGCCACAGAAGACTGTGGAGACTAGATCATTAAATATATTTAAGACTGAGATAGATAGGTTCTTGAGTATCAAGGGGATCAAGGTTATGGGGAGAAAGTGGGAGAAAGGGTTTGAGAAATTTATCAGCCATGATTGAATGGCGGAGCAGACTTGATGGGCTGAATAATCTAATTTCAACTCCTATGTCTTATGGTTTTATGATCATAACTGGACAGGAATCCAGCTCTATTCACAGCAACATGAACATGAGCTGAGCAGATGAGGGATCACGATTTTCCTGACATTATCTGATAAAGTGGCTACTTGCATCATTCAGATAACAGCTGCCCATGTACAAAAATACCATTTAAATGGGTGGGTGTGGTTAGAGGGGGTGTGTGCACAACACCTCCTCTTCCTGGAATTGGTGGGTCAGAAATCAATCTCCTTTCATCCTGCAGGGATTGACTAGATAGAAACTAATTCTGCTGGACAACTCAAACTAGTTGACATGGTGTAAAGGTCTAAAGTTCAGGAATTAAACCATTTTATTTGAGCACGGGCATTATATTTTGCTGTGTTCAGAACCTCAAATATTACTTAAATCAGATAACATCTATAGTTGGTAAGAAAAAATTGGGTTGATATGGGATTATTAGGCAGGACTTGCTGCATTCATTAGTATGGTAAGTGAAATTATGATTTAGAGATGCCATGTTGGACTGGGGTGTACAAAGTTAAAAATCATACAATACCAGGCTATAGTCCAACAAGTTTATTTGGAAGCACTAACTTTCAGAGCACTGCTCCTTCATCAGGTGGTTGATGGAGGAGCAGCATTCTGAAAGTTAGTGCTTCCAAATAAACCTGTTGGACTATAACCTGGTGTTATGTGATTTTTAACTAAGCGAAATTATATTATGAAAAAGGGTTAGTCCTAAATACTGTAAGAGTTATGTTATTGCTGCCATCTGATTATCCTATTTATTGTCTGGCAATGTTTATTTAATAACTAAAACAAGAGCCAAAGATTGCCACAATTTGTGCTGAGCTTCATTAGAAAATGGAATTATTTCCTTTAAGAAAAAGTTGTTGTCCTCTGACATAGAAAAATAGAAATGTAGAAAATAGGAGCAGAAGTAGACAATTCAGCCCATCAAGCCTGCTCTGCCATTTAATACAATCATGGCTGATCTCACCTTGGCCAAACCTCCACTTTCCTGCCCGCGCTCTGTAACCCTTCAATCCATTACTAATGAAAAATCTATCTCCTCCTTAAATTGCCACAGACTCTCTAACCAGTCAGAAGACTAAGTGTCGAGGAAGTTCTATATCAGGGGAACAGATGGAACATGGAATGCTCTGCTATGTTGAGTGGCTGCAGCTTTGATCTTCTAGGGAAAAATCGGATAAATATTTTAAGTCGATGAGGACTATTGAGAAAGGATGAGATAAATTTTGGTTTACATTAACAAAGAACGGGCATAATCCTGAATGGCATATGCAGCTCCTCGGAAGAAACATGTACATCTCAAACTATCAAGATGTAATGGTGACCCACAATTAAGTGCTTTTTGTTTTGGATTACATCTTCAAACTTCTGCTTGCTGGTGAAAGTAGATGTAGGATTAAAATTAAGTGGAATTCCAGAGAAGGCCTGTTCTATCTAATGCATACACTCCCGTGAAGTGCAGTGGAGTTCAGAACAGCACTGAGAAGTAACTTTTTCTTAAAATTGTAACAGAATCTTATGACATCAACTATGGCCATTTTGGGCCACTTGCCTGTGCCAGCTCTTTGAAAGTGCAATCCAGTTAGCTTTCTCAAAAATGTATCTTAAATATGGCCAATAAATGAGAGAAAATCCCAGAGGATTCTGGCTTTTGGCTTGAAAGGATTGGTGCCAAGCCAGTAAGGCAGATTAATCTGTTGAAAACATTTTGGAAAAAATCATGAAACATGTTTACTCATTTGAGAAAAATATAACAGTTAACCCTTTCTAAGCACATTGGATGTACACTTTCAAAGAAAAATAAATGCAGGTTATACCGGGAAAAGTAATGGGGAATGGAGAGTGAGATGAAACAAGAACTTTCTGGAGTTCAATATGATATTGTTTCAATTTCTTTTCCCCTTGTTCTATATCCTCAGATACCATAAATCTATCATTATTACTTTTTTGTCACAATTCAGTTAACTTATTTGTCTGCTGTTCACCCCTTCTGACAGTTTAACAGCTAAAGTACAATTTGGTAACGATATTCAGGCAGATTAGTGATCAGATTTCTCTTTGACTCCTGCACGCAATAAATTATCAAATTTTAGAGCATGTAAAAACCAAAGTTCAAACTGTGGAGGATATTTTTATCGGAGGTATGTGATGCTCAAGGCTAGGAACAAAATCAATGCTCAAAATGTGAGATGTATTTTTTTTACTAATACTTTATGCACATGGCAAACACACAAAGTGAACCAGTTTTTTAAGCAGTTGTGATGGTTACCGGGATAGGACTTTGAAATCAAGGCTGCAAGAACTTCGAAAACTTAAATCTCCAGAGCCTGCCTTTTCTTTCAAAATGGGCAGGATGAAAGGATACTTATCAATCCTACTTTTGATATATTGTTTTGAGGGCTTTTATTGGCCTTACAGATTACAAGACTCTGCAAACCATTAAGAGTGGTGGATAGGATTCAGATTTAGAGTTTTTTGCTAGTTGGACGTTTAGTGCTCAATTAAAACACATCCTACTTTAGCTGGTCCAAGAACTGTAAGCTACAGTTTGGAAGTCACAAATTGAAAGAGTAGATGGAGATGACCTTGAAGAGTGGATAGGTTCTGCAGTTGTTCAGAACTGTTGTCACATTACTGAAAATAACGTCACAATCAATTGCTTGGAGGCTGATTAATTCCATGGGTTTGTCTATTTTAAACAGCGAAACACATTACAAGTTCTGAAGCAGGTATTATAACAACCAACTGATGTCTGTGTATGCAGCTTGTAAATCCACAACAGATTAATTATCAGGAAGAGTTGCTATAATACACAGTAATCAAGGCACAAGGAGTAAAATGAATTATTTTAAAGCCAAGGCATAGACGCAATTCTATCATGATCTTAAGGCTTTTCTTTAAACTACAGCTCATTGAACCTAAGCAAAATTCACATTTCAGCTGTCATGGGAGTTAAAAACCAATCCTGCTGGACTGCTTTGATTGACAGACCATGTGTTGTAGCTTAGGAAATGTTAATAGCTTCTGCTTTGCATTTTAAATATTTCCCCAAAGCCACTATTATGTTACTAAGAAAACTTGACTGAGTTTCAAAAGCTACAATCAACTCAGCATATTTCTACTTACCTTAATCATCTTTCATCCCATTGCATATTAAGAACCTAATCCAGTCTTAAAAATATTCAAGGACTTTCTCCATTACCTCTGTAAGGAATCATGGAATCAACTTGTGTTGTGAGCAAGATTCCAGCCACTTTTCTTATACAAAGCTGCATTCAAGATATTAGGAATCTTCTCTTGTTGGTTTAAGGTCATTAATTAGCTGGTAATTGGGGAAAATTTCCCTTGATTTCAACAAAAGCCACATGGCCTCATTGAGCTCTGAATACACCACGTTGAATAATGTACGTGTAAAATGGAAATACATTGTTTCCTAAGAGATGACCCCATCACCCATTCAATGTCAGGAGTATTTTGCTTTGATGAACAAGTGGCAAAGAACTCTGATGTCTTGATCCCAGACCCAGCATAATGAAAAGCTGTGGAGAGGACTCTGAAAGGATCAACCTCATCTCAATTTGATAAATTGGAACCAAATGTTCGTATTTGGATTAAGAGAATGAGTTATTGTATCTCCACAACCGGATTTGCAGTGATCCAAAAGTTCATACAGAATGGCAAAAGAATCATTCCACTGTTGTTTCTGAAAACTTTCTTCTTGCCAGCCATTGACTTCTTAACAGTTCTACATCCCGATTTATATGCTGTTTATTCTGTAAACCACAAGATCTTCAATCCTGGTCAATATTTATGTCCCATTAATAGTTTGCTTTTTGTAAAAGATATGATTCTGATCACATATTGTGGGATCGATGCAAAATTGACTGTTGCATTTCTTACCATGAACAATGACTACTTTAAAACTAATTCAAGTTTTCCCCTCATCCTGTATATTAATTTAAAGACCTTGCTTCTTGGAAAGGGAGGAAGGAAGTTTCTTGTTGGACTCTTTCTTGGTAATTTACCAAAATGCAGTGGACTCTGAGGTGGTCCTGAGAGATTGTATAACAGCAAGTGTGATGCCACTGTTTTAAAAAGGAGGTTGACAAAAGGCGGGTAACTGTAGGCCCATTAGCTTAAATTCTGTAGTGGGGAAAATGCTTGATACTGTAATCAAGAAAGAAATAGCGAGACATCTGGATAGAAATTTTCCCATTGGGCAGATGCAGCAAGGGTTTATGAAAGGCAAGTCATGTTTAACTCATTTTCTGGAATTCTTTGAGGACATTGCAAACATGGTGGACAATGGGTAACTAGTGGAGGTGGTGTATCTGGATTTCCAGAAGGCATTCGACAAGGCTGCTACATTCGATAAAAGTGCAAGGTGTAATGGGTAATGTATTAGCATGAATAGAAGATTGGTAAATTAACAGAAAGCGAGGATTGGGGATAAATTAGTGCTTTTCAAGTTGACAATTACTCACTGGTGGTGTGCCTCATGGATCAGTGTTGGGACTGCAATTGTTTACAATTTACATAAGTGATTTAGAGTAGTGGACAAAGAGTAATGTGTCAAAATTCACAGATTACACTAAAATGAGTGGTAGAGCAAAGTGTGCAGAGGACACTAAACGTCTGCAGAGGGATATAGATAGGTTACGTGAGTGCTGAAAATGTGTTGCTGGAAAAGCGCAGCAGGTCAGGCAGCATCCAAGGAAC
>NC_057716.1:13077733-13105288 GCF_004010195.1 Chiloscyllium plagiosum | reverse complement strand
CACTTTATGGGCAGGAATAGGTACCCAATTTCATGGATTGGGCTGAGTGCAGGCCATCTGACACTGCATTCATAGTTGGTGTGAAGACAATATCTTTCTATTTTTCTGTATTTTTGATTATGGACTCAATTGGAATAAAAAATACTTTTTAGAAACCAACAATTGCAGAAGGATTACTGTAGCTTTTGAAAGCAAGCAACCTGAAACTCAGTGTAAGAACAGTTTCCACAGCTGCTGGTTTAAGCAATAAAGATAATTTGTAGGCAAGCTGGAGCCATGGGTTAGAATTGGAAAATCCCTACAGTGTGGAAGCAGGCCACTCAGCCTATCGAGTCCACACTGACCTTCTGAAGACCATCCCACCCTGACCCACCTCCATAACCCTGCATTCCCCATGGTTAATCCATCTAACCTGCACATCACAGTCCATTTAGCACGGCCAATCTACCTAACCTGCACACCTTTAGACCGTAGGAGGAAACCAGAGAACCTGACAGAAACCCACACAGACATAGGGAGAACATACACAGTCACCTGAGGCTGGCATCAAACCCGGATCCCCAACGCTGTGAGACAGCAGTGCTAATCATTGTGCCAACCCTGCAGGGCTGTATACAGAGCTGTGGACTAGTGACCAATTATCGATGACATAGGCCTAAGGTGCGAGGAGAAAGATTTAGAAAGGACCTGAGGGTAACGTTTTCATGCAGAGAGTGGTGCTTGTATGGAATGACCTGCCAGAGGGGAGATGGTATTGGTGGGTACAATTACAACATTTAAAAGATATGTGGATGAGTTCATGAATAGGAGGGGTTTAGAGGGATATGGGTCAAATGGTAAATAGGACCAGGTCAGACTTGGATATCTGGTCAGCATGGAAAGTTAGTCCAAAGGGTCTGTTTCTGAGCTGTAACTGTAAATCTGTGACTGTAAATTCATTTCTTACTTTTCTACACTGCCAGATCATGTTGGAGTTAACACGTATCTGAAAGGAGAAAGGCAAAAGGCTAAGCTTGAAGTGAGAGGATGGTTAAAAAGAAAGTAATGCATCCTCATATCATCTTCAGTACATAAATCAGAAGAGATTTTGGAATGCCAAAGCGGTAGAATGTGAGGAGGAGGGATAAAGAGTGAATGTACTGTCATCTACAATTTTCCCAGCTTCATTTCTGAGAGAAGAATTAGCCTAATCTTCGGATTAGGCTGGACAGCTCTGTCCATCCAACGCTGATTAGATGCTTCATTTATGCTCCAATTTATCCTGCCAGGAGATAGAAATAGCCCAGTGAGTGTAATGCGATCTATTTAGGTGAGTTACCTGTCATAGTTGAGCAACTGGCAACTTGTGTAAGATGTGAAATCTGGGAGTGAAGTTTGTAGCAGTGTGAGGATAAGATGGAACTCTGACGATAAAGTACAAGTCACGATTAAAAGATTGTTAAAAGGTGAACCATGAGAGTGTGATGCATTGACTAGTAGCTGAGCTAGTGACATGATTGATAGGACGAGTGACCAATGGGGAAGTGACAGCCTTGTATGATTGCTAATCTATTAATCCAGAGACCCAGGTAATGTTTTGGGATGCAGTTTGATTCCAACCGTGGTATATGGTCAAAGTTGAATTCAATTAAAAAGCTGGAATTAATGGTGATCATGAAAACACTACCAATTCTCAGGAAGAACCCACCTGCTTCATTAATGTCCTTCAGGGAAGGAAGTCTGCCAACCTTACTTGATGTGGCCTACATGTGACTCCAGATCCATAGCAATGTGGTTGACTTTCAACTGCCCTCTAGACAATCAGGATGGACAAGAAATGATATCTTTGCCAGCGGCACCCACAATCTAGTGAATTTAAAAAAACGACAGTTGAACTATTATGAGCTTTCTGGAAGGAAATTTAGCTGTAAGTTGTTGCTTTGTAATTTCCCTCTAAAATGGCCTCCCCATTATCACTTTTACAGAGCAAATAGGAACACCCTAACTATTATAATGTGTGGGTTCGGTTTGATGAACAATCTGGGAGTTTCACCTCCCCATTAACTTTATTGCCTGTGTGGTTATGTACAAAGTGCTGCCAGTCAAAGGTGCTTTTGATAATCACAGCCTGCAGTGATCATGTGACCTTACTGAAAATTTGCCAGTTTGTACCAACCCTCACTGGTAGTGGGATGAAAAATTCAAGTGTCAGATTTAACTAGATGTGACTGAACTCCAAGAATGTTACAGAGTATTTTAATCCCAATTTAATCACTAATGTTATTCTAATGAGTTCCATGCAGAATTTTACTGTCAACAGATGGCTTTCAAAGAATGTCTATAACTGCTTGTTCTGCTCAGAACACAAAATGGATGCCTGTTTTGTTGTGTGTTTGAAGTTTGGAGCTATTTAGACTCCCAAAAAGTCTTCTACTTGAGTCACTGTTCTTTTATCCAAGAAAACTGTATTTTACAAATGAAGATAGACTAGAAGGTTAGAGGTATTACCTCTCTAAATAATCAGCTGATCCTGACTGTTTTTTCATCATCATCATATAGGTTCCTGATATTAACTCCAATTCTCAATGTATCCCAAAGTCTTTTGCCCTTATGATAATTATATTCTATAAATATCCCTGAAAGCCTCAGACCTCACAGGTATGATCTTTGCAGTGCCTTGAGCAATCTTCTTTTCTTTTTGAGGTGAAGGCTGGTTGAGCATATTCACACCATCTGTGTGTCATCATGCCCTTCATCCCAAGTGGCTGTTGGACTCGCTGTTATAATTTCTTCTTTTTCTGGGCTGTAAGTCCATGTTTCTATTGGCCTTCTGTTTAAGGATATTAAAATATTACAGTTTCTTATTGTGCTAAAATGGTCTGTATCAACCTTTTTATGATTTCAGCTGGTTGTGTCTCAATGTGTCTCTTTCCTCTTTTAGTCTCCTACTGATTTTTAAAAGGTGATGGTTTGGAAGGAGTTAATGTTCTTCTTACCTTAAGGACGTCCCAATTTGATAACATCATACATTATTTGGGTGCAGATTGTATGTTGTTGCCTAGCCTTCATGGAGAGTGACAGAATGGACGCGCTGAAGCTTGGGGCAGCTGCCGCCAAGGCACAGTGGGGAAAGAACATTGTGTAAGGTCTGCCTGCTTAAGAAGAACAGGGGGCCCACTCAGAAATTGGGTCCCACTGACACCTCAACAGAATATCTGGGTGGTCAATGTACAGACTTGTATATGTGAATGATTAATTCTGATCTCTGTATGTAAAGAAATAGGATGTATACATATGTATGGCATCACCAATTGTATAGATATCAAAATAATTTTATGAATAAAGTATGTTTTTGAAATAAAAAAATAATGTTTTCAGCCCAGTGACCCTTCTTCAGAACTAAAGAAACATTAATTCTGCTTTCTTTCCATAGATGCTGCCAGATCTGCTCAGTTTCTCCAGCAAGTTCAGATCTACAATTCTTTGTTTTATTTTATTATTACTATTAAGAGTTGCTAGTAATTATGCCTGATGGAAATATAGACATACTTAGAGCTATTGTGCAATAAGCTTGTTATCTAAGGACAATGCACCATCTGCAAAACATTTCTAGAGCAGACACAATTCTAAACGGCGATCTAGTAAAATCATAGCATCTAGAAGGTAATCTGGAAATTTGGGAACTTCAGGGGAACTTCCAAAACAGAACCAGAAGTAGACGTACACCCTCTCAAACCTGCTCCACCATTCATCAAGCCATGGCTGATCTGTTTATGTTTCAAATTCCATGGAATCATTTGATTTAACCTTTACTGTGACATGTACTCAAGAACAGATGTACAGGAGTACAGTGAAAAGTGTAAAATGTCACCACACACGGTGCCATTTTAAGTATGAAGGTACCTAGGTACAAGTAGTAAAATAGAGAAACAAAGTTAAAAGGAAAGTACTGTTCTTCTTTCTATGAGTCAAAAAATTTAAAAAAAGTTGAAAGTTCATGTTACAGTCCTTTTATTATTAATTGAAAGAATAAAGGTAAAAGTTCAACAGTCTTTCCTAAGTGCAAGGGCTCAGTCTCCTCCGCTTTGGCCTGCTCTCGGGAAACTTCAGGCTTCCTGCTCTCAATGTTGCAGATGCTGGGGGGAGCTCCCTCACTGATACTTTAGACTCATTCTGTCCATGTCGAGCTCAGGCCCATAGCCGCTTCCACGCACTCAACCTCCAGCCAATATCACTGCCATGCTTCCCTCCATATACCATCGCCACTGCTGCCGTCTCTCTGTCCAGGACTGCAGAAGGTAGGGTGAATGTCTTGGGGAGGGGGAGGTGGAATGAAAGGAGATCAGCAGCAGGGGCTGGTTGTTACTGAGTCACCCCTCTCCTTTTCAATGGTGAGGTGGGGGTGGGGTCGCATCTTTGAAGGAGGCACACACCCACATACCCCTTCTCCTCAGAAGCCCACAAGTAACCCTAATCAGTGTTTGTTATTCAGCTCTTCAGCATTTCCTGATTCCCCCACTCGCCAGTGAGTGAATACCAGAGGTGACAGGATTAGGCCCTTAGCTGAACTTTTACTGCCAACTAAAATCTTTCTTTGATGTTGGGACAGGAAGGCCAAATAGAGCTTTTCTGCCCTGGATTTAATCAGGGAAGACACATGGTCCCCATTCGTAACTCTCAGTCAATCAAATGACTCCCTGCCCATAAGGGAATCATGGCGTGGGGATTAAATTCTTCCCTACATATGCCATGTGCATTACTAACAGGCACATACAAGCACTGCACTCACTTCAGGACTTCGGCCCAATTATTAGCTACTACTTCAATGCGTTGAAGCAAATGCTACTTCTATTAACCCAGAGATAGTTACATGTATTTTTGGGCTCTCTCCAATCATTAGTTTGTGTTTGCAAGTCCAGAGTAGACAAAAAAAAGTGTTATAAATCTGAAGAAAATTCATTTCAAAGTAACACTTACTTTCTTCCAGAATTTCACCTCCAGATCGTTTTGTCTCAATGTTTGACAACTACAAAATGTTCACGATATTTCATTAATCACCAGTAGGTGGTGCACGGATTCAATTTTTCAAATCCATCGATCTCTGTCTTGAATATATTCAATGACTGAACCTCCACAACTTCTGAGGTAAAGAATTCAAAAGATTCACCACCCCCTGAATGAAGGAATTCCCCTTCATCTCAGTCAACAAGGATCTACCTCTTAGGCTGAGAATGAAAGCCCTGATTCTACACTTGCTCAACCAAGGGGAAATGGCCTTCCTGCAACTATCCTGTTGAGCCCTGTAAGAATTCCATGTGCTTTGATAAGATTGTCTCTCATCCTTCTGAATTCTAGAATGGAGGGCTAGCTTGGTCAATTTTTCCCTCATAAGACAATCTCACCATCCCAGGGACAAATCCGAATGAACATTCATTGTGCTTCCACTATGGCAAGGACGTCCTTCTCAAGGTAAAGAGATCAAGACAGTGTATGATCAACAAAAACTGCAACTAAATATCCTGAACCACAACAGTGGAACACTGGAAAAATGAAAATGGAATGAATAATGTCATGAGTCAGACGGTAACTTCATGCATCTGACCAGGGATTAAGAGTATTCCTGACATGGAACAAATTTAATCTGGCTCTAAACATTCCAAATTAATTGAATGAATGCATTTAGTTCCATGAACTAATAAAATTCACGGTCTGCACTTCAAAAATGGAAAATGCCAACAATGACACCATCACTCATATGTGCCCAAGAATGATTGGAGTGAAAATCCTCACAAACTTGATCTCTTCAATCTGATTGGCACATAGGTTAGCACTGCCACCTCACAGCACCATGGACCTGGGTTCGATTCTACCCTCAGGCCACTGTCTGTGTGGAGTTTGAACATCCTCCTTCTGCCTGCGGAGTTTCCTCTAGGTGTTCAGGTTTCCACCCACAGTCCAAAGCTGTGGAGGTTGGGTGGATTGGTCATGCTAAATTGCCCATAGTGTGCAGGAATGTGCAGGCTAGGTGGATTAGCCATGGGAAATGCAGTGTTGCAAGGACATGTAGAGGGTTTTGTTCTGGGTGGGATGTTCTTTGGAGGGTCAGTGTAGATTCGATGGGCCAAAATGCCGGCTACCACACTGTAGAGATTCTATGAGTATGTTGTGGGGAAAATCACCAACCTTGGAGACAGAGTCAGAGTTCAACAACAGAGTTTATTGTATGTGGAAGTACCAGAGCTCTGGAGAGAGAAAGATACCAACAGCACAGTGGTCATCTGTGAGTCCTTTCTCCATATTGTGGTGCGGCGGCCATCTTGTGTGTCTGTGTGCCTAGTGTCACCCTGCCCCGTGCCACCTTCCACTTCAATCTCCCCTTTGTGGTCAAGGAGACAATCTCAGAGATTTCCCGCAGACCACCCAATTTGCATATCGAGATAAGTAATTTCTAGGAGGTCCTCCTCCCAAGTGGTTTCATGGACTGCCAATTTCGTTGGAGGCTCTTCCGTGGTGACACTCGCTGCTGGCACAGTTCTCATCATTAACGCCTTACAGCAAAGCTTTAAACACCCACGTCCTATACAGAATACCAGCATGAGTGTAATGAGAATGATCCCGTGTGCCAAATAAGGTCTTCAAGATTTACCTATCAACCATTTTAGCCAGCTGTCTGTAATTGTGGCTCCCTGTTGAAAATAATCTAGCTGGTTTCGGATATTCTTGATGGCTTCTGTAATGTTACAAGAGTCATCAATAACATGGGTGATACAATTGTCACCAATAATTGTACAAACTCCCCTTTGCTGTGCTCATTGATAATCCACTGCGTAACGTGTCTGCTGTGTGTAGACTCTGAGTTCAGCCAGCTCTGTATTAATTGCTTCCAGAGCTTTTGAGGTATTATTGCCTAAGTCAGGCCACATACAATGTAATTTTGGTTTTTAGCACTGATGAACCCACAAAGATAGAAATCCCAAGAATCCATATCCCAATGATGACCCCAAAGTGGTGAGGATCTGCCAGTTAGCACAGAATTCCTGGCTGATGCAGCAGGTCACTATCCTTCTCCAGACATGTCCCCCGTTGGGGAATGGTACAGTAAGGGATGCAATTGTCCTTACTGCAAACAGGTTTGGGAAGTCTGGGGTGTCTGTTGCATAAGTCCCCTTAAATAGGAAATCAAATCCCTTCACCGCTTGGTAACATACATTGTCGTGTCCTTCTGTCTGTCTGTCCACCCAGATCCCTTGGGTGTTCCCCTCAGCTGGTAAGTATCGAACAGGTATGTCCATGTGGCAGAGCTGACGTAAGTGCCATTGCACTGACCACATATGAATTGCCTGTCCACGGTCACATTCAAGCATGCCTGCTCGCTGCAAGTGCAGATAAACTGTCCCCTGGTGACTGTACAGTGCTGATAAGTGCATTGTGTCTGGACGCATGAGTCATTTCTTGGGAACCAGGGCATAAATGCATCCCGATTCCTGCCCTGTGAAACAGAGTGGGTAATTACTGGGTTGAAATGGGTCTTCCCTTCACTGGGCTGGGGGACCCAGCCACATGGACCAGTGGTCCTGCCCAGCTGCACACATCTATGCTGGAGTCCCTGTTTGTATTTTCCTATCTGCCCCTTACTCCCGAGGTGTTTACTGTATACAGGTTGCGAGGGGTCCACACCGGGATGGCCACTAATAGGGATTCTACTGATCGCGCCCGTGGGTAGCTTAGGTGGGTTTTAGAGAAGAGGTTATCTTCAAATCCTGACATGTTCCTGACAGTCGCGACACTTAAGCACAGTGAAATACATACAAGCCACCAATACCTTTGAGCTGTTCAGGGAGAGGTGGGCGCTGCAGGGAGTGGCGTGTATTATTTGCCCCTCCAACTCTATTTTGATTTAATCCCTGCCCTCCCCTTCACTGTTTGATCACACAGCACTGCCTTTTGATGTGAAGAGCACTGCTTGTCACTGGCCACTCGGGTGTTTTCTTTCTTCCTGGTGGTGGAAAGTGAATAAAGATTTATACACCTGTTGTCTTTCACTGTGTCTCACAAAAAAACAAAAAAAAGCAAAAGAAGGAGAAAAGAAAAAGCAGGAGTGTCAGAGAGTTTGGTCACTCTGAGAGCTGGCTCTGAGGGATTTGGGTCAGTTTCATGTACTATGCACATATAAATACAGGATGATGGGATACCGAAAATAAAAGAACAAAAGAAAATACACTCAGGTATGTACATTTTTTGCTATTAAATAAAGTTATCAAAGTCTTTGTTTTTGTCAGGAGGTGCAGTTGTGCTTCTGTGTGGTTTGTTCTGTGTGTTGTCAGTGCTCTCCCCAGGATGACCATCTTGTCCGCCTTTCCTGTCTGCACCTGGGGAATGGTCAATTACATTAGTTTGGCCACAGGAGTCTTTAAACGGTTTTAGTTGGGTCCAGTACTTCCACGTGCCTTTTCCTTTACTACCTATGTAGGCACAGGTGTCCCCACTTATTACCATGTCATATGGCCCATTCCATTTCGGGCCAAAGCCTGGTTTGGCAGGCAATGCGCGCACCAGGACACGGCTTCCTGCCGCTCAGACCTCAGAGAAGGTGGAGCTTCCCTGCCTTGCCCTTTTTGTCCTGTTTATCAATTACAGATTTCTGCATCCCTTTCAATTGGGCGCTTAATTCTATGACATATCGCTGAATTTTACCTTTTAGTGGACCCACATCTGTGATCATTGTCTCTGGCAATTGCATTGCTCGCCCGGTCATTAATTCATATGGTGTTAGCCCAGTTGCCTGATTCACGGTGGCTTGTAATTTCATTAGTATGGTTGGCTGCACCTCAGCCCACGTTCTGCCTGAGGTTTGCATAGCCTTAGCTGAAGTATTTTTGAGCGTTCTATTCATTCTTTCTACCATCCCTGAGCTCTGGGGATGATAGGGAATGTGAAATTTTTGTCTAATGCCAAGCAATTAGCAGACAATCTTCATGACCTTGCCTGTAAAATGCGTCCCTTGGTCGGAGTCGATCTGGAGGGGTAATCCCCCCACGTCGGGATTACCTCCTCGGCTAATATTCTGGCTACAGTGGTCACAGTGCAGCTTTTGGTTGGGAATGCCTCTACCCATCGGGTGAATCGGTCTATGATGACCAGGCAGTATGTTTTCCCACGGGAAGGTGGTAGTGACCCTGTAAAGTCTATCTGAAGGTGTTCCCAGGGTCCCCTAGGTCTGGGCTGGTGTCCCATCTTAACGTTTATAGGTCTCCTGGGTTATGTTGTGCACAAACCATGCATCTGCAGCAGTACATGGTCACATCTTTACATGGTCACATCTTTTCCCATTTCCTTTCCACCACCACTCGCTGCCGAGGCTTGCTATCATGGCCTCTCTACCTGTATGGGAGAGCCCATGGTGCAGTTCAAGCAATGTGTTCTGTATACACGGTGGTGCTACCACCTTGTCTGCTCACCTCCAGACATCATTCTCCTCTTTGAATACCCCCTGCAGTTCCATTTCTCTCTTTCTTCCAGTTGTGTGGTTCCCCAGTATCTAGAATTCCCTCAGCTGGGTTTCTCCCGTATCCCTAACTATTACCACAAACCGACTTGGGGGTAAAAGAACTGCCTCCCACTTCGCCCTACTCATATTGGAGATGGCCCTCAGTTTCCCTGTGTTTAGCATCTCTCCTTGGGTGTGTCTAGTGTGGGGGATGATATTCCCTGTCATTACTATGGGCTTGCTGACCCTATCGGCCTTAAGCAGCACAGTTGAAGGCTGAAATGCACCTGGGCAACCCAGTGACGACTGGCCCTTCTGTAGTTGAATAGTACCCTACGGGCCTTCTCCTGCTATTGTGGTCTTGGGTGACCACTGCAGAGTAAAATCCTCCCTCATTATTACAGTGGATGTGAAAATGCTTGTTGGGATCTGGCAGCCCTAGCCCAGGGGCCGATATGAGCCGAGTTTTAAGCTGACAGTATGCCTCCTCCGGTTCTGGCCCCCAGGTTACAGGTTCCAAGGTGGGCTTGCCTCCTTTAGTTAACCTCTGGATCGGTTCAGCCAATTTTGCGAACTCGGGTATAAAGCTCCGACTGTGGTTGAATAGCCCCATGACATTTCTGATTCCCCTGACGTGGCAGGTCGTGGCATCTGTTGGATTGCCTTCTCATGGTCGTTGGATGTTTCTTTGAGTCCCTGGGATATGAGGTGTCCCAGGTATAAGACTTGTGTTTTGCCAATTTATGCCTTTGTGGGGCTAACTTTTAATCCTGCGGTTGCCAATTCCTGTAGTATTAGATATAAAGCTTCCTGGTGTCCTGACTCGGACTCTGAGGCAATTAGGATATCATCTACACATTGGAGGGCATTGCTACCTATTCTCTTCAGAATGTCACTCATTGCAATATGAAAAATAGTGGGGCTGTTATGGAACCCTTGTAGCAGGTGAGTCTACGTGTATTGTCTGCCCCTTACTGTAAAAGCGAATTTATTCCGGGACTCAGGGTGTAATGGCATAGACCAGAAACCATTGGCTATGTCTAAAACAGTAAAAATCTTGTGTTCAGGGCCAAGCCGTTTAAAATGGTGGAGGGGTCTGCTACAATGGGATGCAATTTGGGAGTGACCTTATTTAGGCCTGTATAATCAATGGAGAGCATGTAGCTCCCATCAGGCTTTAGTACTGGCCATGTTGGGGAGAAAGTGAGGACTGCAGATGCTGGAGATCAGAGCTGAAAATGTGTTGCTGGAAAAGCACAGCAGGTCAGGCAGCATCCAGGGAACAGGAGAATCGACGTTTCGGGCATAAGCCCTTCTTCAGGAATGCAGGGCCATGTTAGCTATTAGTTGTACATGTGGTTTTCCTGTCTCACTAGTCCTTTCACTATCTCCACAACTGCTTTTTCTGATTCGGGTTTTATTGTGTATTGCCGATGGGGCTTATGCTGCGGTCCGGGAACCCTTATGGGGTCTATGTTAACTAAACCTGTACCTTACTTCATTCCTGCCCAGGCTCCAGGGACAGAGGTGCAGATGGCTTCAAATCCCCCCTTTTTGAGGTTCCAGTCCCTATTGGTGACTGTAGCCACTTTAATAGTTTCAAGGTGATGTGTAAGTTTCCATATCTCGGTCTTTCAACCGTCCTGCCTGGGCCAAATCAATTTCCATTTTGCACCATCAATTAGAACATTATATTCTCTCATGAGGTCATTGCCCATTATGGTGCCCTCATTATTTTGGTAAACGTAGAACTTCATGGGGATATATATATTGCTTATTTCTATGAGGCTAGTTTCACTTATGTAAGCTGGTGTTATATCCCCACCTACCCTGGTTAAGTGAATCATTTTATTTGTGTGGGGTAAGGGTAAGTTTGTGATGGATACAGCTGCTCCTGTGTCCACTAGCATTTCACATTTCCTCCTATTACTGCGGGTACATAAATTCTCCCTCTCCCTTACCCTCACGAATGGGGGCAGCTGGCTGTCAGCTCTGCTGACCTCGGGACTCTCGCGGTTCTGCGGTGTTTCGGGTGGTGTTTGGGGGTGCCCCATGCTTTTCCCACCACTCTGCTTCTATGTGCCCTATTCTGTTGCAGTGACTGCAGTATTTACTTTATTCCCTGCTCTATTTCCCGCTCGTAGGGCCCTACATTCCCTAGCAAAGTGTCCCTGTCGGCCACAGTTGTGGCAGGATATTTTTATTCTATTTTCACCTCCATTCCGGTAGGCTGCTTTGTCAGGTCTTGGCTTTATTGCAGGAGCTTCTGCCTCCTGCACTCTTCTAGCCCACTCAACTAGATCATCATAATCCTGGGACATTATTACTCCCATTTTCAGGATGGCTTGGTGGGCGCTATAGAGCCCATCTCTAAAAGCTTGGATGAATGCCCATCCTCCCAATCTGGGGTTGCTTGCCCTGAGCAATCTGGATAGACCTTAAATAATCATTCCCCATACTCAGAGGCTCCTTCCCCTTTAAGTTGCTTAGTGGTCATGATCTTGCTCCAGTTCATGGGAGCATTTTCTAGCACTCCCTGAATTTCCTCTTTAAAATGGGCGAAGGGGACCTGCTGGGCATCTATCTTGGCTGTAAGGACAATGGCATGTGTCCAACATCCTCCCCTAAAGTCTCGGGCTGTTGTGGCATCAGGTCTGCCAGCGACCTGCCTCCACTTGTCTGCTGGGCTAGCTGCCCGGACCAGCTGGTGTACATCCCTCAGGTGTAGTTGGTGCTTTACCCATACACTATCCAGCTCTTCCCAGCACCTGGTGTTTGCGCTCCAGGACAATAATTTGCCCAGGGAAGCCATAATTCACTTCCTCTCCCCTGGGGCGAAGGGTTTATAAATTGCTTTGGGCTGTAAGTCTGTTCATTTTCTGGCAATGGGCATTAAGTTATACTCTTGCACAGTTTGTCCAACAGAGGGAGCAGTGGATTGCTGCTGGACGGTCTCGTAAGGACGAAGCGAATCCACGTTTGAATTTTTGTGCACGCTTCCCAGCTCCTTCTCCAACTCTTGTATACTCACTTCCAGCTCTTTAACTTAACCCTGGTCATTTCTCCATCTATACGTGGAGGCACTCACTTGTTCAATTCAGCCTGCTAATTGGTGCACTAACATTACCCCTATCTTTTTAGTTTTATTGCATTTCTGTTTATCTATCCACTCTTTCTGTTGTGCTAATGTCTGGGATGGATCCCAACTACTTGTCTTCATTTGCTCTGTCAACCCTTGTCTGTCTGTCTTGTATTTCTCAATAAGGGAACCCTCAGTATCCCCCATAAAACTTGATCTGCCATTTAGCAGATTGTGTACTCCTGGATACCACCAACAGTAAAGTGTTCCTAAACAGTGGGGACTTCTGTCCCTCCGGACAATAATACTGTTGCAGCACCGTCCGTAGGCCGTAGCAGCCTCTGAGCAAGGTGTGCTCTCTACTGGTGGGACTTCTCTACCCTCCCGGCCGCACCACTAGTTGCTACCTACTGGTTGACTTGGAATGCTGGCTCAGCAGGGTGCGCATTCTACCGGGACTCCTCTACCCTCCCGGGCACCTCTACTGACCCAACACCTCCCAGTAGGCACACCTCTAGCTGGTGTGCTCTGTACCAGGGGGGACTTTACCCTCCCGGCCACCGCCACTATTCAAGCTCCGTCATTCTCCCACAGGGTATCACAGTTACTCACAGTGTCCATGCTCACCACCTTGTTAACATGCACTCCGCTGAGGTTTGGCTCTTGGTCAGAGTGATCAGCACCTCTTCCTCATCGCATTGGAAATTACAAATACAAACAGCACCCGACTTTTAACTAAACTCTAATTGGACTCTGCGTTGTTCAGCCCTACAGAGTTGAAACTTTATTGCTGGAACAGCACAGCAGGTCAGGCAGCATCCAGGGAACAGGAGATTCGACGTTTCGGGCACAGGCCCTTCTTCAGGAATGAGCAGAGAGTGTTCAGCAGGAGAAGATAAAAGGTAGGGAGGAGGGACTTGGAGGAGGGGCGTTGGAAATGTGATAGGTGGAAAGAGGTCAAGGTGAGGGTGATAGGTCGGAGTAGGATGGAGGCGGAGAGGTCAACAAGAAGACTGCAGGTCAGGAAGGCGGAGCCGGGCTGGAGGGATTCGGCTGAGACAAGGTGGGGGGAGGGGGGATGAAGAAACTGGTGAAGTCCAAGTTCATCCCCTGTGGTTGGAGGGTTCCCAGTCGGAAGATAAGACGCTCCTCCTCCGACCGTCACGTTGTTGTGGTTTGGCGGTGGATGAGTCCAATGACCTGCATATCCTCGGTGGAGTGGGAGGGGGAGTTAATAATTAACCTCATTAACTGTAGCAACTACACTCTCCCCTCTGCTTTCAAAATCTTCCTCCAAAGCAAACCTTTTAAGCATGCCTTTGGCCAGCTCTCCAAAATCAGGCTTGGCATCTGTTTTACCACTCAAACTAAGATTTTACTCTTTAACATGTTTCATTAGGTTAGAGTTATTATAGGAATGGAAGTTGTATTTGTTAATATATCACTGCAAGTATACTGTTGGCAAGTACTTCCATTTTCATTTCTTGTTTTGAATGTAACATCAATGACTGATTCATTTCTGAAGTTTGACCACGATAGAAGTGCTATTTCTTACTGAATTTCTCAATATTAACCTAGAGTTTATTTGCCTAGGTTCTGGCAGAAGATTGCGATAGTCAGATCAATGCACAGATTAATTTTTCCATTGTGAATGGAGACCCAGACAACTACTTCAATATTCATCCAGTCACAGGTTTAATCAAGGTCAAAGAGCGACTTGATAGAGAAAAAGTAAGAAAACATTGATCATAGAACCTTGTTTTACCATCCTGTTGAAATATTTCCAATTTAAATTGTTCTGTTCCTTTCAAGGTAAACGTGCTGTGTGAATAGTATTGATCCTTATAGATCAATGTTCATTTCAACACCTTATGTTAGCTGAGGTTAAAATTGACATTCTGCATTCAGCCATTACATTTCTAGGCTACCTACAGAGAAACTACAAGCAAAATTCATTCTCCTGGTTTCTGCAAAGTGCTATTCCATTGATGCTTTTATGTATTTAAGTTGTAATTTAATGTGACTTTCAAGATGTGAAAAGCATAAACAAGCCACTCGGCATGCTGAGGTCCCCCACATGATTATATTACTGTAAATAATTGAGCATTTGACTAACAAAATAGTTACGTTGCAGTGCAAGGAAAAATACAGTAAATGCATATTTCAAAATAACAGGTCTCTGATTTTAAGCCAACTTTGAGTAATTAATCAGGACCAATCAAGGAAAATGAGCATTAGCAGAGATGAATGTACATCAACGATCAGAAGTATTACCCTTCCGGAACTCTCCTCCAAGAGTAGAATACCTTCCTTTACCCATCATTTTATTGTCAGCTGCAAAGAAAAAGTCCCTCCTCCCTACCTTTTATCTTCTCCTGCTGAACACTCTCTGCTCATTCCTGAAGAAGGGCCTGTGCCCGAAACGTCGAATCTCCTGTTCCCTGGATGCTGCCTGACCTGCTGTGCTGTTCCAGCAATAAAGTTTCAACTTTGATCTCCAGCATCTGCAGACCTCACTTTCTCCAGCCCTACAGAGTCCAGTGTTACCTGACTTTGTTACTTGTGCTTCACAGATCCTAGTGCCCATAGGGCCTCAATTCCCACTTAAATCCTCAACCACCGCATTGGGGGGCTAACCTTCTTAACAACCGGTTTAGGGCAGGGTTTGAGAGACAGGCGCTACCTTGTCCTCTGGCTGTTTCAGCACAAGCAGTAGGTTCCTACAATAGTTAATGCAGTTAACACTTATCCTCCACAGACATGCAACGAAATCTTTTTAACTCAGTACTGTAGCAAGTTAGACATTAGTCAGTATAGCTTTTAAACTGTTTCTTTGGCCCAGTCTGACTCTTCCCATTTGCAGAGTCTATATTAGAGTGGTGCTGGAAAAGCACAGCAGGTCAGGTAGCATCCAAGGAACGGGAAAATCGATGTTTCGGGCAAAAGCCCTTCATCAGGATTGAAGGCAGGGAGCCTCCAGATAGGAGAGATAAATGGGAGGAGGGTGGGGCTGGGGAGAAGGTAACAAAGGGTACAATAGGTGGATGGGGTTGGGGATGAAGATGATAGGTCAGAGAAGAGGGTGGGGGAAGGTAGCAAAGAGTACAATGCTACCCCATGAGGGTGGGAATGAAGGTGATAGGTCAGAGAGGAGGGTGGAGCGGTTAGATAGGAAGGGAGATTGACAGATAGGACAGGGCATGGGGACAGTGCTGAGCTGGAAGGTTGGAACTGGGGTAAGGTGGGGGGGAGGGGAAATGAGGAAACTGGTGAAGTCCACATTGATGCCCTGGGGTTGAAGCGTTCTGAAGCGGAAGAAGAGGCGTTCTTCCTCCAGGCGTTGGATGGTGAGGGGGCGGAGTGGAGGAGGCCCACTGGTTCTTACCCCGGCTCCCTGTTCGCGGCCTTTGACCAGGGCACCAGTAATAAGAACCCTGCTCGCAATGCCAATTGTGAGGAAAATCACCAGCCTCAGAGTCAGAGTCGGGGTTCAACAACAGAGTTTATTGTACATGGAAATACCGGAGCACTGGAGAGAGAACGACACCAACAGCACAGTGGTCAGCTTCGAGTCCTCTCTCCATATTGTGATCTGTCAGCCATCTTATGTGTCCGTGTGCCTTGTGTCACCCTGCCCTGTGCCACCTCCCACTTCAAGTAAAAACTGTATCTTGCAATCGCGAGCATAAGAGTGGTATTTCTGTGTTTCAAATATAGGACTGACTGTGTGTATATCCTACTGTCTCTCTTTCTGTCAGATTCTTGCAGACTGGCTCAGGTCTGTTAGGTTCAGTGAAACCTTTGAAACCTTTGTATCTGAAATATGCATTGGCTAACTATGAACTCTTCTTCTCAAAGTCCATGCAATGTGAATAGCTGGGCCTTGTACCCAGGTGTAAAGGCCAATTTTGTACCCTGCAAACACAGTGAGTGATTCAGGTCTGGAATACACTGCCTGGAATCGTGGTGGAGACAGGTTCAATTGAAGCATTCAAGAAGGCATTGGATAATTGTTTCTGTTTAAATAACATCCAAGGGTATGGGGAGAATGACAGTAAAGCACAATGCTCATATGGAGAGCTGGTGCAGCCACATTGGGCTGAATGGCTTCTTTCTGTGATTCTCTCAGTCCCATTCAATCTTGGAATTAAACAGATAATTTAAAGTATAACTGTTTATAAAATATGACATTGCTAAAACGTCCTTGTGATACTGGGAATTTTCTCATCTACCCTTTGTCAGTAATGATGCTGTTCACATTATTTACAGGTATAAAGAATTTGTACCTTCTCAGCAAGTTTCTTGACTTGAGCCTCTCTTGTGAACAAAGGAACCAAGTTCCCAGGCTTGTTGCCAGGCAGAAATTAGTACAGCTTTGATGAGTCCCTTCATTCCTTCAATTTATACTAAATTCAAAAGATAACCTCAAAACATAACAACCATATAAATATTGTACTTGGAGCATGAAAGGTACAGAAACTCAGTTCTGTGCCTCCAAATTATGCAGGTGGATAGAAAATTATGTGCAGGAAAGAAAACCTACATTTATACCTGGGCCCAGCTACGGTTACTTATGGCCCATCAATTCAAGTCTGAATGTTTTCATAGTTTGCTGCATATGGATACAAGTTTCTTCTGAGGGCTCCTGAATGGTACTGATCACTATCAGGAAACAGTCTAACCAATACTTGGAATACTGCGTCCAGTTCTGGTCGCCCTATTATAAGAAAGATGTGGATGCTTTGGAGCGGGTTCAGAGGAGGTTTACCAGGATGCTGCCTGGACTGGAGGGCTTATCTTATAAGGAGAGGTTGACTGAGCTCGGACTTTTTTCATTGGAGAAAAGGAGGAGAAGAGGGGACCTAATTGAGGTATACAAGATAATGAGAGGCATAGATAGAGTCGATAGCCAGAGACTATTTCCCAGGGCAGAAATGACTAACACGAGGGGTCATAGTTTTAAGCTGGTTGGAGGAAAGTATAGAGGGGATGTCAGAGGCGGGTTCTTTACACAGAGAGTTGTGAGAGCATGGAATGCATTGCCAGCAGCAGTTGTGGAAGCAAGGTCATTGGGGACATTTAAGAGACTACTGGACATGCATATGGTCACAGAAATTTGAGGGTGCATACATGAGGATCAGTGGTCGGCACAACATCGTGGGCTGAAGGGCCTGTTCTGTGCTGTACTGTTCTATGTTCTATGTTCTATGTTCAATACTGGAGGTAGATCATGAAGCAGCTGAAGGTGTTCAGGCCTGCAATACTGTCCTGAGGAAATGAAGGTGCTCTTTTGATATGGTGTTAGTGTCTACAACTCTGCACCAGGAGGTCTGGGTAATAACATCTCTGAACAGACTGATTAGACCATATGTATTCTAAGGAAATGTGATATCTTGGGACTGGGATGATTGGCCTCTAACAACCATGACCATCTTTCTTTGTGACACCAACTGTGGAGTTCTTACTCCCAAGTCACAATAACTTCAATTTTGCTTCCAATCCTTGATGTGACATTCAGACAGATGCTGCTTGATACCAGAGGCAATCACTCATACCTCATCAATTGAGTTTACCTGTTTTATTCATCTTTTCACAAAGGATGTAATGCATTCATGAGGAATGAGTGATCCTGACAGAACCCAAACCAAGCATCGTTGGAAATGATCTGTCAATGTTAAGTATTGCTTTATCACATGTTGATATCCATCACTTTGCTATTGATTAAGAGTAGAGATGTTACTGCACACCTCTAGAACAAGTAGCATTTAAAACTTGGTCTTCTGGCCCAGAGGTAGGGACACTACCAGTGTGCTGCAAGAACATATAATTAAGAGCAGATGGTGTGCAATTGGATTTTTTTTGACTGGGTCTTTAAAGGAAATATCTGTGCAATTTTCCATATTGTCATGTAAACGCTGGTGTTGTAGCTGCACTGGAACAACTCATCTCAGGGCACAAACCTTCAGCACTATTGCTGGGATGTTGACATATCCCAGAGCCCTTGTAATGTCTGGCATCTTCAACTATTCCTTGATATCTAGTAGAGTGAATTGAATTGGGTGAGAACTATCAGGGGATCTTAGATGGATCCTCAACTTTTCACTTTTGCCCTAAGCTGTTTGCAAATGCCTTAGTTTTCTTTCCACTGATGTGCTGACTTGCCCACCTTTGAGAATGGGGATATCTGTGGAGCCTACTCTTCCCATTAAGTTGTTGAATAGTCAATCATCATTCACATCGTGTTGTGGAAGAACTGCAGAGTGTTGGTCTCAACCATTGGTTGTGGGATCCCTTTGCTCTGACTGTTACACACTGCCTCTGCTGGCTTATACCAGGCTGGGAAGTTATAGATTGTGGTTGCATACAATGGGCATACATTTTTTTATACAACAAACCATTGTATGCACCCTCTGGTTACTCATCTGCTCTGGCTGCTGGTGTCTGCAGATTTAGATGTTGAACTAGATCATGGTTCTGAAATGGTTAATGTTAGAGCCTACATTAGACAATAACCAATCTGAAGATATCATATAGTCATGGGTGGAGATACAAGGAGTCCAGTTTAAATCCCAGTGGGGTTAGATGTGATATCTGTGGCTGTAATTATGCACAATTAGCCAATGCAACTTGTTATCGTATGTAATAAGCTATGTCCTGTTATTCTGCTTATGTTGTCTCTTAAGAGTCACCTGTGGTTCATCCTCTACTACTGTTAACCCCAACAGGCCTCAGAGCCAGTAGAGAAAGGAGGATTGGGAACTCATGTGGTGCACTGGTAGTATCCCTAGCTCTGAGGCAGGAGAATTGGGTTCAAGTCCCAACTGCTCTAGAAGTGTGTGATAACATCTCTGAATAGGTTGAATAGAGGATATGTGAGACTGTAATTGAAAGATAGTCACAATAATGGCAACCATTAAACTGTCATCCAGAGAAGAGGGGAAAGGAGAATTAGTGTCAGCACTCTACCCCAACCATTAGCTGGTAGTGATTTGTCACACAGTTCATTCTTTCATAACATGCGTTTCATCAATGCAAATTCACTGTAAGGTGATTGACTAATTGGGGACACTGTTTCTGTAGCATAAACTTATAAAATGTGTTGGCTGTAACATGATTACATCACCAACACTTTAAGAACTGTTTCTAAAGCATAATTTTTCTACAATGGAGGGGTTGCACAAGAACGCAACCATCATATTACAGAAGAACTGACTGTACAGCACAACAGGGATCTCATCTGAGCGTCAAATTGGACCCACCTTGCTAGAAACAAGGAGGTTGAACTTCTGACACCTCTGCACTCAGGTCCTCCACGCATTTGTTCTGCCATCACCAGCCGTAGAACTGCTTGCTTTGATTGGGTGACCCTTTCCTGCCATTCCTTGAGAAGAACGTGCTTCACGCGCTCTCTCTCTCTCTCTCTCTCTCTCACTATCTTTTGCATCATCTCAGAGCCGGCATCACTGAACGTTAGAGCTGCCTTGCAATGGATGCCTAGCCTCTGCCTTTCACACTCCTTCCTTCTTCTGGCTGAAGCCTTCCAATGCAGCAGCCACAATAAGGATTGAACAGCATGTGTTTGTACCGGGTCCATATCCATTCGCCTCCCACCTCATTCTCACACTCATCACTACTAGCTGGATGCCAAACCCATGCTCTAGCCAATTCAGACTACGCAATGGGAAAACTGGATCTCATGACAGCTTCCCTCACACCTCTGTGGCTCAAGCATTAAAATACGACTTTTTAAAATATTTTAAAAATATGTGTTTATGTCGTTTGTTTTAATGCGAAAGTTTGTTTAAAGTGAGGCAACAAGTGTCTGCTTTTCACAGGGGTGTTTTTTTTGATGGCGTATGGATCAGACCCAAATAAAGTGGATAACGTTTTAACCTTCTGTCCAAGCATGAAACAAGCATTATAGATTAACAGTTCAATGGAAATCAAAACTGGAAATGGAAACCTGGCAGTTTTTACATTAGCCATCAATTTGCAATGTCAGTTTTGTGCTCAGGCAGGTTGAGAAGTGGCTCAACAAGCTCACAGTGGAGACTTTGTAATGGTCATAATTTCCATATTCTCCACATGTCGCCTTCCAACTCCATTATCACAGATTTTAAATTCTGATACACATTCCTGAGTTTAAAAACTAGTCTTGCCTAAAGGAAGAAGCAAAGCCTGTTTTTAAATTTTATAGCCTGACAGACATTTAGATTCTTTAAAAACTGACACTTTCATAAAAGGAGAAGCAAAGCTTTCTCATTCAATGCTTACTTGTCAATGTTTTGTAACATATTAGACATTACACTTTGCTCCATTGACTTCAACCTGTGTGAGCTGGCTTCCATCAAATTACAGAGAACATACACCTGATTGGCTCATATTGGTATTTATATTCCATACAGATTTCAGATAACTTTATTACCATAATGTATTCTTTCGCTGGGCGGCACAGTGGCTCACAGCGCCAAGGACCTGGGTTCAATTCCAGTCTCAGGCGACTGTTTATGTGGAGTTTGCACATTCTCCCCGTGTCTGCGTGGGTTTTCTCTGGGTGCTCCGGTTTCCTCCCACAGTCCAAAGATGTGCAGGTCAGGTGAATTGGCCATGCTAAATTGCCCATAGTGTTAGATACATTAGTTAGAAGGAAGTGGGCCTGGGTGGGTTACTCTTCGGAGGGTCAGTGTGGACTTCTTGGGCCGAAGGGCCTGTCTCCACACTATAGGGAATCTAATCTAATCTTTTTCTATCAGGTGATTCTCCAACCTTCTCTTCAGTGCATCCATGCCATTCACCATAACTATTCCCTGAGGTAATAATTTGATCCATTGTGTGGGCAAAGAAATTTGTGTTGAATTCCTTATTCAAATTGTTTGCAATTATTTTAAATGTGCAAATCCTTGTTTTGATTGTCCCCATGAGTTAAAACGTGTTCTCCAGGATTATTCTACCAAGCCTTTCATATTTTTGAAGACTTGGTCAACAATTAGTCTTCTTGTTTTGGATTTCCTACTGCCTAATCCTAGGAAAGCTTTAACACCCACTAGGTGTACTGCTAGATTGTCTAGTGGAGTTAGGAGGTTGACTTGTTTACTTCCCTAACAGAAATGCTCTGGAGACAAGTGTCTTCCCAAAGTGACAAGTGACCTTTGAGGTGGGGGATTCTAATTGCAGCAAGGAATGGTTTTGTAAGCATGCAATGGGTCAACTCTATCCCTTAGTCCACATCATCAGAAATCCAGATCAACAGAAACTGCAAAGTTTGAACTTCCGATTGTTCCTCTGTTCCCAGGGACCTCTGAAAAAGTCTATAAATCTAAGGTAAAAAGCAGGTATTGGACAGTTCCAACATACCATGATAGTTACTCATGAAATGTTAGACAGAAGAAACCTAGTTGAACTCTTACGTAAGTATAGTGAGCAATGCAGCTGCGGCACTACTGATGAGTTGGTTGGGTCCTGAAGGACATACCTCCTAGACTGGGTCTGGGCAGGTGGTGAGGGAACCAACAAGAAGAACAAACATATTTTACCTCATCCTCACCAATCTGCCGGCTGCAGATGCATCTGCCCATGACAGTATCAGTCAGAGTGACCACCACGCATTCCTTGTGGTCCACGCAGTTCTATCTTCACATTGAGAATAATCTCCACTGTGTTGTGTGGCACTATCACTGTGCTAAATGGGACAGAATTCAAACAGTTCTAGCAACTCAAGGCTGGGCATCCATGTGGTGCCATGGGCCACCAACAGCAGCAGAATTATATTCTAGCGCAAACTGTAACCTCATGGCCTGGCATATCTATCAAGCCAGGAGATCAACTCTGGTTCAATGGAGAGGGCTGGAGGGCATGCCAGGAGTAGCACCAGGCATACCTGAAGATGTGGTGTCAACCTTGTGAAACCACCAAACAGGACTATGTGTGTGCCAAACGGCATGAGCAGCAAGAGATAAACAGAGCTAAGTGATCCCACAACAAATGGATCAGATCTAAGCTATGCAGTCCTATTACATCCAGTTGTGACACCAAACAATTAAACAATTCATTGGAGGAGGAAGCTCCACAATTATCCCCATCCTCATTGATGGAAAAGCCCAACATATCAGTGCAAAAGATATGGCTGAAGCATTTACAGCAATCTTCTGCCGCAAGTACCAAGTGAATGATCCATCTCAACCTCCTCCAATTACAGATACCAGTCTTCAGTCAATTCAATCCACTCCACTTGATATCAAACAATTGGAGACACTGGATACTGCAAATGCAGTATTCTGGCAATAATACTGAAGACTTGTGCTATGGAACTCACCTTTCCCAAAGCCAAGCTGTTCCTGTACTGTTGCAACATTGACAATGTGGAAAATTGCCCACATATGTCCTGTACAGAAAATGAAGGACAAATGCTGGGTGGATTGGTGGCTCAGTGGTTAGCACTGCTGCCTCACAGCCCCAGGGATCCAAGTTTTATTCCAGCCTCGGGTGACTGTCTGTGTGAAGTTTGCACATTCTCCTCGTGTCTGCGTGGGTTTCCTCCAGGTGCTCCGGATTCCTTCCACAATCCAAAGAGGTGCAGGTTAGGTGAACTGGCCATGCTAAATTGCTCATAGTGTTCAGGGATGTGTAGGTTAGGTCCATTAGTCAGATGTAAATGCAGAGTAATAGGGTAGGGGAATGGGTCTGGGTGGGTTATTCTTCGGATGGTCAGTGTGGAATTGTTGGGCCAAATGATCTGTTTCCAAACTGTTGGAAGTCTATGATTTCTATGAAATCCAACCTGGCCAAATATTGCCCCCTCAGTCTACTCTCAATTATTAGTGAAGTGATGGAAGGTGTCATTAACAGTGCTATCAAGAAGCACCGCTTAGCAATAAACTGCTCAGTAACACCCAGCTTGGGTTCCACCAGGGCCACTCAACACCTGACCTCATTACAGCCTTGGTTCAACACAGATTAAAGAGCTGAATTCCAGAGGTGAGTGGAGAGTGATAGTCCTTGGCATCAAGGCTGCATTTGACTCAGTGTGGCATCAAGGAGCCCTAGCAAAACTGTAATCAATGGGTATTGGGGGGAAATTGTCCACTGGTTGGAGTCATACCTGAACACATTGGAAGATGGTTGTGGTTGCTGAAAGTCAGTCATCTCAGCTCCAGGACATCTCTGCAGGAGTTCCTCGGGGTAGTGTCCTAGGCCCAACCATACTCAACAATGACCTTCCCTCAATGATAAGGTTAGAAGTGAGAATTTTCACTGATGATTGTACAATGTTCAGCACATTCACAACTTCTCAGACACTGAAGCAGCCCATATTCAATTGCAACAAGATCTGGACAACATTCAGGCTTGGGCTGTCAAGTGATATGCTACATTCATGCTACACAAACACCAGACCATGACCATCTCCAATAAGAACCACTATTCCTTGACATTCAGTGGTGTTACCATCACTGATTCCCCACTATCAACATCCTGGGGATTGCCATTGACCAGAAACTCACCTGGGCTCACCATATAAGCACAAGGGCAACAAGAGCAGGTCTGAGGCAAGACATTCTGCAGCAAGCAACTCACCTCATGATGCCCAAAGCCTATCTACCATCTACAAGGCACAAGTCTGGAGTGTGGTGGAATACTCCCCAGTTGTTTGGATAGTGCAACTCAAACAACACTCAAGAAGTTGGACACCATCCAGGAAAAAGCAGCCTACCTGATTTGCACCACATTCACAAGCATTCAGTCCCTCCACACTGACTCTCAGTAGCAGTAATGTGCTTATTTACAAGATGCACTGCAGCAATTCACTTAAGAATCTCAGGCAGCCTCTTTCAGCCCTTGACATCAAGGCTACATTCAACCGAATGTGGCATCAAGACACAACTACTTCCACTTAGAAGGAAAAAGACAGCACATACATGTGAACGCCATGGCCTGCAAGTTCCCTCCAAACCACTCACCATCCTGACGTGGAAATATATTGCTATTCCTTCACTATCACTGGGTCAAAATCTTGGAATTCCTTCCCTAAGAGCACTGTTGGTCAACCCAGAGCATGTGGACTACAATGGTACAAGAAGGCAGTTCACCACATATTCGCAAGGGCAACTAACGATGGGCAATAAATACTGTTCCATCCAGCAATACCCATGTCCCCATGAGTACTTTTAAAAGAATATGGGGACACCAATCCCAATCACTCACACTGACCAACCAGAACTTCCCACTTGATTTTCTGGCTGCCTCACTGAACCCTAAACACCTAACTCCCCCAAACTGACAAAATTACCCGGCCTACTCAATCCAACCATCCTTGATCTGACTATCCCCTAATCTATCTACGTGCTTCTCCCCCATTCACTTCACACACCTACTCATGTCACCAACTCTCACCCTACTCACTCCCCTCATCTATCCCTGCCATTTAGCCACTTACTTCAACTGCCTAGTCACCCACTGCATTACCCCTTCATGAACATCCATATTGGACATTTAAATATAACTTATATCAGGATGCAGACTAAAACAAGAGCGTAATTTGTCTTTTCCCCCAGTACTGTTTCATATTACAATGGACTGTCCATGAGAGTGATTGCTCCCTGTTCCTGAAGAAGCCAAGATCGGAGGGCCAAGCCAGAAATATGGAGAACCGTCAGGATAGAGAAAAGTAAGAGCAAAGTGGCAATCCAACAGTGATTGTTTCTTTGCAGAAGATCAGGGCCATTAGAAATGAGGATTCAGAATTAATGTTGATGTTTTCAAATCCTGTGATACCATATTACGACTCCAGAGGGCAGCAACCACATGAATACATCAAGCCTTCAACAGAATTAGAGATAGTTTCATCCAAACACTGAAATTGTGTCTTTATACTTTGCAGCACAAAAGTTACTGAGAGCAACAATGAGAAGGAGCTGCCGAAATGGCCAGTCTATGGAAAGCTGATTCCGGGTGGGATGATAGTCTCAATGGGATGCTGAGTTGGTGCCATTGGGTTGAAATGCAAATGAACCAAAGCCAGTGATGTTTTTATGACTGAAAGTGGGGGTTTACACCCCTCAGTACTGGGCGGCTTACAATTTGCAGCAGATACTGATGTTTTGGGTTTGCAAGTAGCAAATGATTTATTAGACCATTAGTTAAATGATCTGATTTGCCCAAATGGCTTTGTCTATATAAGTTGGAAACCTTCATTTTACACATGTAAGATTGGGAGACCTCCATTTTGAATACATCAATGCACAAAACACCTTTAAGTAGTACAAAGGTGCTACAATGCTATGTCACAGTGTTTCAAAGACTTTAAGACAAATAAAATGAAGCAGCATTGCTGTACTGTAGTTTACAAGCTTTTAAAGCTAAGAATAAAAGCAACATACTGAAGAATTAACAACTTTGGAACTAAGTGGAATGAGTAATTACATTAGGGAGAAAAGGAAGGAGAAAGAGTGCTTCTTGGCAGATATAATTTCAGATGTGGGTCAAAAAGACCAAATAGACTATAGTTTTGAACATCTTGGAGAAAATGGTCCTTAAGATACAGAATTATTTCCAAGCTAAGACAGTAAATCAGCTACACTGCTATATTCAACATTTATCCGTGGCTGATGACACTACAGCTTCTCAAAACATAAAGTGGACCGATATTTTTAATTCGGTTCTGTAAGCTTTTGACAATTACTTTCTTAACTGAGCTGGATTTAACTGAAGATTTCAGCATGCAGGGGAATCTACAAATAATTTCACTCACAGTCTCTACTGATTGGTGGAAAACTGTGACTACGGAGCTTTAAATCAGAATTCGTAAGAGGCAGAACGGTTGATGCGTGCTGGTCAAGTAGGTTCCAGTTCAAAAGAGAGTTGAAAGAGTTGCTGGAAATCAGGAGCCTTAGAATTCCCAAACAGAAAATGAGGTGTCGTTCTTCTAGCTTGCACTGAGCTTCCCTGGAGCACTGCTGCAAGCCTGAGACAGAGATGTTGGCCAGGGAACAGGGTGCTGTGTTGAAGTGGCAGGGAACTGGAAGCTCAGGGTCCTTTTTGGAGACTGTAGGTGTTCTGTGAGGCCATCACCCAGTCTAGGTTTCATTTCCCCAATGTCAAGAGCACATTTTGAGCAGTGAATACAGTAAGCTAGCTAGAGTGAAGTACAGCCTTTTGGACTCAGGATAGAGTTCAACAGTTTTAGGGTTTGAGGTACCTTTTCCCATGTCCTTACCCCAACTCCCACACACCAGGCCTTGTATTCACAAGGTTTCCTATTACACACAGCTCATTGTTAACGATTAATTGACCCCATTAGTAGCTATTCATTCCCTAAAGCTGATTTTTATCCACTCCTTTGTCTGTCCAACTATTCTTCTCTGTTTTTAGGCTCTCTCTCCACCTATCATTTACTCCTTACTCCCTCCCCCACCCTATCTTCTGCATAAAAAAAACAGCTTTTTCCTTGCTACCATCAGTTCTGAGGAAGGGCCACTGGATCTGAAACGTTAACTTTGATTTCTCTTTTACAGATGTTGCCAGACTGGCTGAGTTTTTTCAATAATTTCTGGTTTTGTTCATGATTTCCAGCATCCTCAGTTCTTTTGGTTTTTATTAAAGAAGAGTTGACTTGGGGGGAAACAAAAGTACAGGACAACCTTGATTAGCCAAACGAGACGGGCGGGGAGTATTTTGTGTGGGTAACTGATTGTTCGGACAACTGATTGTGCTGCAAAGGTAGAGATAGAAGACAGAGAAAGGTTGAGAAGAGAGAGGTCCACGCTGCACACAGATCAGGATAATTCATGTCAGGAAACAAAACAAAAAGCAGGCACCAGTCAGGATTCACATACAATGTTTCCTTAAATCGTGCAAGGATCAAAAGATGATCCGAGAACCGTGCAGCCGCAGTGCTGTGTGTGATGACATTGATTAGATTAGATTAGATTACTTACAGTGTGGAAACAGGCCCTTCGGCCCAACAAGTCCACACCGCCCCGCCAAAGCGCAACCCACCCATACCTCTGCATTACCC
>NC_057716.1:13076372-13077719 GCF_004010195.1 Chiloscyllium plagiosum | reverse complement strand
ACGTGCAAACTCCACACAGTCAGTCGCCTGAGGCGGGAATTGAACCCGGGTCTCTGGCGCTGTGAGGCAGCAGTGCTAACCACTGTGCCACCGTGCCGCCCACCTTGACATCCCACTTCCTGCCATCAGGCGGGTGGAGGGCTTAAGACCCAGAGTGTGGGAGGGAGGGTGTGCGCACGAGCAGCCGGCAGCGGTGGCGGCTGTAGTTATAGCAACTGTTGCCTTGTAAATAAAGTGGAGTAGTCCTGGCGACTGTAACCCACCAATAACTGCTCACAACAACAGCACCGAGGTGAATATTGTTAGTATTATTATATATCTGTCACTCCTCTCAGCCCCAAACTGCTCTTTCCCCCTGCTTCATCCCACTCCATGAGAAGTTGCAAACCATCAATAGCTTCGTTATTGGGGACTGGAGGAGATGTCGATATCACCTCTTTGATGTAACGGTTTTAAGGACCTTGAGATTTTGTTTGGATAATCCAAAATGCAGATAATTGATGTTCTGTTAACCGAGGTTGTTCTGTATTCAAAATGTTCTGGAAGTAGAAAGCAGGATAAATCACTTAGGAGAAGGTCAATTGTATCACAAGAGCAACAGAACATATTGGCTTATAAAGTATTAAAAACCCTAAAGGCATACATAACAGGCAACAAGAAGAGCAGGCCGGAGACCAACTAATAGCAGTCAGTATTTATGCTGTGGAACAAAGAAACCTCACAGGCCTAATCAGTGCCCAACTATTAAAAAAGTCTGCTATATCTGCAAACCTGTAGGTAACTTAGAGTCATAGAGTCATAGAGATGTACAGCACAGAAACTGATCCTTCAGTCCAACTTGTCTATGCAGACCAGATATCCCAACCCAATCTAATCCCACTTGCCAGCACCTGGCCCATATCCCTCCAAACCCTTCCAATTCATATACCCATCCAGATGTCTTTTAAATGTTGCAATTCTACTAGCATCCATCACTTCCTCTGGCAGCTCATTCCATACACGCACCACCCTCTGAGGGAAAAAGCTTCCCCTTAGGTCTCTTTTATATCTTTCCCCTCTCAGCCTAAATTTTTGCCCTCTAGTTCTGGGCTCCCCCAGGGAAAAAAACTTTGTCTATTTATCCTATCCATGCCCCTCATGATTTTATAAACCTCTATAAGGTCACCCCACACCCTCCAAAGCTCCAGGGAAAACAGCCCTAGCCTATTCAACCTCTCCCTATACAAATCTTCCAACCCTAGCAACATCCTTATAAATCTTTTCTGAACCCTTTCAAATTTCACATCCTTTATTGGTCAGAGTATTGAGTACAGGAGTTGGGAGGTCATGTTGCGGCTGTACAGGACA
>NC_057716.1:13076067-13076232 GCF_004010195.1 Chiloscyllium plagiosum | reverse complement strand
ATGAGCTGCCGGATGTGGTGGAGGCTGGTACAATTACAACATTTAAGAGGCATTTGGATGGATATATGAATAGGAAGGGTGGTACGTGAGCTGCCAGAGGATGTGGTGGAGGCTGGTACAATTACAACATTTAAGAGGCATTTGGATGGATATATGGGATATATG
>NC_057716.1:13014021-13074226 GCF_004010195.1 Chiloscyllium plagiosum | reverse complement strand
CCTCTTAAGTATATTCCTACTTTCTTTAAACTCTTCTAAGGATTCACTTGATCTATCCTGTCTATACCTGACATATGCTTCCTTTCTTTTTCTTAACCAAACCCTCAATTTCTTTTGTCATCCAGCATTCCCTACACCTACTAGCCTTTTCTTTCACCCTAACAGGAATATACTGTCTCTGAACTATTCGTTATCTCATTCCTGAAGACTTCCCATTTTCCAGCCGTCCCTTTACCTGCGAACACATGTCCCTAATCAGATTTTGAAAGTTCTTGCCTAATACCATCAAAATTGGCCTTCCTCCAATTTAGAACTTCAACTTTCCAGAAAAGCTGTCGAAGTAGGACATAATTACAGAGCAACACTATGTCAAATGGCTACTCATACGAAGATGATAATGTGGTAGAACCACTGCTATTTAGGAAAAAAATACACTATGCTTCTGAGGGGAAATTGGTGATGACAAATGATCTCGGTTTGATAGAACCTGTATTTGTCAATGGACATCTCATTCATGTTAAGCCTGATGGAGCGGGTGTGTCACTATCCTATGAGATCATTTGCCATGGGTGCTGAATCAGACATTACAGCCTGCAGAGCTGAAACTACATAGGACAGGAATAGACCGGTAAGGCTGCCCAGCTTGCTCCACTATTCAAAATGATCATGGCTGATGAAATCATTCAATAGCTTTTATTCACCCTCTGCTCATTATACTGTGCATCAATAGAGATGTATCAGCAGAATGAGCATAAAAATTTGCTGACAGAGATTGAAAACGAAATGCAAAGAAATCCGTAAGATGACCAATGTTCGCACATTCAAGAGACAGTGGGGCAGTGATAAATATCATTGACTGCATTAATAGCTATTGGGGATGAATAAAAACTCAGCAGAGGTGTATGAGTTGTGGTTGTGAAAGTGTTAATAGTACAGACACATTAAGTTCCAACCTAATCCAGTAATGTCATTTGGACTGGGGTAGGAAATAGGCAAAGATCTTCGGATTTTGTAGAATGAATGTATACATCCGCAGTCTCCTCATTGAGTGAAATGTGAAACTGAGAGTCTATCTTCCTCCTAGGTAGAAATCAAAGTTTCTAAGACACCAATCAAAGAGCAATGAGTGATTTATCCACCGTCTTGACCAATACATAGTCCTTAAACATCCTCAGTAAAACAGATTATCCGGTGGCTAATACATTTCTATTTGTGGGAGCTCACTGTCAGCAATTGGCAATCAACTTTTCTTCATTACAACATAAATAAAGCATGAAAAGTAAATCATTAACTATAGAAACTTCCTGAGGCTGTGAAACTCACCAGATAATTCTAAGTCTTTACACTCCCTGCATTACAGGGCCCTGCTTGGATTGAAGAAATTGGCACTCAGGGTCTTTGCCGTCTTATTCCAAGTGAATAAGAAGATGAATGAGTTTCTTGCTGCCTAATCACTTATGCTGCCTTTCTCTGGCACATCAGTTTACTCTTGATCATTAGTAAATTCACATGATGTAAGGGGTCATTGACAAAGCTATTAAACAGCATTTCATCAACAATAAAATGCTCACTACCTTCTTTCAGGACCGTTCAGCTCCTGACCCCATTATAGCCCTGGTCTAAAGATGAACAAAGGATCTGAAGTGTCTCCAACAGGAGAGAATGTAGTCATCTCCCATTGACAAGCAATGGCACTCCCATTGCTGAATACCCTTCCTATCAATATTAGGGGCTTGCCATTGCCTAGAAAGTAAACTGGACCAGCCATATAAATAGCTGTGGATACAAAGGTCGGAGAGGTTAGATATTCTGCTGTGAGTAACTGATCACCTAGTTTGCCAAAGCCTGTCCACATTTACGTGATCATGGCTGTAAACTGTTTTGGGCCCCTAGTCTAAGGAAAACTATACTAGAATTCCAGGTCGTCTGTAAAAGGCTCACTGGCCAATATTATGTATGGAGGAACCGCTTTGAGTGGTTGAGTATATAGGGCCTGTACTCTTTGGAATTTAAAAGAATGAGAGGTGACCTATTTGAAGCATACGAGGTTCTTAGAGGATGTGACTAGGTAGATGCAGAATGGTTGTTTCCCCTCATGGAAGTGTCTAGGACCAGGGGGCATAATCTCAGAAAAAGGGGTCATACATTTAAGTGTGAGATAAGGAGGAACCTCAAGTCAGTGTAATGAGTCTGTGCTGCAGAGAGTTATCAAGGCTGTGTTATAAAGTATATTCAAGGCTGAGATAGAGTTTGAATCATTAAGGGAATCATGGGTTATAGAGAGAAGGCAGGAAAGTGGAGCTGAGGGTTACCTGATCAGCCATAATTTTCATTGAATGGCTGAGCAGATCCAATGAGTCAAATTGCTAACTTCTGTTTGTATCTCTAGCTCCTATAACCTTATCATCTTAAGAAATTTGACATCAGCGAGAACAAAACAGCCCACTTGATAAGAAGCCCAATCTCAATCTTTAACATTTACTCCCTTGATAAGTATCACAACCGAACTGGCTTGGAAATATATCCCTACATTCCACCATAACTGGGTCAGAATTGTGAACACTGTTACTGACAGCACTCTGGGTATCCTTACCTCTGAAATACTGCAGCACTTCAAGAAGACAGCTCATCACCACCTTCTCAAGGGAAATTAGAGATGGCCATCAAAGTACAAATCCCATTAACATGCAAAGAAAAGTTTCCGTTGGAAATGTTTACCTAGTGTTATGAGTCAAGTGGGCTTGTTGCCATTGACATTGTGAGGTGCTATTGGGTCTGTCCACCCACATGTAGGTTTTGAGGTCACCTTCTATTTCTCTCTTCCATCTCCCTCAAGCACAGTGTGTTACTATGACTTGAATGTACAGGCAGATTGCAACCATAACAGCAGAGCTGTGCATGCCAATGATAAAAAATTTCTCATCCTGCACTGATCAATAGAATTAACATTTGAATTAAAAGATTAAGACGATTCCAAAGATGACATTAGAGGTAAAGGATTTACTCAGAAGCTAAAACTCCCAATCCTGACCAATATCAACCAGGGACAACATCTGATAGGTTTTTGTTTAAAAATGACCCTTGGCTCACAACAAGGTTACACTGGAAATCTTTTTAGGCATCCTCAAATCAGTGATTCAACCACTTGAATAAATTGAAGAAATGTTGCAATGTAGCCCAGCCAAAAGTTCCAAAGTTTTGGTACTGCTGCGTGCAATGTGGAATTCCTCTTAATGGAGAGAAAGGGAGAAGAAATCATCAGCAGAAAGTAGAAGGTGATAACATGGCTGACCACAAGAGGGAGCAAGTGGCTGTACAATAAGTAGTTCAATCTTCCAGATAAATGCAATGACTTCAGTCAAGACTTTAAGTGTTCTTATAATGCCAAGTTAAAATATTGTCTCCAGAGGACCCAGTTGTACATCAATTCCCTTGAAAAGGACAACATTTTCCACCAACAAACTTAATATGTTTCCTGTCAAAGGATACATTCCAGCATCAGTCCAGCAGCCCTATATTAATCCTCTGAGTACATAGTGCAGCTGTCTTTTTCCTTTACTTCTTCTGAGGGAATGTACAGTTTTCTGTTCATGTCCTCCTACACTGTAAGAAGGAAGGTCCATGGCAGAGCTCTGGAAAAAGCAATGTGGCTGTAATGTTGTGGCTTTTGGTTGATGTTAATCTGATCTCAAACAAAATGAATTCAGATCACTTTAACTGCTCTGGTGCTAAAATTGTCCTGAGCACCAGTTGAATGATTTGGGATATGCTTGCATGCAGCTCCTGCAATTTCTATGATCTTGGCTGTCTATTTATAGCTTTGGAACAGGAGATTCAGAGGAGATTCTCCAGATAGCTCGGTCTGGAGTATCCATGGAAGTTGGTTAGTCTACTATGTAGTGCTGTATAGATGTAGTAGCTGCCCCAAACTGAATCAAATGCCCGAGGTATTGTGCCTATCATATCAGTCTATGTGTGTTTCTCCCAGTCGTTTGATTACTCATTGACACAAAATTGGCAAAAAAAGAAAAAATATGTAAAACAGAAGCTGCTGGAGAAACTCAGCAGATCTGACTGCATCCGTGGGGAGAGAAACAGAGATAACCTTGCAAGTCCAGCGTCCCTTCTTCGGAACTCATTCTGAACAGAGCTGTGAGGAAGAGTCACTGGATTCGGAAATGGTAACTCTGTTTGACCACTATGGGTGCCGTTGGATTTACTGAGCATTTTCTGGCTTTGTGTGTTTCAGATCTCCAGCAGCTGCAGTTCTTTGTTTCATTATATCTAAAAAAGTAAGTTGCCTTTATGTCTCAAGATACAGATGAATGCACACTGCAACAGTTATGATCAGGCTCGCTTGTTCAATGAGTAGAACATTTCACTGTTGTCACAGACTGAATTTACCTGTTCCTTCACTGCCCGTGACTCGAGTGTTTTGTGATGAGAGAGGTGTACATTTCCTTCATCTCAGCATGTGTGATGCAATTAAATTTTTTGAGCAGGGGAATTTTGCGAAAATAAAAATAAAGAACATTATTCATTCCAATTCAGTTTCCCAACAGAAAAAAAAACAACTCATTCACTGTTCATATTCTCACACACAAAGATGAGATACAGATGAAGGATTTAACCTATTATAGATTTTAAGAATCTCAGTCTCTTTCATTGCAGGCCTGTTAGGCTGGATCTTAGGTTATCGAGCGTAGTGTCAGTCAGGTTTGGTGGAGTAATTCTCGCTGTGAGCCTGAGTAGATTTTCTTGTAGTAACTTACCAAACTTACCAATGTTGTGAACTGGTACTTCAGCTTCATATGTGGTTTCTGGGCACAGTCAAGGTGGTCATTAACAGATCCAGGTTGCTGGTGTGCACCAGGGTGTGGCTGGTGTGGGAGGATGCGGTGTCTGTTAATATGTGGAGGCCTTCTGTGACCAGTGGGCACTTCAGAAATATCATTTCAGTTTGAACCATGAAGCTTGTTGAAAGCTTTAGTTTGTTTTTTATAGTAGTGAGCCTTTCCAAATGGGCCATTTTATTGCCTATGGAAGAGCAACAAAAACTTCACCAATTCTGAATCATGGATCCCACTGCAGTTTTCCATTTGATTATTATTCATTTGCTATCACCTCCACATTCATGCATCACCACTTGCTATCATCTAACTTCTACCCTGTTCCTCGATAATGGTTAGGACTGCAGGATGTCTGATAAACATTGCCTTTCACTTTTTTTATGCCTCTCTCGAGTTTAAAAATACTCATTTTGAGAAAACAAAACTCAGTGAGGCATTTCATTGTAGCCCATGTGCTGACAGTGTGGTGCATTTCTGAGTGCTCAAAGCCGCATACTTAAATCATCAGGACCTTGTTTTCTTTCTTTTTCTCTTTTTTTTCTACCGCCTACTGCAGTAGTGCCTATATTTTCCCCAGCGCCCATGTTGTGTGTTTGTGTGTGTGTTGTGTGTGTGTAAGTGTGAGACACAGTGAAAGACATGTGTACAAATCTTTATTCAAATTTCCACCACCAGGAAGAAAGGAAACACCCGAGTGGCCAGTGACAAGCAGTGCCCTTCACATCAAAGGGCAATGCTGTGTGAACAAAAACGTGAAGGGAAGGACAGGGATTAAATCAAAATAGAGTTGGAAGGGGAAATAAAACACTCTGCTCCCTGCGGTGCCCACCTCTCCCTGAACAGCTTGAGGGATTTGGTAGATACTGTGTGATCCTTCTCCAGGGACGCCTGGGCTCGGACGTAGAAGAGAGGCAGGCAATCGGCCAAAAACAGAGAATAAGGTTTTTAAGAAAATCAAAAGGGGAGTGCAGGCACCCACACCCAATATCTACATGGTCCACAGACTCCATAGCACCACAGAACAAGCAGTTGGGCTGGGAATCCGTGAACCACCGCAATCTGCGGTTGCAGGGGACTGCCACATGCAGCACCCTCCACCCCAGATCCCTGAGAGAAAAGGGGAGGACTCCCACGTAGAGAGCCCTTCAGTAGGGATCTCCACTGGCAGGACCTTGTTTTATGTGGGCAAAAGGAAATTGTGCATATATTACATGTCTTACGAAAAAAGGGATCATGAAGACAACCAATCGTTGCTGCATCCCCATGGCAACATCCTGACCAATCAGAATCTCTGTGCCTGGTCTGAGAATTAAGATTGACAGTTAACTGTTTGTGTTGCATCTCCATTCCAGTTGTGGTTCAACCAATCAGCACCCTCTTCTCATTCTCTATAAAATGGCTTCTTTACGTTAGAGCCTGGGTGTCCTTGGAGAAGGAGCATGCGGTGTCCACCAACACCCTGGAGTTGTTCAGGGGGAGGTGGGCGCCGCAGGGAGTGGAGTGTATCATTTCTCCCTCCAACTCTATTTTGATTTAGTCCCTCCCCTCCCCTTCACTATTTGATCACACAGCACTGCCCTTTGATGTGAAGGGCAGTGCTTGTCACTGGCCACTCGGGTGTTTTCCTATCTTCCTGGTGGTGGAAATTGAATAAAGATTTGTGCACCTTGTGTCTCTCACTGTGTCTCACACCTGCGTGCACACACACACACACCATGGGTGCTGGGGAAAAAAAAAGAACTACCGCAGTTAGGCGGTAGTGTGGGGGTAAAAAAAAGTTAAAAAAAATAAAATGGCTTCTTCCACCAACACCCTTGAGCACCTTGGTTCAGGGAGAGGTAGGAGCCGCAGGGAGTGGAGTGCATTATTTCCCCCTCCAACTCTATATTGATTTAGTCCCTACCCTCCCCTTCACTATTTGATCACACAGCATTGCCCTTTGATATGAAGGGCACTGCTTGTCACTGGCCACTCGGGTATTTCTTTTCTTCCTGGTGGTGGAAATTTGAATAAAGATTCGTGCACCTTGTGTCTCTCACTGTGTTGCACACCTGCACATACACACCATGGGTGCTGGGGAAAGAAATAAGCACTACCGCGGTTAGGTGGTAGTGTGGGGGTAATAAGAAAAAAAAATAGAAAACCATAAAATAAAATAAAATGGCGTCTCTTCCTTCAAATCTCTTCCTTGCACGTGAGTTCTGATGAGTGCAGGGTGAAAAACTTCAATGTCTAGTTTCCTTTGAGTAATTTTCTCTGACCAAGCATTTATTTATAAAGTATACATTCTTGATCTGCCTGAAGACAACTAAACTCCTGGCCACTTCCTCAATGGAGTCTTGGTTGAGTATTTGCTGAGTCTGCCCCATATGTTTGTTGGGAGGTGTATAGGCGAGATTAGCCTGCTCGTTGTGAAATCTCTCACAAAAATTAAGGACTTGGAGCTGTGGAGGGGAATAATATTACCACTGGCAGTCTGCAATGTGGCCATCTCTAGATCCACAGTGTGACGAAAAATACCAGCTCACCAGTACATATTTGGAATACTACATTCAAATCTAGTCTTCCTGCTATAGGAAGGTTGTTGTGAAACTTGAAAGGGCTCAGAAAAGATTTACAAGGATGTTGCCAGGGTTGGAGGGTTTGACCTATAAGGAGAGGCTGAATGGACTGGGGCTGTTTTCCCTGGTGCATCGGAGGCTGAGGGTTTACTTTATGGAGGTTTATAAAATCATGAGGGGCATGGATAGGATAAATAGTCAAGGTCTTTTCCCCAGGAGAAAGTGAGGCCTGCAGATGCTGGAGATCAGAGTCAAAAAATGTGGTGCTGGAAAAGCACAGCCGGTCAGGCAGCATCCGAGGAGCAGGAGAATCAACGTTTCGAGCATAAGCTCGGTCTTTTCCCCAGGTTGGGGGAGTCCAAAACTAGAGTGCACAGGTTTAGGGTGAGAGGAGAAAGATTAAAAAGCGACCTATGGGGCAACTTTTTCACGGAGAGGTTGGTGCGCGTATGGAATGAGCTGCCAGAGGAAGTGATGGACGTTGGTACAATTGCAGCATTTAAAATGCATCTGGATGGGTATATGAATAGGAAGGATTTAGAGGGATATGGGCCAAGTGCTGGCAAATGGAACAAGATTAATTTATAATATCTCTCAGCATGTACGTGTTGGACTGAGAGGTCTGTTTCCATGCTGTACATCTCTATGACTCTATGATTCTAAGTATGGGGTCATAGGAATAGGGAAGGGGTGGTCTGGGTAGGATGTTCTTTGGAGGGTCAATGTAGACTCAATGGGCTGAATGGTCTGTTTCCACACTGTAGGGATTCTATGATTACACATAATGACAGTGTGAGGAGCTTACCATGAGCCCATTCTGCGGCCTGCCTCATTCTGGAGCTGCCCAAATCACCTCGCAGGATACCCTGCCACCCTGGAGTAAAAATCCAACCTCTATGAGCTCGGTATTCCCGTGTCAGATTTATGTAGCTAAGAAATGTCCCAACCCTATGTTCCCAAACCAGGAAAAAAACATCTAGGCCACGGAATCAATCCTCTGCTTCCCATTCCACCATTTCAAAGATGTGCTATCCCTCACCACAATAGAATGGAAACAAACTTGACCCAATACTGTGACTGAAGTCTAAGGTTGCACACATGGAGGAAATTATGTTTTACTTTCAGAGAATTGTCCTAGATCCCTGTTCAATTTAGTTACAGCTTTTCAAAGTTGCAGAACTAAACAAGCTGTTCTCTCTGGCTCAGTATTAATATTTAATATTTTCTTTTCCCTGTTGGGTGAATGTATTTTTAGTATTTTTGGCCCACCCACAACTTTTTGATGTTAAAAGCATTTTGTTAACACACGCCCAATCCCATTGCACATCCACATCTGCCTGGAGATGTTGAATGTTCTTAAAGGTTCATATTTTCACACTTGCTTTGGTATCATACAGAAAACTTGTTGGTCATTCCAATTATACCTCTGTTCAGATGCACAATGAAAGTAGTGGATAGCAAATGTTAAAACACCAATTCCTCTTGGTAACCAGTCTATCAGCATATCCAAATTGGTTGGCAGCAACTTTCTACCAATGATTATTTAATCAATTCTCAATTAATCAGTGATTACTATTAACTCCCCTCTCAACATAGGTTGCCATTAATACCTCAAGCTTCTGTCCTGTAGAAAATCCTTTGTAGGAAAGGTTTCTAGAGGGTCCAGGCAGACAATATCTATCAGGTTACTCTATCGAAGAATTTTCCTGCTCCTCGGATGCTGTTTTACCTGTTGTGCTTTTCCAATACCACTCTAATCTTTACTCTAACCTCCAGCATCTGCAGTACCACTTCTCCCTAGGTTGATCTTTTGCCAATCATTCACAAAAATAAAGCAACTTCAATCAAACCAAAGCATCACTTCAAATCCTTTGAGGTGAAAATTAACATGGCAAGAGCTTTTTTCTTTTCATCTGCGCACAGCTTTTAGTGGTACATACATCAAAATCTCCTTGATCCTGCAAATACTTGTTTTGGGAATTTGTCAGAACTAAATTAAATGGCTCCACCCTTTCCCAGATTGAACTTCATCCATTTCAACCTTGTCCATTCAGCCCTACGCTGTCTTGTCACTTTCTGTTCCATTTACGCAACATATTGACCTGGATTTTGTTTTGGGTGGGCAGGAACAGAGGGAATTTTATGTAATTTTCTTAACAGTAGCTATTAACAAACCACCCACAAGTGGCAGGGCTAATCGGAGCACCAGGCGAGGTGGTCACTACTAATGTAGGTTAGAGATTATGTGGATCCTTCAAATTAGAAGCACTCTTTCATTCCTCTATAATTTTTTTATTCAAGTGAGCAACAGCAGCAGAATCACACTCCAGCACAATCTGCAATCTCATGACCCAGCATCTCCCAGCTTCAACCCTGTTTTAATGGGGTCTGCTGGAGGACATGCCAGGGGGAGCAACAGGTACGCCTAAAAATGAGTGTCAACCTGGTGAAGCTACCAAACAGGACTATTTATAATACAAACAGCATAGGCAACAAGTGATAGACAGATCTAAGCTCTGCAGTCCTGCCATATCCAGTCATGAGTAGTGGTGGACAATTAAACAATTCACTGGAGGAGCGGGCTCTGCATATCCACCCATTCTCAATGTTGGAAGAGTCCCACACATCAGTGCAAAAGATAAGGCTGAAGCATTTGCAACAATCTTCGGTCAGAAGTGCCAAGTAAATGATCCATCTCGGTCTCCTCCAATGGCCCCCAGCATCACAGATGCCAGTCTTTAGCCAATTTGATTCACTCCATGTGATATCGGTTTGAGGCACTGGATACTGCAAAGGTTATGGGCTCTGGTAACATTCTCGCAATAGTACTGAAGACTTGTGCTCTAGAACTTGTAGTTGTCAGAACCAAGGTCTTCCAGTACAGTTACTGGCATCTACCTGACAATGTGAAAAATTGCCCAGGTACGTCCCGTACATAAAAATCAAGACAAATCCAATCCAGTCAGTTACCATTAGTCCACTCTCAATCATCAGTACAGTGAGGGAAGGTGTTACCAACGGGCTATCAAGCAGGACCTGCTCAGCGACAACCTGTTCAGTGACACCCAGTTTGGTTCTTCCAGGACCACTCAGCTCCTGATCTCTTTACAGCCTTGGTTCAAACATGGACAAAAGAGCTGCATTCCAGAGGTGATGTGAGAGTGACAGCCCTTGATGTCAAGACTGCATTCCACCAAGTGTGGCATCGTGGACCCTAGCAAAACTGGCATCATTGGGTATCAGGGGACAAACTCTTCACTGATTTGAGTCATACCTGACACATAGGGAGATGGTTGTGGTTATTAGATGTCAGTCATCGCAGCTCTAGGACATCTCTGCAGGAGTTCCTCATCTTCAGCTGCTTCATCAATGACCTTCCCTCCATCACGAGGTCAGAAGTGGGAATGTCTGTCAATGTTTGCACAATGTTCAGCACCATTCATTACTGAAGCCACCCATGTCCAAATGCAACAAGCTCTGGACAATATCCAGGCTTGGGCTGACAAGTGGCAAGTAATACTCACACGACACAAACATCAGACTATGACTATCACCAATAAGAGACAATCTAATTATCGCTCCTTGAAATACAATAGTGTTACCATCACTGAATCCCCCACTATTAACATTCTGAGGGCTATCATTGACCAGAAACTCAACTGAACTTACCACACAAACACAGTGGCTAAAGAGCAGGTCGGAGGGTAGGAATACTGCAGCGAGTAACTCACTTCCTGCCTCCCCAAAGCCTGTCCACAATCTATAAGGTATACCCCCCACTCACCTAGCTTAGTGCAGCTCCAACAACACCCAAGAAGCTTGACATCATCTAACAAACAACCGCTTTATTGAAACCAAATCCACAAACATCCACTCCCTCCATCCATCGACACTCAATAGCAGCAGTGTGTACTATTTACAAGCTGCAATACAGAAATTCACCAAATATCCTTCGACAGCATTTTCAAAACCTGTGACAATTTCCATTTGAAGGACAAGACCAGAAGGTACATGGAAACACCATAATCTGCAAGTTCCACTCCATGCCACTCACCTTTCAGACTTGGAAATATATCGCCACTCCTTCAACGTTGCTGGGTCAAAATCCTGGAATTGCCTTCCTCAGGCCATTGTGGGACAAACTGCAGCATGTGGACTGCAGCAGTTCAAGAAGGGAGTCCATCACCACCTTCTCAAGATTTACTAAAGATGGGAAATAAATATTGGTCCAGCCAGTGACATCCATATCCCATGAGTGAAAAAGAAATCAAACCAGTTGATGTTCCCCTCCTTTCACAAATCATTTTGTGAAAAATTGCTAAAAGGTAGTGCGCATTGTGAATCCATCACACCTCACATCTGTGTAGAATTGCTGGCATTCTCACTTTCTAATGCGCCTGCCTAATAAAATCTAGCACTCTGACTCTCCTGGTGTAGCGCATCATGCAAAATGTGAAATCCAAATCTGTATTCCCTCATCCAAATATGTGTGAAAATATGTGTTGAAGTACATTGCCCTTGTCATATCCTGCAAAGTAAAAATGTTTTCTATACACTTATTGCCAATCAATTAACCACCCAGATTGCAAAGTTATATCCAATACTGTACGCTCTCATTTTTGTTAACTTTGTTTTGTGTGAGACCATTACAACTGAATTCTAGAAGTCTACATAGTGTTATCACGGTGTAGGAAATACGTTTTCCAATTGAAAATTTAGTTGGAACATCTCTACTCAGAGTGTTCAGTATAAGGACCCCACAAAATGTAACACAGGGGGCTAACATAGACACATTTACAGATGTTAAATAAATACTTGGGGGTGAAGCATAGTGAAGTGATGGGATTAGAGAAAGAAGGGTGGATGAAGGGTCGTGTGAATCATAAACACATTTTGGACAAAATGATGCTGTTAACACTACGTGATAGACAACATCCATAGTTATTCTCCTGTCCAATATAACTGTGACCTTCTTAGGAAATGCTACTCAATTAACCGGACTTATAGAGCCATAGAGTCATAGAGATGTACAGCACGGAAACAGACCTCTTGGTCCAACTCATCCATGCTGACCAGATATCCTAACCCATTCTAGTCCTGTTTGCCAGCACTTGTCCATATCCCTCCAAACTCTTCCTATTCATACACCCTTTCAGATGCCTTATAAATGTTGTAATTGTACCAGCCTCCACCACTTCCTCTGACAGCTCATTTTATACATGCACCACCCTCTGTGTGAAAAAGTTACCTCTTAGGTTCCTTTTAGAGTTTTCCCCTCTCACCTAAACCTATGCCCTCTAGTTCTGGACTCCCCCACCCTAGGGAAAAGACCTTGTCTATTTACCCTATCCATGCCACTCATGATTTTATAAACCTCTATGAGGTCACCCTTCAGCCTCCAACGCTCCAGGGAAAACAGTCCTAGCCTGTTCAGGCTCTCCCTATAGCTCAAATCCTGCAACCCTGGCAACATCCTTGTAAATCTTTTCTGAACCCTTTCAAGTTTCACAACATCCTTCCAACTTGAATAATTGAGTTCTGTACATCCATAGGTATAGTGTTTTCTGATCTAAAATTGACTCTAATATTGCCAATTCTGCCTCGTTGTGTCATTCAATTAAATTGCTCTCCCATTGGGTGCTTGTATCTTCAGTTGTCAAGACCCCAAGCTCTGGAATTCCATTCTTGTATTCCTGCCTCTCCATCTATCTCTCCGTCTCCTCCGTTAAGTCACTTTTTGAAACCAACCTCTTCAACTAGTTAAAACTGGTGTTTTAATCCTCATGTTTTGCAAAATTAAAGATGTTAAATAAATGCCAAGCAGCATCAGTACAGAAGAAACAGAGTTAATGTTACAAGTCATTTGATGAAACATTCACTTTTCCACCTCTCCAGTCTGCCCCGTTGAGTATTTCAGGTATCTTCTGTTTTTATTTCAGGTTTCCAGCACCTGTAGCATTTTACTTCTCTGTTGTTTCTTGCCTGCATGTATTACAACCTGTGTTTTTCCTGCCAGTCTGACAGTTTATATAGCCTAATTTCTCCTGATAAGAAGGCGAACTACGACCTTTAACCTTGGTGGGTTTCCAGAGGCTTGTAGATGATTCGGATATAATCCAACATTATGCTCTCACAATTCCATATTCATATTCTCCACCGAAAACGCACAAGCAACAGAGCACTGAAATGATTAATTAATAAAAGTCAGAACTATTCCATTTTAAAATCAACTTTTATTTGTTACTTTAGAAATTCCTGATGGAATATAGAGGATTTAAACCCAGGTTGGTTTGTGAGAGCTACTTTCAAATTTTGATGGAACTTTGGCAGCCATGCAGTTAGAAAGAGATAATTTGGTGGGAACAAGAAATTCTGATCATTTCTTGAGTAGACAGATAGCTGAGAAAATTGGATTTGGAAATATACATACATACTAAGCAGTAGCTGATCAGAGTTGGTGTATATATGCAACCCAAACAAAACAAAAAATGAGTGTAACAAAAAAAAATTGCTCATGATAGAGATAACTTAACATTCAATCATGCCCTGGTCCTGTTCAACCATAATCTCTCAAACTGCTAAAAGGTGCTGGAGTGTGAGCAATGCAATTGAGTAAACAGTGCTGTCTAGTTCCTTTATATTCTGCTCATGTTTATCCCAGATAATTCTGTTGACTATAATTTGTAAATAATTTTATAAAATATGCCAGATATATAGATATAATTTTACACTGATAGTTGAACACACTAAGATAAATCAGAAAGTTATTGTCCAAAGGATGGCTTCCAAAGATAGTCAGTCTTCATGTTGCTCTGATTGCAGTGATTTATTCATGACCATTGTTCTTTCTTATTGTTCTGTAGTTTTAATCTATGGAGAGCAACTTGAATAGTGCTATACAAAAATCCATAAGCACAACAATTATATCATTCATTGAGGCTGATCTGTGGGAAAACAAAAGAATAAATGCTTAAATCTTTAATGTCCTTCACAACAAATTTAAATTCACAATGGTATATTACAAATTGTGATATGTACACAATTAAAAGTAACATTTTTCTGTACTGGCAATCTTTTCAAAATCAATAACAAATTCATGAATACATTTCTATATTCAAAGAAGTGATTTTGCAACAAATAACAAAATAAAACCTCCTTTGGTCCATTTTGTCTTTATGTCATCTTCTGTCTATTTGAGAATTTATACTTATCTCTATTGTGGTAAGAATGCAAAAATGATAATTTGACAGGGAGCAGAGGAGAGTAGAGAACAACTGGTTTTCAGATTGGATCAAGTTTTATGTGAATGTTCTAAATGGGTCAGTACTGGGAACATTGCTGTCATCATTTGTGATATCTCTTAATGGTTTGGATATGAGTGTACAGGGCATAATTTCAAAATTCGGAAGGGTAGTGAACTATTAAAAGTATAGTGATAGACATCACTAAGATGCAGACTGGCAGAATGGGTTAACATTTGACAAAGGAAATTTGAGAAAGGAAAGTTTGAAAAATGAGAAGAAGCAATTTAAACTCTATAATTCTACTCATTGGTTTACAAGTAGAGCGGCCTGGCAGTATGTGTGCATAAATTATTGAAGTTAACAGGACAAGAGGAAAAAGATTTTTAAAAAAGGGAACCAAGGCTTATATAGAATTTAAGTGTTCAAAGGCAAAATACGTCACAATGGATCCTTCTAGAATTGGAGTGTTGTAACCAAAGCTGGGAATTTTAACAGGTTATGATGGCCTTCGAAAGGGTTCAGCCGAGGATGATTTTCATTGTTGTCGTTTCAGGCTAGAGAATTGCATCTTAAAAACCATAGTTCAAAGTCACTCAAGTTCCTGTATCACTCCGAAAGAAACAGTCGGAGCAAAGTCAGACAAAATCCTTGTTGAAATTCCAGTGTCCTTTGTTCTGGAGTCAAATGAGGTGATAACTTTGGCATTACTGCAACTAAAACCACCTCAAACTTGTGATGCATTGGAACTTCAACTAGCTGAAACATTGATGTACCGCTGATCACATATAACATTGCTGTCCATCAACAAAAATCTGTTGATGTTACCTTGCTAAATAGAGAAACATGAAACAACAGTTCACTTTTTAAAACAAAAAAACTGAATTCCACTGCAAGAATTTTATATAAGATTTGCAAAGAAACATGAATCAACAACAATCACCTTAATAATATTATTGGATTTGTCGAAAGTGTTATTAGGCAAGGCATCAGAATTTGGGGTAGGGTTAATAGGGTGAATGTCCTGAGCCATTTCAGCAATGGGTTGAGAGACAAGAAGGCTAGCAATATGGTAGGTGTAGACTTCAAAGTAGTTTACCCTTATGACAAATTGACAGAAGTAGCAATCTGGGTGTCGATTTGCCAGTTCAGCCATTTGAGCAGCCAATCATTTGCCATTTCCACAGACAATTGCTCTATGTCAGAAAATCCAGGGGGAGATGCCAAGTAAACCCTGGAGGCCTCCCAACAGGTTTTTAGCTGAGAATCTTTTAGATGGGTATTTCCACAGAGGGAGCTCCTCAGGCAGCAACTGACACACAGTGCTTCATTCGCCATGATTGAAATAATCCCCTCGTCACCTACCAGCTCATTCAGCCAGCTGGCTGAGCCACGGCCTGCCACAGTCAAATAAACTAACTAACTAACCAATGGTTTTGCATTCCTTTTACATACAGCTTAAGCGAGATAAGTGTGAGTCCAGGACTACTATTTTGAACTTAAAGAAGGGAATCCATGAGGATGTGAAAACTGAGCTAGCAAAACTGAACTGGCAATTAAAGTTATGGGATAGGTCAATAGAGATACAGTGACAAACATTTAAGGGGATATTCCAGAGAATCACAGAGAGGCTATTTTCCAACAAATAAGAACATTTCTAAGGGACAGGCCTAAGGTTAACTAAAAAAGTCAAAGATGGTATCAAACTCAAAGACATATAATTCTGACTACATGACTACATGGTCAGAGGATTGGACATGGTCTGAAAAACTGCAAAGAATTACTAAAAGGTTAATAAGGAGGGGGAATTAGAATATGACAGAAAGTATGGCAAAAGTATGAAAACAGACGGGAGAAGTTTCTTCAGACATTTTAAAATAAGAGTTCACAAACCAAGTCTTAGTCCAATAGAAAATGTGTCTGGGGAATTAAGACAAAGATAACGGTAAAACAGATGACAGATGAATTGAACAGATTTTTGCGTAGGTCATCACTAGAATTGTAAATCAGGAATTGAAAGAGAAAATTAACTTGAGAAAATTACAATTACTAGGGAAATGGTACTGAGTTAATAGTTAGAACTATGAGTTGACAAGTCCCCAGGTCCTGATGGATTTGATCCTAGTGTCTTAAAAGAAATAGCCAGAAGAATAGTTGATGCATTGGTTTTAATTTTCCAAACTTCAGGGAAAATTCCTTTGGATGGGGAAACAGCTAATGCAATCCCTTTCATCAAAAAGGGAGAGAGGCAGAAATCAGGAAATTATGGGCTGAGCATTTGCCATGGGAAAGATGTTAGAAACTTGGAAATGTTCAATGTAATCAGACAGAGCCAGCATGGCTATGTCAAAGGCAAATCATATTTAACTAATTTTTTAGATTACATTACATTACAGTGTGGAAACAGGCTCTTCGGCCCAACAAGTCCACACCGACCCGCCGAAGCGCAACCCACCCACACCCCTACATTTACCCATTACCTAACACTACGGGCAATTTAGCATGGCCAATTCACTTGACCTGCACATCTTTGGATTGTGGGAGGAAACCGGAGCACCCGGAGGAAACCCACGCAGACACGGGGAGAATGTGCAAACTCCACACAGTCAGTCGCCTGAGGCGGGAATTGAACCCGGGTCTCAGGCGCTGTGAGGCAGCAGTGCCACCGTGCCGCCCACAAATTTATTGGAGTTCTTTTGAAGAAATAACTTGAGCTGTAGATAAAGGGGAACCAGCGGATGAATTTGGTTTAAATTTCCAAAAGCATTTGATAAGGTCCATATTCACGGTCATCAGTGCTAACCACTGTGCCACCGTGCCGCCCACAAATTTATTGGAGTTCTTTTGAAGAAAAACTTGAGCTGTAGATAAAGGGGAACCAGCGGATGAATTTGGTTTAAATTTCCAAAAGCATTTGATAAGGTCCATATTCACGGTCATTGTGGAAAATAAAAGTTCATGGTGTTGGGAATAACATGGGCATGGATAGAAGATTGGCTTGCTAATAGGAAGCAGAGAGTAGGAATAAAGTGGACCTTTTTCAGGCTGATAGGAGGTCACGAATGGAGGGCCACAGGGGTCAGTACTGGACCCTCAACTCTTTCCAAATTATATAAATGATTTGGATGAAGGATCAAAGGTATGAGGGGTAAATTTGCTGATGAAATAAAATGGGTGGGAAAATGAGTTGTGAAGCAGAGTTAAGAGCCTGCAAGAGGGTATAGCTGGGTTAAGTGATCTGGCAAATAGAACACAATGTGAAACATAGGAAATTGTCCATTTTGGCAGAAAAAAAAATGTTGTCTAAATGGTGAAGGGTTGCAGAGCTCTGAGATGCAGGAAACTCTGGGTGTCCCAGTGCATGGATCACAGCAGGTTAGTATGTAGGTACAGCAAGTAATCAGGAAAGTTAATTAAATGGCATGTTAATTGTGAAAGGAATTGAAAGCAAGAGTAGAGAGCTTAAGCTTCAGTTTTACAGAGCATTGGTGAGACCTCATCTGGGATATGATGTACAGCAGTGGTCACTGTACTTATTGAAGGATGTTAATGCCTTGGAAGCAGTTCAGAGAAGGTATAAATTAATAAATTGGCTTATGAAGAAAGGCTGGAAAGGCTAGGCCTGCACCCTTAGGAATTTAGAAGTCAAGGATGAAAATAATAAGATCCTGAGAGAACTTGACAGGGTGGATATTGAAAGGATGTGGAAACTTTGTTTTCTCCCAAAATATTGTGAATTCCCTTCCTAAAAAGGCAGTGGGTGCAGAATCTTTATATATTTTTAATATGGAGATAGATAGAACTTTGATTACCAAGGCAATGACAGATTATTGGGAATATGTGACATTGTGGGATTGAGGTTAAAATCGAATCAGCCATGGAGCAGGCTGGAAGTGCTGAGTAGCTGATCCTTGTTCATACCATCGTAATGCTCAGCTCTGAAGTGCTGCCCCTTGACAATGAGGCCTTGGCACCATCCAGTGCTAGCATAGTTGAGACTGCCAGGTGACTGTTAGGATTGCAGGCTCGTCTCAATTGAATGGCAGCCCTGCAATAGCAGCAGCCAGTTACATTGCCACTGCCAACAAAATAGCGGTCAAGAAACCCACTGCCCTCTGGCGCAGAGTTGGATCATACTTTCAGCCCCCGCAAGAAAGTCTGACCATCCCCTGAAATATTTTTCCAAAGGAATTTGGGACAGTTAAGTGTGTTTCTGGAGGGAGATATCATGAGCAATATTGTAACAAGGTGGCAGGTGTCGTTAAACTATCAAAGGGCATTTTCCTGCTTATAAAGATTTCCATGAAGTTCCAGTTCTCATTTCTTGACATTAGCATTTGTCTTTTCTCCATAAATGTGCGTGTTAAACTGGTGGGTTATTTTAGTTCATAGTCTGGATGAGTTATAGCTGCTGGCTTTGAAGTTGGCAGTGTGCTATTATTTAAGTAAAATCAAAACAGTATCCCCTCCCCCATTCCTTTCAAGAATACATCTCCAATTCAGTGAGAGGCCCTTTCACTGGCTTTAATTAAAGGGACTGGCCTGTTACAGTCATTCCAATACTGTATAACTATGGGCAAGAGTTTTAAAGGAACATTATTAATACTATTATATAAAACCCCCGCGGATAGCAAAAGACCAGCTGTGGTTCTTTACTGCTGGCAATGACAATTGTGTTTTTAACCAATTCACACCCTCACAACTTTCTCTCATGACAAAAAACTATGAGAATCTATATCAGCTGTTGCTGAAGATGTGTCACCCACTTATGAACAAAAAGAGGTATCAAGACAACCAGGGGATAATTGCCTTAATTAGCTAAAGTATAGAGGTAACATAAATTAGCCTGAACTCTGTGCACTTTAATCTTGTTTTCTAACTTACTGTATGCAACTTTATCAAAAGCCTTCTGAAAATCCAAATACACCACATCCACTGGTCCTGCCTTATCTCTTTCTCTCTTGTCCTTGCTTTCTCTCAAGCGTTTCAACACTTGACAGGATAAATGAAGTGCTTCTAACTAAAGATTGCTCTGTCTGTATAGGTACCGCAGTGCACAGTTCCTCATCTATCCTAGTTGTATCCTTACAGAGGGATTAGTCCGTAACTTTATAAAATCAAAATCTGCAAGAAATAGGAACATGAGTAGGCTATTTGGTCCCTTAAGCCTGCTCCAACATTCAACATGACCATGGCTGATCCAACACTCCTCATGTCCAATTTCTTGCTCATTCCCCAGAACCCTCGAATCCTTTACTAATCAAGAATCCATCTCAGCTTTAAATATATACGAAGATTCTGCCACATCAGCTTTCTGTGGCAACGGGTTCTAAAGACTCATAACCCTCGAGAAAAGAAATTCCTCCTCATGTCAGTCTTAAATTCACATCCCTTTATTCTGAGACTATGCTCTATAGTCTGAGACTCTCCCATAAATGGAAGCATCCTCTCAGTGCTTATTCTGTCGAGTCCCTTCAGAGGGACTTTTCAATGAGATCACCTCTCAGTTTTCTGAGCTCTGCTGAGTAGGGTCCCAATCTGTTTAACCTTTGCTCATAACACCATCTCTCCATACTAAGGTATCATCCCAGTGAACCTTCACTGAACTACCTCCAATGACATGGCACCAATCCTTAAATAAGGATTGCTCAGCTTGCTGAAATGATGGCAGATGGAAACAATCTGGATAAATGTGAGGCACTTCATTTGGTACAATAAACAAGGGTAGGGCTTAGGCGAAAATGAGGACTGCAGATGCTGGAGATTAGAGTCAAGATTAGAGTGGTGCTGGAAAAGTACAACAGGTCAGGCAGCATCCAAGGAGCAGGTAAATCGACGTTTCAGGCAGGAGCCCTTCATCAAGAATGAGGCTGGGAGCCTCGGGGGTGGAGAGATAAATGGGAGGGGGTGGGGCTGGAGAGAAGGCAGTTGAGAGTGTAATAGGTGGATGAAGGAAGGGGTAAAGGTGATAGGTCGGAGAGGAGGGTGGAGCGGATAGGTGGGAAGGAAGATTGGCAGGTGGGACAGATCAGGAGGGTGGTGCTGAGCTGGAAGTTTGGAACTGGGGTAAGGTGGGGGAAGGGGAAATGAGGAAACTGGTGAAGTTCACATTGATGCCCTGGGGTTGAAGGGTTCCCAGATGAAAGGTGAGGCATTCTCCCTCCAGGCATTGGGTGGTGAGGGAGTGGCAATGGAGGAGGCCCAGGACCCACATGTCCTTGGCAGAGTGGGAGGGGGAGTTGAAATGTTTAGCCACGGGGTGGACCTGACCAGGTAGTCACAGAGGGAACGGTCTTTGCAGAAAGTGGATAGGTGTGGGGAGGGAAATATATCCCTGGTGGTGAGGGGGTCTGTTTGTAGGTGATGGAAATATCGGCTGATGATGCAGTTTATGCGGAAGTTGGTGGGATGGTAGGTGAGGACCGGGGAACTTGGTCCTTGTTGCGATTGGAGGGATGGGGTTTGAGGTCAGAGCTGCAGGACGTGAATGAGACGTATTGGAGGGCATCTTCAACCACGTGGAAAGGGAAATTACAGTCTTTAAAGAAGGAGGCCATCTGGTGTGTTCTGTGGTGGAACTGGTCCTCCTGGGAGCAGATACAGTGGAGGCAAAGGAATTGGGAATATGGGATAGCATTTTTGCAGGAGGTAGGGTGGGAGAAGGCGTAATCCAGTTTGGTCTGGGAGTCGGTGGGTTTGTAAAAAATGTTGGTGTTGAGTCAGTCGTCATTGATGGAGATGGAGAGGTCCAGGAAGGAGAGGGAGGTGTCCGAGATGGTCTATGTGAATTTAAGGTCAGGGTGGAATGTGTTGGTGAAATTGATGAACTGCTCAACCTCCCTGTGGGAGCACAAGGTGGCGCCGATGCAGTCATCAATGTAGCGGAGGAAGAGGTGGGGAGTAGTGTTGGTGTAACTACGGAAGATGGACTGTTCTATGTAGCTGACAAAGAGATAGACATAGCTGGGGCCTCTGTGAGTGCCCAGGGCTACCCCTTTTGTCTGTAGGAAGTGGGAGGATGCAAAAGAGAAATTGTTGAGGGTGAGGACCAGTTCAGCCAAATGAATAAGAGTGTCAGTGGAAGGGTACTGGTGGGGGCATTGGGAAAGGAAGAAATGGAGGACTTGGAGGCCCTGTCATGATGGATGGAGGTGTAGAGGGATTGGATGTCCATGGTGAAAATGAGTAGTTGGGGGCTGGGGAAATGGAAGTCTTGGACGAGGTGGAGGATGTGGGTGGTATCCCAAATGCATGTAGGGAGTTCCTGGACAAGAGGGGATAGGACAGTATCCTCAGTATAACAGTAGGGCTTATACAATTAATGGTAGGGCCTTGAGTAGTGTTGTAGGACAGAGATGCAGGTACATAATTCATTGAAGTTTGTGTCACAAAGAGACAGGGTGGTTAAAAAGGCATTTGACATACTCACCTTCATTGCTTGGTCCGTTGAGTATAGGAGTTGGGAAGTCACATTGAGGTTGTATAGAACATTGGTGACACCTCTTCTTGAATACTGTGTCCAGTTCTGGTCACCCAGTTATCGGAAGGATATTATCAGCTAGAGAGTGTTCAGAAGAGATTTATCAGCATGCTGCTGGGTATGGAAAGTTTGAGTTATAAAGAAAGGTGGACAGGTTGGGACTTTTTTTCACTGGAATGTAGGAAGTTGAGAGGCAATCTGATAGAAGTGTATAAAATAAGGAGAGGTATAGATAGAATTAATGGTAGTTGTCTTTTCCCAAGGATGGAGAATTTCAAGACTAGGGAGTGCATTTTTAGGGTGAGAGGAGTGAGATTTTAAAAAAGACATCAGGCAACTTTTTTACATGGGGGTGGTTCTTGTATGGAATGAATGTCCTGAGGAAATGGTGGATGTGAGTACAATTACATCATTTAAAAGACATTTGGATAGATACATTAATAGGAAATGTTTGGAGGGATATGGGCCAGGAGCAGGCAGATGGGACTAGTTTAGTTTGGGATTATGTTCAGCATGGACTGGTTGGACCGAAGAGTCTGTTTCGTGCTGTATGACTCTATGCATTCCTTCAACGGCATCGGGGATGGATTGCGTTTTTGTTGTTGTTTAAATAATAGCGCACTGCCAACTTCAAAGTCAGTAGCTTATAACTAATCAAGGCAATGATCTAAAATGACCCTTGAGCTTAACAAACACATTCTTAGAGAAAATGAACAACTTCACATTTACTCACATTATACTCCATTGGCTAATGTTTCACCCATTTTCTCAACCTATCAAAATCTCTCTAGAAAGTGTTTGTATCCCTCTCACAACCTACCTTTTGTTTTTGTGCCATTTGTAAATTTGGCTACTGTACATTTGTTTACTTCCTCTAAGTTATTATTATATGTTGTAAACAGCTGCAATGTCAGCATTAATCTATATGGAATCCCATTAGTCACAAGCTGTCAAGTTGAAAAAGAACTCTTTATCCCCAGTCAGTTAACTCCATGCCAATATACTACCTCCAACTCTGTGGGCTCTTATGACATAACCTTTCATCAGGTACTTTGTCAAACATCTTTTTGAAGTCCCAATACAGCACAACACGGTGGCTCAGTGGTTAGCACTGTTGCCTCACAGCGCTAGGGACCCAGGTTTGATTCCAGCCTCGGGCAACTGTCTGCATGGAGTTTGCACATTCTCCCCGTGTCTGCGTGGGTTTCCTCCCACAGTCCAAAAATGTGCAGGTTAGGTGAATTAAACATGCTAAATTGCCCATAGTGTTCAAGGGTGTGTAAGCTCGGTGCATCATTCAGGGGAAATGTATGGTTAGGGTAGGGGAATAGGTCTGGGTGGAATACTCTTCGGAGGATCGGTGTGAATTTGTTGGGCCAAATGGGCTGCTTCCATACTGTAGGGATTCTATGACATCTTCTGGTTCCACTCTGGTTAAAATTTCCCTGAAAATCTCTAATAAATTTGTCAAATGTGATTTTCCTTTCATGAAGCCATGCTGAATCAGCTTGATCAGATTATGATTTTCAAAACGTTCTGCTATTACTGCCCTATTAATTGGTTCCTATACTTTTTCAACAATAGATATGAAAGTAATCAGCCTAACTTTGTGAGGTATACCAATAAGGATAGAAAAGCTAATAGAGAAATTCAGAGAAATTAATATTGGATACAAATGGAATAATTATGACTCTCAATGCAGGACATATTATTTTTCATTTGATATCAGGCAGCGTACAAACGTTTGAGTGAAATCAATCTTGTGGACAAATTAACAGACGAAGTATGTCAAGTGGTTTTATTGGCTGAGTTTTGAATTCATTTGGAAGAACTGCTTAAATTGGTAAAGGGGAAATCCATTATTTACCAATGCCATTAAGAGTTGATAAGGTCTTTAGAGGCAACAGGTTTCTCAATTCACAAATGGCTAAACATTATAAGCAGGTTGTAACATTTGAGACTGGTCCAGGTCTACAAACGCTTATGTTACTGATACTGTATCATAATCATTAGACAGGGACAGCCAGATATTTGGAGAATAGAGTCAGGAAAGTTGCAATCTTTCATTTTTACTACAAAAATGGGTTTTCCTCTTCCTTCCTGACATCATGCCATTTCATGAGTCGGGAAGGCCTTGGATTCTGATCACATATGTCTCTCCTGAGGTCAGGGTTGCCATTGTGAGTCGTACAGCAAATTTGAACTTGCTCCTTCCAGATTTTGAAGGCTTAAAAACCTTATCCCATTGGGGAGTCTGTAACAATGAGACAGCACCTGCAGGTGAGTCAAAAATATACAGACATGTATTGGGAATGACAAATGTTGCTATTATATGTTGTATTGCATTGCAAATGTCTTTTAACTGCAGTAATTCATCATAGGCCTCTGTGCTGAAAAAGCTATGTTGGCCATTACATTGATTAGTGTTTTCCTAAGAGTTCAGATGCATTACAGTACCATTCCTTGTGTAGAAAGTGACTCAATATATTCAAAATAACAGAACAATATGTTTCCATGATTCCTATTTTGTTTTTGGCTGTCAGTTTAAATGCCAGGAGAACTTTGTCTTCAAATAAAATAGCTCAGCTGTTCCAAATAAGCACATGCTCCACTCCATTGATTGAAATGGAAATGGAATGCCACCTTATCTGAAAAAATGGTGGAATTGCAACAAGCTCCATTGTTTAGATTTACCAGAGTTCTGTTATTATAGTGGAATATAACGTGAATGATTTACTATCTTTCCAATGTTCCAGATCCACTTATCTCAGCAAGTCACTGTGTTCACGGTTCAACTGAAAGTTTTACGTTGTTGTTAAAGAATTAGAGTTCTTTGACGTTGTCCATGTTTGCAACAAATTGACACTTTGACAGCATTTATGTTGTTTTGAATGGCTATTTGAAATGGGAGTTCTTTTCATTATGAAGCATTTGAGTGAAAGCCCTTCTGACTCGTTAAAGTTTATCATTTTACTGTCCATATCAAAGAGATTCTTTACATGCCAATAGTAGATACAGTGATACAAGGAGGGGCTACCCAGTGACTCAGGAGTTATTGGAGGGCATGTAGCAGGGTGATTTAAGGTGGCATAGGTTGTGTAAGGGAATGAGGAGTGAGGTTTATAGGGCATTAAGAATAATATTGAGAGCTCTGCTGCAGTCCTTTAGAGTGAAGGCAGCTTTCTGAATAGTTCAACTCCACATCCAAACTATAATACAGCTCATAAAGCATCAGTTTGCCTTGTCCATGTCTCTCAGAGACAAAGATTTGACAGGAAGTAGATTCAGAGGAGGGCTCAGTTTTTACATAGCCAATGCTTTTCCTTGGCCTTCGAAGAAAATCCAGCTGAACGAGTCCTGAGATGTACATTTAAGGAAAAGTTATGATTCAATAAGTAGATTTATATGAATTATTGAATCGCACATAGCAGAAATGTTCTGGGTGAGATCATTGGTAATGGGAATGTTATAAATTATAAGATAATTAGATACTGGTGCCAAAATGAAGATTGTATTATGTTCAATAAATACACTGTATATTATCAGTCTGAGATTTTGGTCCGAGTGAAATGCTTTTTTTTTTGCCTTTTTTAAAAAAAATGGGATTTCTTTTTATGACTCACTTTTTCCTTTGACAACTCAAAAAAACAGCCATGATATACACACAACAATCCAAGAGTGTTTCCTGCTGTTTATCACACTCTCAATAAATTTTGCATTTATGTAAAACAACAAAAAAAAAGAAAGATCTGGTGAGTCCTGCCAGAAAGATAAATCATACAATTGAATTGAATGAGAAACCTGTTGTCCTGAAGTTATCTGTCACAGAAGTGGAATCTTGGAGCAGAATTTTGAGTATCAGACATTAGATTTTTTCATTTTGTTTTTGAATCAAAGTTACTAGCACAGCAAACTGTCTTTACTTTCAAGTTTCTTCCACATCATAATTAGCAAATGAACACTGAGAAACCTGTCAGTCATTAACAATGTTGGCCCTGTACTTAAATAGCTGCCAGTGGGTTATGTGACTTGGAGATAAAATACTTTTTATTGAAAGGAAAGCTATATGAAGGATTTGTCATGTTCTTTACCTTTTATGAGGAGTTAGCTGTGTTTAGTATGATCACCAGGGTCTTGTTGTTTTAGTTTTTATATTAATTCAGCCCAGAGACAAAAGGGATGTGTGTGTGTATGTGCCAGCACAACTGCATGTGTGTGTGGTCCAACTGGCTGGTTCCAGAGATCAGGCTTTCATCACCACCCCCCACCAATTTCAATGGAAATATCAATCTCATTCCCTCTTAAAATAAACTTGGCTTTGTATCAGGGCCAGTTATTGTGCCAAAGTTTTTCAACTTGAAGCATATAATCAGATCAACAGCCTAAGTAAAACATAGTAGCAATCTCGAATAAGTTACTTAACTAACCTATAAAGTCATTGAATTGCCAAAAGGTAAGATAATCACTGTTGTACCTGTCCTAGGAACTGAAATTAATGAACTAATTACAAATGTTTTCACATATCACGTTATGGAGTTCTAAGCTCTAAATCCAGCCAACCCACTACAGCATCTAAAACTCATTGTATTTTGAGGTATGTGATGGTTTAGAAATGTTACAAATGTGTTTGAAGCAAGCTACATTGTATAATATGAAATGAGTGCTTTCAAGGAACACCTTTTCAGAATAGCTGGTATATTGCAGATTTCAGCTTTGAATCTGTGCAGTGCAAGCCACAAATCAATTTCTTGACCATAAATATACATTCACCCAGTTATGTGTGACTTTTCTTTTAGGAGAACAGCAGCTGGAAAACCAGCTGTTTTAAGTCAAAGTCAAAAATTACTGGCATTGGCAGAATGACCCTGTGTCACCTAACATGTGGTTGCAAGATAATGGCTAAAACAAAGGGCTCGTTTTGGTACCTACACAAGTTTAGAAGTATTTACTGTCAGGTTATTATTCCTGTTTTCTAAAGTAGAATCCCTTTCTGCAACTGAGTCAGTCATGGCCCATTTAGTCGACCAATTGCCTCTAAATCATAAGGTTCTTGGAGAAGTGCAGTTTTACAGATGAAATATTCAACCTCAACCATATCTACTTGCCTGGTGAATGTTAAAGGGAATTATCTCAAACCAAAGCAGGGACATTACCCCATAGAGAACTGACAGATGTTTATTCCTCAGTCAATGGCACACAGCAGCTTATCTGATCATTACTACGATTTCGAATTTGGGGAGTTTAGTGAATGCAGTAGCTGTCATGATCACATTTCAAGAACACTACATTGCTTGTGAAGCACATTGAGGCATCTGCTGGTCACAAAAATTATTATTATATAAATGCAAGTCTTCCTATAACCTCAATGTATTGAAATGAAAATCGGATGTCATGCCTCCAAATTTGATTGATTCTCTTTCATGAGCTGTATAATTGTTTTCTTCCTGTTGCATTCAAAAATCTAGTCTTCCTTTTGCAATGATTTAATCAAGAGAGTATGCCAGGTATCAAAGTAAAAAATGATTGGGGTCAATGAATGGAAAGTTCTTTGACCAATTGAACTCAGCAGTTAGGAAATAGGTAGATAAAGCAGACAATACAGCAAATGACCAGATAGCAAAAAGAAAAGCCCAGCAGAATAGGAAAATAATCGGGCAATCTCTGGTCAATGCTACTCATTTGTGCCAACTGTGAAAGGAATCACCACTTAATTTGGCTTCTACAGCCACAACTGATGATGGTCAATCAAGAAAAGACACACACACTGGTAATAGTCCATCTTTTCAGAGTAGTGCGATCTAACATTCCTGCTTGTTGGAAGTACAGCAGATGATTCTACAGTGAAGCCAATGGTTGTCTCTCATTCAGGGCAATGAAGGGTTAGTCAAGGATTAAGCTATTGTGTGGAGGGCAAACAACAAGGTAAGGGTAACCCAATCAATTTTGACATTGGTCTATATCCTAAATTTGCCTACAGCTTATTGTCAAGGATAATCCTTTTAGTTAATAATTTTACCAAAAAAAACTCTGACCTACCTGGACAATGCTCCTTGGACACCCGATGGCTTTTGAATGGTGTCAGTGAAAATAACAAGGTGATTTACACTACTAACTTCTTGTTTGTTTTTTTTTAATTCTGTGGATCAAGACTTGATTGCAAGGTCCATTATCAATGGAGAATTTTTATCGAGCCATCAATTAAACTGAAGGTGATCATGCTCTTAGCCCAAAGGAGCTTTGAACAAATATAACATTGTTAAGAACATTGATCATCTCTATGGTATGAAATGAGATTACCTCATCCACTACAAATGGTGTGTGATGGAAGTTGTGGTCAGACTGCGTTACAGATGACAGCTCTCTGGGTTAAGCAAATCCAACAGGGGACTGTAGAAATGGACAAGTAAATTGGATGAGCTAAACAATGAGAATGTTACAGAATTGTGTGAGGTTTTTGTAGAGGTTTGTCTACTAAGGAGCTAAGAATAGGGGAATGAAGAGAAGTTGAACAATCAGCAAACATGATCACATGATGATGTCATGAAAAAGCTTCAAGATGCAACAGCCATCCTCTATGATGAAGATCCCAGCACACAGGACAGTTTAAGAGTGAACAGTAAGGCCAGCAATGAAGTCAATTGTCCTACGGAGTTCTCCAGAGAATAGGAAGAAGAAATAGCTGCTAGAAAGATTCATTTAAAATTCTACTGCAAAGAACCTTTCAAAGGATGCTGCAAAGAGTCTCGAAGCTCTCCTCATAGTACCTTTTCCAGTAGCCCTCCAAACGTTCCTCCCAATCTCCAGTAAACCACAACCTCTCGTTCTTGTGTGAGGAGAATGTGAGGCTTCATATTTGGTGAGATCCAAACCTTGTGTTTTCTTAGATTTCCCACATTAGGATTAATTTATTATTGATGTTTTCTAAATTTTCTTAACATTACAATGTAACTGTGGATGTGTGGCATAGAATCTATTTCTGGGTCAAAAGTTCTGGATTTGAATCCCATGCCAGGATTTGTTGGCCATGGACAGTGTGGTCCAACAGGTTTATTATTAGCCTGTAAATCCTTCTAATATGCTTGATGGCAGGTGGCAATAGCAGAGAGATTGCTGGTCAGCTAGCTTGGCCTACTCCAGGAGGTAAACAGCTGCAGTACATTGGGTATATCATGGAAGTCTAGGGTACGACTCTCATAAACAATGACAGGAAAAAAGATTGACAAGCAGAATGTGTATGTTCTGATGGAAGTTGTGAGGCCGACAGTAGTGCAGGTCATGTCAGCGCACCAGTAACCTAAAAGCCTGGTCTAATGAGCTTTTAAGGTTCAGGCTATATAGATGCTAAAAGGGACTGACAATGTAGACATAACACGGACGTTTCTTGTGGTGAGACAATTTTGAGCAAGAGATCCTGGTTTTAGATTAAGAGGTGGCAAATTTAAAACAGACATGAGGAGAAATTACTTCTCTCATAGGACTTTGATCTGTGGAAGTCTCTGCTCCAGATAGTGGTGGAAGTCCAGACATAGGATAACTTTAAGGAGGAGATAGACAGATCTTTAAACAGTGATGGGTTGAAGGGTTGTGGGGAGCTGCAGGAAAGTAGAGTTAAGGTCAAGATGAGATCACATTAGAAGATGGAGCAGGCTTGAGGAGCTGGATTGTCTACTCCCACTCCTAGTTCTTGTGCCCTATAGTTCTGACTGCATGGCAGAGGGTGGAATTTAAATTCAATTAATTAAATCTGGAATTGAAAGCTAGTCTCACCATTTGAAAAACCCATCTGTTGCACTGATCTCCTTTATTTGTGCAGAAAATCTGCCTGCTTTGTCTGGCCTACATGTGATCCAGATTGACATACTTGAGGCGACTCTTGATTGTTCTTTGAAAGGGTGCAGCAAGCCACTCAGTTCAAGAGAATTCAGTGATGGACAAACAAATGCTGGCATTGTCAGCGCCCTCAACATGCCATGAAAATACTTTTTAAAAGTACATTCCAAAAGCCTTGGAATGTTACCTTGCTTATAACATCTCATCTATGTTTTACATCACGTTTCTTTTCTAGTAACCAACTAATGTTGTTAAGTGAAGATTTTTTGTAATATTTTCTTTGACTTCTTTTCTTCTTCTTTCTCTAACTTTTGCTTACACATAGGTTATTGAGAGTATGGAGAAAAGTGTAATTGAAATCACAATCCGATCAGCCATGGTATTATTGAGTGATGGATCAGGCTAGAGAAGCAGAATGGTTTAGTGATGCTCCTAATTCATAGGTTTGTACGTTAGTACGTTCCACTTTTGTTGATGATGTGTACTATGGATATTAGGTTAGTTTTGTATTGGTGACAATTATTGTACAACTCAAGAATGACCAATTTCTACCTGCAAAATACTACATTCTCATCTTTTGTGCTAAAACTTGAGAATGAATTTGCAAATGCACCATGTACTTGATTCTGTCTTTTCCATCAGCTTTAAACAAACATTCTTGCTTATTTGATATTTTGAAAATTCTTTTCTGTTGCTAACAGCAAATTGTAATGTATTGTTAAATGATCCTTACCGTCAAGTGGTTCAAGAGAAACTGATTTCAGTATCGATATCAACTGTTGTTGGATTTGTGCTATAGTCTGAAAGGTATTTTGTATAAAGATGAAATCAGGAGAATAAACTATCTGTTGTAGCTCTGCAGAATGGACAGCCTTGGCTCCAATAACAATGGGCACTATACCAGCTCTCTTTAAAGCATGTGCTGCCTGTCCAACATCATCCCTGGACTTGCCAGCAGTGATCAGCACCAGAATCTGTGTAGCTCCCATATCTTTTCTGCTCCCAGCAGATGCGATAAAGACATTTCCTGTAACATAGTTCAGTGCTGCGCCAGTGTTGAGGACTCTTCCTGTTTTCCGTCTGACCATTGTTGTTGCAGCCAATATTTCATCTTTACTTGCGTAAGTATTAAGTCCAAATTCAGTTTTTGAGTCATGACTATATTGCACCATAGCAACTTGATCTTTGTCAGGGCCAATGTCGAGTTCCTGGATTACTTTAAGCAGAAATGCACGAACTAGGGGAAATGCTTTACCCATTCCAAGTGTGCCATCAATAAGGAAGACAATATCTGTTTGCCTGGCTGCAGGAGCTAAATAGAAATGTAAGGAAAGAGCAGAAAATCATAATTTATATAATACAGCAAAAGATTTTATACTAATATAGCAACTTTAACACCACAAAACATCCCAACGCATTTCACCAGAGCATAACCGGAACAGAAATATATTGAACAAGGTCTTTTTCAAAGGTTCTGTGAGACGTGGAAAGGTCTAGGCAGGAAATTCCAGAGGTTCTGCCTCAATTCCTGGAGGCAAGGCTGAAAATAGAGCAACAAAGGATGTACTCAATGCATAAGGCCAGATTTAGAGAAGCACAGGGCTCTTAGAGGATTCTAGATCTGGAGAAGGTTCCAAATGTGGGGGGAGGGGTATGACATTATAAAGGGATTTCAACAGCAAAGTTAGAATTTTACAGTGAGCATAACTGTGAACAAAGGGTGATGAATTAACTCAAGGTTATAGAGCATGGAGGTTAATTTAATGGTTGCTAAAATTCAAAGCGTTTCTTTTTCTACTCCAACAATTTGCTAATTAGTTTGTTAATTGCCACTACTTGTCACTTCACCATCATACTGAATATACACATAACATAGAGAAGAATAAACCAACTCTTAGAATCTAAACCATTATTATTCAATTACCAGTTAGACAGGTTACCAATGCTGAAAGCTTTCTTCACAAATTTAACATACAATTCCATGTACAGTAGTAAGTTCCTAATACAATGGTAATCTATATGTTTGGATGAAATTGCTGGGGGGACATATTTAGACTCAGGAACTGATTACAAGAGTGCACAGTGAAATGGGAAATATACATTCTTAAATAATTAACTGTTCAATTATTTAATTACAGCTAATAGTAATTAGTAATTTGTGGACGTCTTTCAGTGTTGAAACAAATTTAGAATCATATGGAATCTATTGTGACATTGAGGTTGGTACACTTTCTTGGCTACAAAAACAATGGGCTTTATATTATCCTGATTGTATCAGCTAAACTCCAAGGAAGATTCACTGATTTTCCCAGGAGCGATGAGAGCAAAATTAATGAAGCTGCATCTGTGATCAATATATTTATCATATAGTTCCATGCACCATCTATATTTTGAGATATTCTTGTTATAGTTGCACCTTTTTGAAAACAAAATTGTGTTCAAAGTCCAATCTTCAATTAAGAATATACTAAAACCAAATTCAATTATTGAATTGAAATTATATAATAACACAACAATCTGATCTTTGATCCAACATCGAGTTCTTGAATAATTTGAGTAATTCTTGCTGTTAACTACTTACAGTTGAATTACCATTTATTCTACCTTTTCTATAATTTTTTGTTACTCATTCACAGTGATATTAGCTAGTCCAGCACTTATTGTTCATCCCTGATGGTCCTGGAGAAAGTAGTGGTGTTCTTAAGCCATTTTCATGTTTCTTCACAAGTCCTACAAATGTTTAGTGTTTCTTATTGCAAATGTTTCTAATTGCAAATGTCTGCACAGAATAGACTCGGGCAGCAGGCACTTAAGGTTTATTTAGAAGCAAAAGCAGAAAATGCTCTAAAAGCTCAGGAGAACTGGCAGCATCTGTGGAGAAAAATCAGAGTTAATGTTTTAGGCTGAGTGACCCTTCCTTAGAACTGATGGTAGCCAGGAAAATGTTGGGTTATACACAGAAGATACGGTGGGGGGAAGAGATTAAGGAGTAAACGTTCGATGTGGATAGGGCCCAAAGAGAGGGAGAACAGCCAGACAGACAAAGGGGTGGATATTGGTCTGGCTAGGAAGGTGAATAGTTATTAATGGGGACTGATAGTGGTTAACAATGCATTGTGTGTAATAGCAGACAGTGTGCTAACAAAGCAAGGGGTAAGGACATTGAAGTTCTCAAGCCTCCTGCATATAAATTGATATTTTTCCAGCTACCATTAGTTCTGAGGAAGGGAAACTGGACCCGAAACGTTACCTCTGATTTCTCTCCACAGGTGCTGCCAGACCTACTGAGCTTTTCCAGCAATTTGTTTTCGTTTCTGATTTCCAGCATCCGCAGTTCTTTCAGTTTTTACTTAAGTTTTTTTGCTGACTTCAAGACTTCGGAACAAATCACATCTGGCTTCATTAATAAGTAGTCCCCTTGAAATTCAGCATAATTGCGAGAATTGAAAGGGGCCATTAGAGTCTGACACTCTGCTGGGAAAGGAAGGAGCAGTAAGAGGAGGGGAGGTTCTAAGCTGTATGCTGTATCCAGCCAAGGATGTTGACGGATTAATTTCCCTACATGAAGCTCTCAGGCTAACAAAGTTTGAGACATCTGCACTTCGGTAAGGGTGTCTTCACGGAAATTGCAGCAACAACTGTAATTGCAATGAACTGTGGCAATATACATTCAGGTGCCCGGCAGTTTGGAGCTGAAGATATGCACATCATTTTTTGTAGTATTTCATCCATTGTTGTGTAAGGGAGGTCAATGTGCCCCTCTCTTCTCTGGAAGACAACTAACTAGATTTCACTCTCGCTTATCAGCAGAGAATGCACAGTGTTTCACAAGGAATGCTGATCTCCCCGTGAAGTAGAGTGGCATTGACTACATGCGTATCGCTCTGTAGGCGCTACCTATTAACTTTGTCCTGTGCCAAAATTGGATGTGATTCCACTCCCTCAATCTCCAACTGATTTCTGAGCACAGTCAGTGAATTACGCAGGTCAGTGCCTGGCAGTAGTCATGAAGTCTTCCACACCAGCTCTGTTTGGCCAACCAAGACAAAGCTCAAAGGTGAGTACTGGGTGACAGTCGAGTTGATGACACTCATGGTGATCCTGGTGTGCAATCCATAGTCATGCGTGCATGTCAAAGCATTGGCGCATCCAATCAGCATCTCCGTAATGAGAGATCGCAACACAGCAGGCCGAATAGCAGATGGCACCACCCTTGACATTCCTATAGCACGTTCATAAAGCAATAGAACAGGAAAGAAAAGAGCCTAACAATGCCTCAGAGAAAACGTTCTCTGTCATTCAGCAAATTGAAGAGAACAATGTTGCTCTACAGTAGGCCAATGATTACTGTTGACAGATAACAGTGCTGACAGTCTCGGTTTTTACCCTGCTAAAACAAAGAACCCTGAAGTTAACTGCCTCAAAGGAAAAATGGCTTCCAGGGTTAAACATTCACTGAGAGACAGAAGTGAGCTAAAATATTGATTGCTGAAGGGAAATAAAGTGATTTACAGGCAACAAGGCAGACAACGCTACACCATGAGAAGCACACATTATGTGTCAGGAGGGTATAGTTGAATGTTGCACTGCCACTCTATGAGAGTATGGTGGCCTGCCTAGAAGAGAATACTCTTGATGTTTCAGGGTTTATAAATACCAACAAATGTCCAACTAATCTTGTATAATCTTCTTTCTAGAAGATTAAACATCCTAAGTATTAGAGAAATGCACCGATAAGTAAAGCACAAAACCCAGTTTGTGTACCTTCTTCACTCGTAACCACTGATTCGCCAGCAATTACATTTGACTCTTTAGTTGTTACTGTTGGAGCAGTTAGTATCGACAATGGTGTCATCACCCTTTCCTGTACATGGGGTAGATTTTGGAATTCCTTGACACTGAAAACTAAATTGGGGTCAGTTGCAATTTCTTGTAACTCAGCTGAATCTGCGTGTCGTACTCCAACGGCAAACGTCGTTACGGCAGCTTGCTTTAGTTTATCTGCATATGGTTTAACAGCATCCATTGATGTACCACCAGTGAACAACACCAGAAATTGAGGAACCCCTTGCTCTTTTCTGCTTCCAGCACGACTAGTGAAGTGGTTCCTAAAGACAAAGTCCAGTGCTGTGCCAGTATTGAGCATTGTGCCACCTTTTAACTGGAGTCCTTTGACATGACGCAGAATGTCAGCTTTTGATGAGTAGGTGTTAAGATAGAATTCAGTTTCTGCATTGTGACTGAACTGTGCTAGACCCACTCGCACTCGGTCACTGCCAATATTTAGATTCTCAATTGTATTTCTGATGAAATCATGGACAAGATGTAAATTTGTGTTTCCAACATTCTCTGATCCGTCAATAAGGAACACAATATCTCTCTTGTTCACTTCTTCAGGTGAGACTGAAAAAAAGAATATAAGTGCAATTAGCAGCAAATCATATAAGAACAGATAGCCATTATATACAATGAGTTGAATATTTTGTTCTTATTATGATAGATACATATCACCTCAGGTGCCATTAATTCAACAAATTTTAGGAATTGTGCAATAGACAGAGTGACAATAAATGAAACCATAGAATCACAGAATGCTTGCAGACAGAAGGAGACCATTTGTCCCATCAAGCATGGAGGGTTCCCTTTAACAGCCGTTTTGCCAGATGCCTTACCCAATCTTTTCTCTCTAGTCCTACTTTTACCTTCCTTTGGACAGCCAGTCAATTTCATTTGAAAAGCCATGTTGAATTTGCCTCTGTTATTCTCAAACAATGCATCTGGATCCTAACCACTTGCTGCACAAAACATTTTCCTCAGGTCATCTTTGGTTCTTGAAACCTGAGACTCCTTACTCTCAAATTTTCTGACGCAAGTTTCTCCCTATCTATGTAACTAGATGCCTCACAATTTCAACACCTCAATCATATCATTTCTCAACTTGTTTTTTTTTAAATCCGAATAAAGGACAATCCCAGCTTCTTCAATTTATCTACAAAACCAAAGTCCCTCATTCACGTATCCATTCTCAGAAATCTTATCTGCATGTTCCTTAAAGTCTTTGCATCCTTCTGACAGTGTGGCACTCAGAATTATACACATTACTCTGGCTGAGGTTAGTCAGTAAGCTTCTTTGTAATCTGTACTACTGTTTATAAATCACAGCAACCATACACCATCTTAACATCTTTTTAAAACTTTATTGCCATTTTCAACAATTCTTTAACAGACAGTCTCTGTTCTGGAGCATCCCCTCCTCCCTACCTCTCCTTCGCAATTATATCCTTTAGTTTATAATTCCTTACCCCAGTCATTTCACAACTCTCTGTTAAATTGTATTTGCCACAAGTCTGCCCATTCCACTAGGCTTTTTTTTTGAAGTCTAGAAGTCTATCATTAGCTCCTCACAACTCTCAATTATTTCAAAGTTCTGTTATCTGCAAGTTTTGAAACTGTAACCTGCACATCCAAGCCAAAGTCATGAGTAAATATGATGAAAAGCAGTGCATTGAATACTGACTCTAATGGGAACAACATTGTATTTCCAGCTTGAAAAAAAATTCACCTCCACTCTATCTCTGTAACTCAGACCACTTTGTATGCACATGTAATTTAGCTGACAGTCTATTCTATCAAAAGCTTTTGGAAGTCCACATCAATCACATTATCATCATCTTTGTTCCATTCTTTGTCATTCACAACCTATACGAAATTTGACAATCTATATCTGTCTCTATCATTTCTCATTTGTAAAAGGAAAACTGAAATCGATCAACAAAATTAGATACAGAGCAAGTACTCCAGGAGGGAAACATAGTGGATCAAGGAAACGTGCGTGGACTTTAATTTAAAAGGCTTCCTCAAAAGCTTTTCAATTGGACTCTAACCTATGCAGATCATAGCATACTGGTGTCATGAGAAAAGTGTTGTTGATGTATTTTCAATCTGAAAGAAACCCTTCTCAGATCAGTACATTCATGTTTTGTGAGGTTAATGCTTTCTCATTCCAGCAACTTTGAGATCAAGATAGTCATAACATTATCTTCATAGCATAATTGTAACCATTCCAACTCCCACAAAATAAAATGTTTGCGGCCGATAACCATTTCACTGAATACATTTAACTTAAGATCATTCAGCAAAGATTAGACTTTCACCGTCTCTATCTAAATTGATATTTGAAACCAGTGTGATGACAAGCAAAGACCTTAACTGACAAGATTTGTATAACTGAGCAAGTTAAAGCATTTTTCCAGACATATGAGTGATTTGATAAAACTGAGGATTTAATTAAAGTATTACATAAGCATTTTGGATTCATCTACAGAAAGGAAGTGGATGTTGTAAAATTAACACTAAAAGTGGAAAAGGTGTGAAGGAAAGATTTGCTATCTGAATTAGCATTGCTGAAAATTGGGAAATCATCTGGTCTAGATGGAACACATTCTAAGTTGCTGAAAGATGCAGAATGTAGAAATTTCAGAGCCATCAGCCAAAAACTTGTTCAACATTTGTTGGTGTATGAATAATGTCAGAGGACTGGAGGATTGCAAATGTGATATTATTAATCAAGAAAGAGTCAGGAGAAAAGAGCAGAAACTACAGGCTACTGTCAGCTTAACATTAGTGATGGGGAAATTACCGAAACCATTCTCAAAGACATAATAAACTTTAATTTGAAAAGGCATACATTAGTCAAAGAGATCCAATATGGATTTCCTAAAGACAATTCGGAATTATTTAGTGATTGAATTCTGCAGGAGGTATATAATAATAATGAGATATTTTGGACACATGTCTTTTTAATTCAGGGTAAAATGGCGGAGGTCACATGAACTTTTCTGGGGGCTACTTCATCCAGATAGTTAATTAACAAAGACAGGCTCAGACAGTGTTGCGTGGTGATGCTGTACAGTAATAAAAACTGAAAGAACTGCAGATGCTGTAAATCAGAAACAAAAACAGAAGTTGCTGGAAAAGCTCAGAGGTTCAGGTGGTATCTGTGAAGAGAAATCAGAGTTGACATATTGGGTTTTTCTGAGGAAGGGTAACCGGACCAGAAATGTCAACTCTGATTTAGAGTCATAGAGTCATAGAGATGTACAGCATGGAAACAGACCCTTCAGTCCAACCTGTCCATGCCGACCAGATATCCCAACCCAATCTAGTCCCACCTGCCGGCACCCGGCCCATATCCCTCCGAGCCCTTCCTAGTCATATACCCATCCAAATGCCTCTTAAATGTTGCAATTGTACCAGCCTTCACAACTTCCTCTGGCAGCTCATTCCATACACGTACCACCCTCTGTGTGAAAATGTTGTCCCTTAGGCCTCTTTTACATCTTTCCCCTTTCATCATAAACCTATGCCCTCTAGTTCTGGACTCCCTGACCCCAGGGAAAAGACTTTGCCTATTTATCCTATCCATGCCCCTCATAATTTTGTAAACCTCTATGACGTTACCCCTCAGTCTCCGATGCTCCAGGGAAAACAGCCCCAGCCTGTTCAGCTTCTCCCTGTAGCTCAAATCCTCCAACCCTGGCAACATCCTTGTAAATCTTTTCTGAACCCTTTCAAGTTTCACAACATCTTTCCAATAGGAAGGAGACCAGAATTGCATGCAATATTCCAACAGTGGCCTAACCAATGTCCTATACAGTTGCAACATGACCTCCCAACTCATGTACTTAATACCCTGACCAATAAAGGAAAGCATACCAAACACCTTCTTCACTATTCTATTTACCTGTGACTCCACTTTCAAGGAGGTATGAACCTGCACTCCAAGGTCTCTTTGTTCAGCAACACTCCCTAGGATCTTGCCATTAAGTGTAAAAGTCCTTCTAAGATTTGCTTTCCCAAAATGCAGCACCTTACATTTATCTGAATTAAACTCCATCTGCTACTTCTCAGCCCATTGGCCCATCTGGTCCAGATCCTGTTGTAATCTGAGGTAACCCTCTTCACTGTCTACTACACCTCCAATTTTGGTGGCATCTGCAAACTTACTAACTGTACCTCTTATGCTCGCATCCAAATCACTTATGTAAATGACAAAAAGTAGAGGGCCCTGCACCAATCCTTGTGGCATTCCACTAGTCACAGGCCTCCAGACTGAAAAACAACCCCACCCTCTGTCTTCTACCTTTGAGCCAGTTCTATATCCAAATGGCTAGTTCTCCCTGTATTCCATGAGACCTAACCTTGCTAATCAGTCTCCCATGGGGAACCTTGTCAAATGCTTTACTGAAGTCCATATAGATCAAATCTATTGCTCTGCCCTCATCAATCTTCTTTGTTACTTTTTCAAAAAACTCAATCATGTTTGTGAGACATGATTTCCCACGTGCAAAGCCATGTTGACTATCCATAATCAGTCCTTGCCTTTCCAAATACATGTACATCCTGTCCCTCAGGATTCCCTCCAACAACTTGCCCACCACCGAGGTCAGGCTCACCGGTCTATAGTTCCCTGGCTTGTCTTTACCGCCCTTCTTAAACAGTGGCACCACGTTTGCCAACCTCCAGTCTTCCGGCACCTCACCTGTGACTATCTTTCTTTCCACAGATGCTGCCAGACCTGCTGAGCTTTTCCAGCAACTTCTGTTTTCGATGCTGTCTGGTGTTCAGGTTGAGTTTATTATGCTCGTGTCTGCTTCTCAAACTTCTGGAAAGCTGCTTAAGGTTTTGGGGATCAAGATTAACTAATTGGCATTCCTACCTAGAAACAAATCTAATGTGATGCTCATAGGGATGAATGCAGAGCTGGCCCTTTTTGAGATTAGGTTACAGTATTTCTGAGAATTTCACTGCATATCACAAATAAGCAGCTATTTTTAAGTTGTTAACAAGTTGTCACTGCTTGGCTTAGTGAACTACCATAGCCAGATGTGGGAGAGAAATAATCTCTAGTCAAAGAAATACATCCCACAGGCATCTAAGGCATCCAAGAGATTTATACTTTTGGTCAGAGGGGAAGAATCATCGGGACAGTCTTTACTATGCTCGCGAATTTAGGAAATTCTTTGAAAATCAAGGGAAACACCTGAAGTGAATCATTCACTGAAATGGGGAATCATTAAAAATAACAGAATTAATTTGGCCCCTCAACTGTGCTCTGTCATTCAAATAAGGTCAAGGCTAATCTGACTGTGCTTTAACTGCATTTTCCAGCCAGCTTTTTACCAATAAAAATCTGGCTAACTCAGCCTTGAATACATTCTACAATATTTAGCCTCTACTGTACCACTGTGAAAGACAATGCAAAACACTAGCAAACCATTGGTAGATGGTAGAAACTGTGAACTGTTTGCAATACTGACTGTAAATCTGCAGAGAGAGTGATAAGAAGTCACCATAGGTTACCTCTTTCATTAGAGACAGATGGCTAGTGGTGGTTTAACCTGAGAGTCACAACACCTCAAGCGAGGGGGAGAGGTCGAGAGGGAGAGCCCTTCATTATAAGGGCTGAGCAGGAACTGAACCCATACTGTTAGTGTCACTCTGCAATGCACACCAGCCAACTAAACTGACTGGCCCCACCGAGAGACTGATGCATGATCAATATGAAGGGAGAATGTTCCTTTCCGTAACTTAAAGTATAAGTTGCCTACAGAAAGAAAGGTTGAGTTCATATTGTTCTTAGTCCTTTTTTCTAACAATAAATGTTTTAAAAAGTGATATCTTGAAGTGTCATTCTTCCAAGAATTAACTAGAAATTCATTTTACTTCAAGTTATTGTTTTCTGTGTTGATCATAACGAATATCAAAGAATGTCGATCTTTTAAATTTATTTGTGGAATGTGGGCTGACCAGCATTTATTGCCCGTCCCTAGTTGTCCTTGAGAGTTCCTCAAGGCCATGTCGTGGATGTTTTATACTTTGATATTCAGAAAGCATTTGAACAAGTGTTACACAGGCGATGTGTTAAGTTCAAAGTTCATGAAATTAAGGAGTCCGCTGGGGCATGGATAAAAATTTAGAGCAGTGCCCACGTAGAACATAGAGGTTTAATTATTACAGACGGGGAGGTGGATTGCAGAGTAATTTCCTGAAAGTCATTTGGGTCCATTGCTGTCCTTGATTTTTAAGCACAGCATAGACTTGGGCATAGGGAGCAGAATTACAATACTTCCAGATGATTCAAAAGTTTGCAATGTACTGAATAATTATGAGGATAGTTACAGAATTTGTAATGAAATTGCCAAATATATTCCAGATGCCAATCAGTGTTAAGAAAGTTTAATTCAACCTTTACCTTTATAAAGTGCTTTTCTTATCCTTGTGATCTGCAAAAGTGCTTTGTCACCAATGAAGTATTGTTTGAAGTCTAACTCCTTTTGTAATTTAGGACCCCATCGAGCAGCCATTTGGTACACAGGAAGCTCCCACAAATAGAAATGTGATAATGACCAATCTGCTTTTGTGATGTTGATTGAAATCTAAATCTTGACCTGGACACCAGTAATAACTTCCTTGTTTTTCTTTGAAACAGTTATACCGAGTCTTCTTATGTCTATCTTAGAAAGTGCCTTAGAATGAGAAAGGTTTAACATTTTGCCCCAAGAGACATCACTTTCGACAATGCAGCAGATAATGGCTAGTATCTGGATTTCAGGCGATGCACTTTAGGAGAGCTAATATTGATAATACTAATAATAACTAATGCATCTGTGGAGAGAAACAGTCAATATTTCAGTTGAGGAGATATCAGAAAAGTTGGAAGATTTCTCCCCAAAAAAAAGGTTAAGACTTGGACATTTCCAAAATATTGATCTGTTCAATAGTGTAATAAGAGAGAAATATTTCTCTCCGGTGTGAGGCTTGGAAACAGAAGTCATAAATGTTAAATCTTTGGAAAAAACCTAAAGGAGATATTTCACTGAGAATTATCAAGATGGGAACCATTGTACATGAACAGGTGGTGAAAACTAAATGCACGAATGACTCTTAAAAAAGGAGTTGATAAGGTATTTGAGGAAATTTAACTCAGAGGATTTCAGACAACAAATGGTGAAATGAGACTCAGCATGGCTTGTTCTTTTAAAGTGCCAATACAGGCACACAGGATTTCTGGCTTCACTCAGGGTTTCAGGTTTCTATGAATCTATGGTTTCACAGGTTCAACTTCTATTAACTTAAATTTAGAGTACGTTGTGTAAATTGATGGCACAGATTAAACATAATTGGTCAAATGCTTCTTACCTTCAGTATTAACAGTAGTTATTTCCTCAATTATGAAAACGGTTTTAACTTTAGCTACCAGCTCCTTTTGAATACTTTGTAATTCCTTGAAATCTCCCAGTTTCAAAACAAAATTCGGTTCATAAACGATCTTATGAAGCTCTGCTGTGTTGGCCATCTTGGCTCCAATAGCAATTGGCACGATACCAGCCTGCTTCATTGCATCTGCTGCCTGTCCAACATCATCTTTGGATTTCCCAGCGGTGATGAGCACCAGGATTTGCGTAGCTTCAGCAATGCCTCTGCTCCCTGCGGATGGACTGAAGACATTCCTTGTGACATAGTTCAATGCAGCACCGGTGTTGAGAGGTCTCCCTGTTTTCAGTCTCAGCTTTTGTACTGCATTGAATACCTCATCTTTGGTGGAATGAGTATTGAGGCCAAATTCAACTCTTGAGTCAGAACTGTATTGTACCACAGCAACTTGGTCTTTGTCAGGTCCAATTTCAAGCTCCTGAACTACTTTCTTAACAAAATCACGGACTAGAGGAAAGGATCTTCCCACTCCAGGAGACCCATCAATTAGGAAGACAATATCTCTCTTCCTGGCTGCAGAAATTGAGCAGAGATTTACATAAATATTATTTAGGTAGTTATCTTACAGAGTCAGCTAAGTAATCAGGAATCTGATGTGAACATTAAAGTATACAGTTTTTGAGGAGTACTCTTTAGAGGACCTGTATGCTGGGTTGAGTATTTTGATTGATGAGATTCAAACTGGAGTGCCTGCCCAATTTTGATACATGTGCACCCTCAGGGATCAGTGACGTACCAGCCCTGCTATAGGGCATGGAAAAGCACAGCAAGTCAGGCAGCATCCGAGGAGCAGGGTTCCACAATCCTTGTTCCTGATGAAGGGCTCATGCCCGAAACATTGATTTTCCTGCTCCTCGGATGCTGCCTGCCCTGCTGTGCTTTTCCAGTATCACACTCTTGATTGTGATCTCCAGCATCTGCAGTCTTCACTTTCTCCTGCTATAGGTCATTTCAGCTTATCAACCTCAAGACGTTTCTTTCATCTTGGAGTCCAGCTGAGAGTTCTTTACCTGTGTTCCTACCTCACTGTCGTGGGCAGTGATCATAGGGAAGAAAAATCTATTTGAAATACATGAGCACAAAATTTGTCTCCATAACGCCTTATAGTGTTAAAGCTACAAATGCTTTTGCAGTACCAAAATGGTGTCATGTTGCGTGCACAAACATCGGGCACAGCCCGGTCTGGATTCCATTTTAGTAAGGGCATTAACATTGACATTAGGAATGTCCAGAGCAGACAGATTGTGATGTCAGGCAACATGCAAAGGTGATTTTTGAGACCAGTTATGTTTTTCTCTCCTTAGAGCTCCAGATTTCTCTCTTAACTTCAAACAGCTTCATCTGTGCTCACCAGCAAGAAAAGAGGTCCACACCAACCAGCAGTTTTTTAAAAAAGAGATCGTTAACTACATTCATGTCATTTGCTGATTGAATTTTACGTGCATTTTAAAATTTTGTAGAACTGCTATGAGTTTTCTAACACTGTTTGAAGTTCATAAAGTTGATCTGAGATGGTGATGTATGTGAGGAAGCCTTTGATTGTGACTTCAGTTGATATGCATGAACTGACTCCTTACTTTCAATCATGGGTGCTGTAATGACTATCAGCTTTTGCCTGCACATGAGAGGGAGATTGAGCAGCGACATTTCAGAAGAGGGCATGGAGCTGAGTGAGGAAAAGGAAGGGCAGAAAGCCTCTTAGCAGCAGCCTTTTCTCACCAATGTCTTCAGTCGAGCTTTTCTCTCACTTCAGTCTAAGCAAGGAAGTGCTCAGTAAAATCTGCCATCTCTCACAAGCAAATCTGCAGTGTCAGAGCAGAACAAGTGCAATGCTGTCAAAAATCATTATAGCAATGTATAGGATACAGATACATTGCTAACATCAGCTTGTTTGTATTCCACTATGGCTTAAGAAACATTCGTTACTCCAGGAGAGCTGAGTACATTGTTGTCCTCTCTGAATAGACAAAGCATACATGGGGCTTTTGCAGGATAGTCAGCTTCTACACAGGCCAGGCTTCCATTAAACTTCACACATCCGATTCTTCTTTATGTCACATCTAAATGAAGAGATGTTTCATAGCCACAAAGGGTGCTAATCACACCATGCAAGTCAGTGGCCAATGTCCTGGCAGTGGTCACAATGTCATTGCTCTGCTTTCTGTCTCTTCATATTTGAGGCACCAGGTCAAGTCAGATTGTGGTTGTTGGGTGACAAGGGCTATCTGCTGGCTACCTGGCCAATGACACTGATGTATAACCTAACAACTACATGGTCAGTATATACATAATGAGAGTCAAGCTCCCACATGAAACATCATTGAACAGACCTTCAAAATTCTCAAGTAATACATTCATTGGTTATAGAATTGTGGAACAACTTTGCAGTCCTCAAAGTGTGTGTCAAAAATCACTGTGGTCTACAATATATTACTCGCCACACTGAAGGCACATTTTTGCCAGCAGACATAAAGCAAACAGCATTTTCTAAATCTGCAACTTCTACTATCTAGAATAACACAAGCAGCAGCTTCATGGGAACACCCCCACTTGGAAGATCCCCTCCAAGCCAAATAATATCCTGACTTGGAAATATATCACTTCTCCTTCATTGTCACTGTGTCAAAACCCTGGATCTCCCTCCTTAATAACACTGAGGTATACCTGCTCACAAAACTCACCACCTCAAGGTCAATCAGGAATGGGCAACAAATTCTGGCCTAACCTGTGAGCCCTCCATCCTGTAAAAGGATTTTTAAAAAAGTAGGACTGAATATTATGTGTGTGTTGTGGTTCATAGAGAATATCTGTAGTTGAGTCAAGGTGAAGTGATGAATTAAGCTGTGTGTAAGAGGCAGTTAGTTTCTTTATAGAATATTTATACATTTAAAGAAGCATTCATTGATCATGACCACCTGTGTGGGATCATTAAACTCCTTCATACACTCTATATAGGTGCACCGCTGAAATTGACAGTAGTGGCTGTCTCCTCCCAGTGTCTTTGTAATGTCTAGTTGGAGATCAAGGTATAGGTCAAGGATTTGTCTGTCTTCCTGTCCATCTCTTGTGCCAGAGTCTCTTATGCTCACTCTTTTTGTCCAGCCATATCATTTTCACTTTCCCTGCAGGTAATACAGTCTTCCTCAGCCACTTCCAGCATCGGTTGCAGTCAGGAAGTACTTCATCCTTAAGAGGAAAGCAAAATACTGTGGATGCCAGAAATCTAAGATAATAAAAAGCAAAAATGCTGGAAAAACTAAGCAGGCCAGGTAACATCTGTGAGAAGGGAAACACAGTTAACATTTTGGGTGAACATTCTTTAGATGCTGCTGGAACGGTTATTTCAGCATTTTCTCTTTATACTTCCCTTTAATGGTACAAGCTGCCTTTAAGTTGGACATGCTAACTATGAGTGGTGCTAATCTCACATGAACAAGGGCCCCTGCAGAGCAATGTGTTTAGCACAGGTCTACACAATCATCTTTTTTTTTAAATTTACAAGCAGCCTAAAATCGATCTGTATGATGATGAACATTCCACAGATTAATCATGTGTTGTGACCCTCATGCCATTGTTGGAATTCATCCAAATTTTCTCCCTTTTGGTAACTCTACTGGGAATGCATTGATATCTGCAAAAAAAGGATAAAACTTGATTTGTGTACCTTCTGTTGTAACCACTTTGTCTTCAATAGTTATTGGTTCTTCGATAACAGTTGGAACTGCCAATGTGGTCAGTGGTATTATCATCTGATTCAGTAAGCCTGGCAGAGAGTGGAAATCATTTACACTGAAGATCAAACTTGGGTCAATTGCCATCTCTTCTAACTGGGCTGGGTCTGTGTGCCTGACTCCAACAGCAAAGGTCATTACTGCAGCTCGTTTCAATGCATCTGATGGTGCTTCCACATCATCATCCGATCTTCCACTAGTAACAAGTATCAAAAACTGAGGGATGTTTTCTTTTATTCGACTTCCTGCAGAACTAGTGAAATAGTATTTACTGGCAAAATCCAATGCTGAACCAGTGTTGACCGTTGCCCCCCCTCTCAATGTGAAGCTTCTGATATGAGACAGAAGGTCAGCTTCCGAAGAGTATGTGTTTAGATAGAATTCAGCTTCGGTGTCGTCACTGTACTGTGCCAGACCTACTCGCACCCTGTCACTTCCAATGTCCAAGTTCTGAATTATTCTTGTGATGAAGTTCTTGACGTAAGGTAAATTGGTGTTTCCAACATTGTCTGATCCATCGATCAGGAAGACAACATCTCTCTCACTCATTTCCCTTCGTACAACTGGAAATAAAAATAGACACCAGGTCAGACAAAGTCTCTGAAAAATCTGTTAAAGCTGCCAGATTGTAATGCGATAAGTTCCCACAAAATATTCTAAATTCTACCGGACACTTTAATCAGCTTTGCATTATTTGTGCTTCCCAAGACTCAAGGGAGGCTACACTGTCCAGATATATTTGTCAATTAACAATAATTAATGAAAGGCTACCTCAGTGGAACCTCAAAGGGAATAATTTCAGGATCATTAAATGAGCCAAAAGCAAATTGCAGTGAAGTGAATGAAATTAATGAGAATTGGGCTTCAGTTCATAGTACACTGGTTCCAATGCTAGAAAAGTGGGAGCTGTGCATTTTGGAGACACTTCACCTGAACCATGCTAAGAAACATATACTGGTGAATTGTGTAATGAAGTAGAGGTGCCGGTGTTGGACTGGGATGAAGAAAGTTAAAAATCACACAATATCAGGTTATGGACCAACAGGTTTATTTGGAAGCACTAGCTATTGACTGCTTGCAGCCTGAGTGGTTTTTGAACAAAATAAAATTATCTGCAATTACAATTCTGCAAATGCAAATTCATCCCATAGACGTATGTGTGTGTGTGAGAGAGAGGGTGTGTGTGTTTGTGAGCGTGCACATGTCTGTGTGTGCGCTCATATGAGTGTGAGTGAGTGTGAGATTGTGTGCATGCTTAGTAGAGTGTGTGCATGTGTGTGATGGAGTATAAGCCTGTGAGAAGGTGTGTGCGCGGGTATGAGACTGTGCAGTGTAGTGTGGTCACCTGTAGTGTGACATGAACCCAAGGTCCCGGTTGAGGCCCTCCTCATGGGTACCGAACTTGGCTATCAGCCTCTGCTTTGCCACTTTGTGTTGTTGTGTATCCCGAAGTCCATCTTGGAGGATGCTCACCCGAAGATCCGAGGCTGAATGTCCCTGACCTCTGACGTGTTCTCCGACTGGGAGGGAACATCCATGTCTGGCGATTGTTGTGTGCTGTGCATTCATCCGTTGTCGTAGCATCTGTTTGGTCTTGCCAATGTACCAGCCTCAGGGCATTAGGATGGCCTCAACCGGGACCTTGGGTTCATGTCACACTACAGGTGACTCCACTACACTATACACTCTCTCACACACACACACACACTCTTTTATATACTCATACACTCAACAGATCCTCTCTCATACACACACTCTCTCATATGCATACCCTCACACTCTCTCCCACACACAAACACACACGGTCTCTCTAACTCCCTCACAAGTATGCGCACACACACACATATAAGTCTATGGGGTGAATTTGCATTGGCAGAATTGTAATTGCAGATACATTCTATTTTGTTCAAAGAGCAAACAATCTGTCCGTGTAACATTTATAAATTCCTACTTTGGAAATAGAACCAGTCTGGCTCAAGACTGTGATACAGACAGACTCTAACCTCACATCTCTAATACATTGTCTGAGCTGAGATGCCACTTTATTTTATAAAACCTTAAGTTATCTCGAGAATATGACTGGAATTAAGTTCTGGATTGACATATTAATAAACTGAAACCTTCAACTTATTCTAAAAGATGAAAGACTTAACAGCAATCTAGGTTTGTTTAATATATTGTTTCAGTTGCAGGACACTGAGATCTTTTGCTATAAATTCTATGTCTTATGATCCTGCTCCACAGCTACCTGATGAAGGAGCAGCACTCCAAAAGCTGGGACTTGCAAATAAACCTGTTGGACTATACCTGGTGTTGTGTGATTTTTAACTTTGTATAATGAGGACAGTGGAGAAGGCTTTAAACTATGTTGTGGGAAGGAGGGAGAAAGTGAGAGAAGATGTGATAAAATTAAAGAGAGAATGCAAGAGAGCAAGGAAGCAATGGGAACCGATACCAGCCAATAAGGCTCGGAGTGGTGGAAATAATGCAAAGGAAGAAATAATGGCACTTTATTTGAATTCAGGTATTGTTCACAATGGATAAGATAAATTGTCATTGAGGGTACGTAAATGTGGGATGACCAATATTAGGAACTGAATGGCAAAAAGAGAAAGGAGTTGTGGTTGTGGTGTAAATAATGTATGTGATCACTACATTAGTGGCACACAATCCTAAATAAGAAGATCAAGGTGTAGATTCAATTTGGGTGCAGGTAATAAATAGCAAGATTCAACAAAAAATGGTGTTGTTTAGACCATTAAACAGTTATGGTAATATAAAGCACAGTATAAATCAGGGAATTGGAGGTCCGTACAACAAGATTAATGGAGCAATCATGGAGGTCTTCAATCTGACTAAGTAAATCTAATTCATAATAATGCCATAGAGGACAAGCTGCTAGAATGTATATGTGATGGTTTTCTAGAACAATGTGTTGAGGAAATCTATTAAATATCTAGTATTAATAACTAAGAAGGGGATCGGTAATAATCTTAAAATAGCTTTTCGGAAAGAGTGATAGTAATAAAATAGAAATTTGTACTATATTTGAAAGGGATGTAAATTAACCTGAAAATAGAGTTTCCAATGGAAACAATGGAAGCATTGAAGGTGTGGGAGATGAATGGTCTTTAATGGATTGGGAAATTACATTAAAAGGTATGATAACAGACAGGTAATGATTTGCATTTAAAAAGTAAGCACTTAACCACATTCTATTGAAGCATAAAAATACAGAAGGAAAGCTGATGCGAACATGGCTAACAGGATAAGTTAAAGATTGTCCCATATTAAAGGAAAGCTTATCAAGTTTCCAAATTAAGTAGTCAGTTTGAAAATGGGAGCTTTTAGAATTCAACAAAGGAGGGCCAATAATTTAAAAAGAAAAAAAAATCAATAACAAGGAATTGTGAATTGGACTGTGCAAGTTTTTGTAGATATATAAAAAGGAAAATATGAGCAAGAACAAATGTGGGCAGATGCAGAAGAATCAGTAATGGGGAATAAGGAAATAGTAGATAAACAATACAAAAGCTTTCTGTCTGCCTTTATGGTCAAAGATTATGCCAGGAATACTGCAAAACCTAGGAACAATTGAAAATGAGCAACTGTCATCTCCCACAATTATATAGATTTTGGAATGCTTCCTACAGATTGGAAGGGAGCAAATGTAACCCCACTACTTTACAAGAGAGTGAGGGAGAAAAAAGGGAATGACAGACTAGTGAGCCTGTCATGTGTAGTGGAGACAATGCTAGAACCTATTATAAAGGATGTGAAAACTAGTCACTTGGAAGGTAATGGTAGGATTACAAAAAAATCAACATGGATTTATAAAAGAGAAATAACACGTTTGACAAACCTGTTAGGGATTTTGAAAGAGTAACTGGCAGAATAGATAAGGAGGTGAGCAGTAGAATCGATGTTATGACCAGTGGGGAACTATAAGGCTCAGTAAACATAGGAACATAGAAAATAGGAGCAGAGCAGTATTTCAGTCCCCCAGTTGTTCACAAACTGCATCAATGTTTTGGACATTGTGATGAAATTTAATATTTCAAAATTTTCCTATGACACAACACTGGGCGGGAATATAGTTGTGTAGAGAAAGTAAAAAGGTTCAGGCAGGTTAAGCCAGACCATGTAAGTGAGAAAGAACAAGGTAGATATTGGATAACGTGGAAAAATATAAAGTTATCCTTTTTAATAGAAAAACAGAAATGCAGAGTATTTATTAAATGGTGAGAGTTTGAGAAGTGCTGATGTCCAAAGAGACCTGGGTATCCTTGTTCACAAGTCAGTGAAAGCAAGCATCCAGGTGCAGTAAGAAATTAGGAATGCAAATGGTATATTGGCTAATATTGCAAGAGGAGGTGACTACACAAATAAAGATGTCTTGCTGCAATTATATAAAGTCTTACTGAAACCGATTAGAATATTTTGTACAGTTAAAGTCTTCTTTCCGTTTGAGGATATGCAAGAAACCTTTACCAGAGTGGTCTCTGAGATAAAAGGATTGTCCTACAAGGGGAGTTTTCCTACTTTTCATTCATGGGATGTGGGTGCCACTAGCTAGGCCAGCATTCATTGGCCATCCTTAATTGCCTGTCAGCCAATCCTGGTAAAGGTGGCAGATTCAAAAGGTGTGGTGCTGGAAAAGCACAGCCGGTCAGGCAACATCTGAGGAGCAGGAGAGTTGACGTTTCCAGCATAAGCCCTTCATCAGGAATGTCGTCTCTCCTGCTCCTCGGATGCTGCCTGACCGGCTGTGCTTTTCCAGCACCACATTTTTTGACTTTGATCTCCAGCATCTGCAATCCTCACTTTTTCTCTAAGGATGGGAGATTTCCTTCCCTAAACGATATAGTGAACCATTTAGGTTTCCACAATTATCAACTGTGGTTAACTAGGCTTTTTTATACTATGTATAGTTTAGAAGAATAAGAGGGATCTCATTGAAGCATTAAACCTCTTACAGGCTGAACAGGGCATGTTGCAGGAAGGATGTTTCCCCTGGCTAAGGGGTGGAAAGCCAGAGGGTGCAGTCACAAAATAAACCAGAAGTCTTTCAGGATTGAGATGAGGAGGATATTTTCACTCATACCTAGTTTCCTTTGTCACACTACTATTGGCCATCTTTAACTGTTTAGGCCCGAAGGTCTGTAACTACTTCCGTAAATATCTTTGACACTTGCACTCACTCCCTCTACTTTTAAAATACTCCTGAAATCCTGGCTCATTGATCAAGAAGTTTTTTTTGTTTATTTGTGCTATTATCTCCTTAAATGACCTGGTATCAAATTTTGATTGATATTTCTCCTGTGAAGCACCATGGGACATTTTATGATAGCAACTAAAATATGCTTAATGTTGAAGAATATATTATCTGAATCTAAACCTGTTTCCCAGGTCATTTTTTTAATTGAGCAAGTAAAGAAGCAATGTTTGTTTACTTCTGGAAAATGAAGTCTGGCAAATGACTATTGTGCATATAGCAGAACAATGGAGAAATTGTGACAGCAGCATGGTTAGTTTCAATGAAATATTGGAAAAGAGAACATTTTAGAATATATAATTAAACTTAAAATGAGTGAACATTTCATCAGATGTGGTTATCACGTCCAGTGATCATAAGGTCTGCTTGATGGACTGTAATTCTGAACATTTTATTTATTTATTTTTCTAACTTATTCCCAAGGTATCTTAGTATCTAAGATGGCGTCATAAGTGGAAACTTTGTAAACTTTTCACTGTAATCATAATGACAATAAACCTAATTCTAATTCTATAGTATGAATAAGACAGATGCTTGATTATATAAATAACATTATATAAATAACAACAGAAATTGTGTAATGAGCTTAACTAAAAATGAGACAGAATGTTGGTTGATAAACAAGAAAGAAAAAGTTATATTTGATGGTTGATGCTGAGATTTGGGGTAAATAAGTCAGGCGTCATTGTTAGGTCAACTTTTGATGTCTGGAGGATTTGCACTTGGTCTTTGAAATTACATTATAGAGACTTGTAGCAATACAAAATATGAAAGTGCTGGCAAACACAGAAGCGGAATGCAAAAGACTTGGCGAGGACATGTACTAATTAGAGCATTGGGAGACAGACCACACATATGATCTGGAGAGTTTTACAAAGTACTTGTAACCCTGAAGCAGATCATTCATCCCAAAAGGCAAGATTCACTCCAAGCAAGCCTTTTTCGACTCTTCATCATCGAACCACAGCAATTTAGTCATGTCCTTCATCAAACTCTCCTACTTGCAAGAGTTCATGGCAGCACTATCTGAGGCTTTTATGGACACGGGCAATGGTGCATTAAACCTCATTGTGATCGTCTATGCAAACAGTTTGATTGATAAGGACTATTAAAGTGCAGTCATAGGTTCTTCGACACTAATCTTTATGTTTCTGGCATTAAATTGCATTAGCAATTCGTTATGTGTTATCTTCAGATATGCTTTTCTGATCAGACTTTGACTTGTAACCAGCTTGGGCTTATCTACCACCTATTCCAAAAGCAGTTTTAAAAGACAAAAAAAACTTATTGATCAGTTGCCTCATTCCAGAATCTTTGCCATTTGGCTGTCACTCTGCTTCCCAGTGTCCACTGCACCATGTACTCTTGCTCAAGGAAAATACCAAAGTCATGGGCTGGTAATGGTAGCAAGAAGATTTTAAAATGGATGCTGAAACATGTGTTGAACTAAAAAAAGTTACAAAGTCCATTCTAAATTTTACATGTTCACATTATTCCATCTAAATCTACACTTACTGAGAATGCTAACATGTCACCACACATGTGAAATAGTTATTTAGCAAACTGAGCTTAAGGATTGCTGAAAAAAAACTGTTGATGTCATTCATCCTGCACTGACGAAAGCAGACATAAGAAAGCAAACTTTTAAAAGAAACAACTATTTACACTGCATGAATCACAGGTAGATAGGATAGTGAAGAAGATGTTTGGCCTTTACTGGCCAGTACATTGAATATAGAGGTTGGGAGGTCATGTTGCAGCCGTACAAGACATCCGTTAGGCCACTATTGGAATATTGCATGCAATTCTGGTCTCCCTGAAACTTGAAAGGGTTCAGAAAAGATTTAAAAGGATGTTGCTGGGGTTGGAGGGTTTGAGCTATTGGGAGAGGCTGAATATACTGGGACTACTTTCCCTGGAGTGTGGGAGGCTGAGGGGGTGACCTCATAGAGGTTTATAAAATCATAAGGGATACAGATAGGGAAAATAGACAAGGTCATTTCCCCAGGGTGTTGGAGTCCAAAACTAGAAGGCATAGATTTAAGGTGAGAGGGGAAAGACTGAAAAGGAACCTAAGGGGCAATTTTTTCACATAGAGGTTGGTACGTGTATGAAATGATCTGCTGAAGGAAGTGGTGGAGGCTGTTACAATTACAACATTTAAAAGGCATCTGGATGGGTATATGAATAGGAAGGGTTTAGAGGGATAATGGTCAAACGCTGGCAAATGGAACTAGAGTAATTTAGGATATCTGGTCAGCATGGACAGGTTGGACCGAAGGGTCTGTTACCCCGTGCTATATACCTCTATGTCTCTATAACCCTACGTAAAAAGCAGAAAAATTGTTTGTCGATTTGTAAGTAGAGAAAGACTGATCAAGACATTACCAAGCATCAGTGAATGTTTGACACAGGTTTTAATGTTAGATGTGGTTAGACAAAACTTGCTGAGCAATCCTAGGTACAGTAAGGATTACACTAATAATATATTTAAAGTTATCAATCAGGCTTGCATTGTGGCTTGCTTATATTTGTTAAACGCTGTGTATATTGATATTTAGGGATCTCTCCCTTAAAACAAAACTTTTCTTTTTGAATTTGCAGAAATATTGGAACAATATTTCTTTGGTGAATTCTCCACAGCAACACAGTAATCATAGTGAGCTTGCAAAGAAATCAGCAGTATCTTCTGTCTGCAGTATAAATGGTCATTTCTGTTGAAATTATATTTGTTCTTGCATCTATCCTGATGAGTGCAAGATGAAAAGCATCAGTACCAATACTCAAAGGAAATTGTTGCAAAGTCTCTGATTTGTTAGCAGTATAAGTAAAAAACAATTTGGATCACCCTGCATTAACATTCTTCATAAATAATTTACTTTATTTGCAAGTTATAAATCTGTAATCTTGTTTACCTCTTTCAATATTAATTACTCCCATTCAGTAAGTTTTTTTAAACATATATGAAGTCAGTAAGCAAGTTAACAAGGGCTTTACCTTCAGTGGGAACTGTTGGTTCCACAACCACAAACACTGCTCTAACTTTAGACAATAACTCTTGTTGAATAGTTGGCAATTCTTGGAAGTCTCCCAGTCTGAAAGCAGAGTCAGGATTAGACACTATCTGTTGAAGTTCTGCTGTATCTGCATTCTTGGCTCCAATAGCAATGGGCACGATACCAGCCTTTTTCATTGCATCCGCTGCCTGTCCAACATCATCGCTGGATTTCTCAACAGTGATGAGCACCAGGATTTGTGAAGCTCCATCAGCTCCTCTGCTCCCTGCAGATGGACTGAAGACATTCCTTGTGACATAGTCCAGGGCAGCACCGGTATTGAGGGGTCTCCCTGGTTTCAATCTCAGCTTTTTAATTGCATCTGAAACTGTATCTCTAGTTGAATGAGTGGTGAGGTCAAATTCAAGTTTTGGGTCAAAACTGTATTGTACCACAGCCACTTGATCTTTCTCAGGTCCAATATTGAGCTCCTGGATTATTTTCTTCAGAAACTCTCGGACTTGAACAAATGATCTTCCCATCCCAGACGATCCAGCAATTAGGAAGACGATATCTCTTTTTCTGACTGCAGGAACTAAACATTAATATACAACATCAAAATATTAAAACAATTCATGGAAAATAAATCTGTGATTTTTGGAATAGAATTAGGATCATTATAATAATCTGAAGGAAAGATTTCAGTTTGCTATTATCACTCTGTCTAATCTTGGTTGTGTCTCGGTTCTTCCATTAAAGAAACATTAATATTTTCTATTTGGAAATACCTCAAGTGAGTTCAACAAAATTGGATCAATGCATCTTTAGGGTATTGTTAGAAATGATACAATTTTTTTTTGTCCTTTCCTGTTAAAGTTTTGTTTATTAAGATGCAAGATTGGGATCACGGGAGATGAAATGCTTCCCTACTTTTGCCAGATTAAGTATGAATTTCTTTTTTTAGGTTGAGCTCACTTGTATGATTACACTTGGAGTCGACAGCACTTCTCTAGAGGGAGTCTCATTTCAAACACAATTTGAGTAATTGATTACTGCTTTTGATTAAATTCATTGTCACTGAGATTAAGGTATCATGGTAATAATGTTTAAAAACTTGTAGCAAATTTTGAAAACAGGATTTGCTGAATTGAAGGGAGAGAGCATGTTTAGTTGCAATGGAGAATCTGTATTTAAAGTGTCAACAGTGATTAAAAATTTGTTATGAAATCAAGATATGGCAAGACTAGATTTGCTTTTTAGTATCTCTAATCAGTGGTCTCTTAACAGGCAGTATTGGGGAGGTGACGGGCAGTGAATGATGCTTCAGTAATCCCATAAATAGCAAAAGAATGCTGGAACTGGCAAATCAAGGTTCACCGACGTATTCAGCAAGTCCTCACATTTTAATCTTGTAAGTGGACGGGAATTCCAACTAGGTATCAGAAATCTCCACATATATTCACAGAGTGACATGATCTTTCATTCTATTATACTTTATCCCACTGCTTAAACCAAAAGTTAATAGTAAGAAAAGTCTGATGCTCAGCCTGCATCTGAACATATGATCATCATGGAATTACCTGTTGATAGCTAAATGAAATTAAACGTTGAATCACTCAATTTCCCTTATTAAATTTGCAATCTATCTGTAAAGTTTAATAAAATGTTACCCACAATCAGCAAGAAGCTGCCACAGAATGCGGAGTGGAAAAAGAAATGCCAAAATAATGGGAATAATAGTCACAATGTTTATACAGCACTACCACAAGTAACACATTGCAGATTTGCAGGCTGCATATCAAGCTGCCATCTGAATGAATTTTCTTATTTGATTTGGTTTACAGGTGGTATGGTAGCTCAGTGTTAGCAGTGCTACCTTACAACACTAGGGACTCAGGTTCAATTCCTGTAATTGTCTGTGAGAAGTTTGTACATTCTCCCCATGTCTGCATGGGGTGCTCCAGTTTCCTCGCTCAGTCCAACGATGCGGATGTTAGGTGGATTGGCCATGCTAAAATTTCCCTGTAGTGTCAAAGGATGTGCAGGATTACCCATGGAAACATGCAGGGTTATGAGAACAGGGTAGTGGGCTGTAACTGGGTGGGATGCTCTTCAGAGGGTTGGTGCAAACCCGATGGGTTGAATGGCCTCTTTTCACACTGTGGGGATTCTATGATAGTGAAGTCTATCATGTGGGAGACAAGTCCCAATCACCACCCCTCACTTTATGAGCGTTTTGAACAAGTACTTCATTAAAAGCAGTTTTATACGACTGGTACATGTCCAATAAGAAACAAATTGAGGGGATTGTCAATACAACTTGCTTCTTTCCCTTTAATAGTCTTAGTAATTCCTAATTCTTGTTAACTGGATTCCTCTGAGTGGATGAGAATCTCGCCTGAAACTTACTCCTTACCCTCTTTTGACTCCAATTTCCTGGAATCCACAATAACATTCCAAGCCTCTTTCTTAACTCACACAGCAAACCTATGGAGACATTTTTCTGAACAGTAAGAACATCCTTTGGATTTCAAGAGCATATCTATCTACAGGGTAATTTTTAATCTTTGTGGTTGGTTTCGCATATATGAGATTTCTGATTAGTTCAAGAAAAGAACTATTTCCAGAATTTAGAAATGATGACAATTTTCCTGTTACGATTTCCACAAATTCCGTACTAACAAACATGCAAAATGGAGGACATTTATGATCTAATTTTCATAACATCTGTTGATATTTCCTCAGCTTTCATTCCCTAAACTGCACCACAATATTTTCAGTCTTCCACTTTCAAACGTTGCCTTATTCAATCCCTGTTTTTGGACCACTTTGTGGACCAGACATATTGCATTTAGACTCATGGCAATGTGTTGGTAATATTAAAGATTTCCATGTAAGTTGATGGATATGTCAACCTTAAAAGTAATACAATGAGCTCTTAACAACAAAACATTTTAGTTAGATACCTTCTGTAGGTGTAACAGTTGGTTGTCGAATGTCTACTTTTAGCTCATCGATAATTATTTGTGGAACACGCAGCCTTTGTAGTTGGGGCAATATTTTTTCTTCCACGTCTGATAGTGAATAGAAATCCCTTAGATTGTAAACCAAACTGGGTTCAAATGCCATTTCTTTTAGTTGAGCTGTGTCCGTATTTCTGACTCCAATGGCAAAGGTCATTATAGCAGCTTGTTTCAATGCAGTTGCAGATGCTTTGATATCATCCCCAGACTTCCCACCAGTGATCAGCACTAAAAACTGAGGAACACCCTCCTCTTTCCTGCTGCCTGAAGACTTGGTAAAGTGGTATTTGAGGACAAAGTCCAATGCTTTGCCAGTGTTGGCTGTCCTGGCACCTTTAAATCTGAGCATTCTCAGTAGAGACAGCAGTTCATCCTTTCTTGTGTAAGTGTTAAGGTAAAACTCAGTTTCAGGATTATTACTGTACAGTACCAACCCAGCTTGCACTCTGTCACGTCCAATGTCCAGGTTCTCAATTATTCTTATGATAAAGTCACGCACATATGGTAGATTTGAATTCCCAATATTATCGGATTCATCAATCAGAAACACAATATCTTTCTTGTTCTCAGCTTCGGGTGTAACTAGAAAAAAATACAAATAATAAACCAAGGAATATGATTACTTACTAAGAAAATTATCGGAATTAGATCAGAGATATGGAATAATGCAGAGGATTCTTGCACCAGTTTTAAGGCTGTTGCTGTCAGAAAAAAAGTATAAAGACAACAGTCAAAATGATCAATAGTCAGTCAATAGTCGGGCAATGGCAAAATTCAGCTAAACAGAAGAGAGTGAGAGTGAAGGATTGAAATACGTAAGCAAAATTGTTCAAACATAATGTTTTAATTCTGTTATTGCAAATGCAAAAGGTAAGGAGGAGTATTTGATAAGTTCAATTTGTTTTTGCATGAGTCTTCAGAAACAAAGGTTGTAGCCAAAGTTTTGCTTCAGATAATCTATGTGCAGGTTGTGAGGAATGGGAGGCTCTACTTTGCTTAAGATTTAACTATCATTGCATTTTGTCCTTTCAAATGCTTTTTTCACAAGATCTACTTTTCTGTCCACAGGAGTTTCAGGTCATTCTGTCATTTACATCAATGCCAGATGTCCTCTTAATCAAAAATAAAACAAAGAACTTCGGATGCTGGAAATCTCAAATAAAAACAGAAATTCCTGGAGAAACTCAGCAGGTCTGGCAACATCTGTGGAGAGAAAGCAGACTGAATGCTTCAAGTCTAGTGACCATTCAGAACTACAGATTTACCAGGATGTTGCCTGGGCTGGAGAATTTCAGTTATGAAGAGAGATAGGATAGCCTGGATAGGACAGTCTACTTAGAAGAAAAGATTAGGTAGAAAGGAAGAAACTTTCCCTCTTGATTGTGTGAATTCAATGATCAGGAGGCACTAGTTTAAGATAAAGGCAGATTGTTTAGAGGAGATGAGAGGAAACTTGTTTTTCACTCAGGGTGGTGGGAATATGGAACTCACTGCCTACTAGAGTGGAAGAGACAAAAACACTTATGACATTTAACAAGTATTTAGATGTTCACTCGATGCTACGGAATACAAGGCTATGTGCCAAATGTTGGAAAGTGAGGATGGAAGAGTTAGGTGTTTGTTTTTGACAGATGGGGAAGTGTTGGGCTGAAGACCCTTTTTCTGTGTTGTATTTTTCTCTGACTCTATGACTATGATCGGAACCTCCTGTCAGCAATGCAGAATTCTTTCAGTATGGACAAAACAAAACAAGGAGAGCGATGGCAAGTGGCAATTCTTGAAAAATGCTGCTCCTTAACTTAAACGTGGGCCACATTAACCAATATCAATTATCCAGGAACCCATATGAAATAAAATGAATGACTGTTTCTTTCATATACAGAGGAACCTCGATTATCCGAAGGACATGGGCGGGGAGTATTTTGTTCAGTTAATCGAATTCTGGATAATCAAATGCCGGATAACATAGTTTAGCCAAGCTTAGGGACCTTGTAATCTTGCTGGATAATTCAATATTCAAATAATGGAATGCCAGATAATTGAGGTTCCTCTGTAGTTGTTTCATGACCCCATTGATAGACTGTCAAGCAAAGTACTGAGAATGACAAATTACAAGTTGCTCTGTTCATACCATCCAACGTTCTTTGTGAGATTCACTTAGCTCAATAGAAACAACTTGTTTAACTAACTTCATTGAATTTTTGAGAAACTAAAATGTTTGATGAGGGTCATGTGATTTATGTGTTACGTATCAACTTTTCAAAAAACATTTCATTGTACATAATAGACTTGTCATCAATGTCAAAGCCACTGGGATAAAAGCGATAATGGCAGCTATGTTGGTTGAGTATCAAAAAAACAAAATATTCGAGTAAACTGTTTTCATACTGAAGGAAAGGTCTCCAAAGGTTAGTGCAAATGACTTGTGCGTACAGAGCACAATTTCAAACTCTGCTGATGAAAGAGAATTTATAAGATTTGTAAATTGTGAGAAGGATGTTGATAGAATTCAAGAGAATATTTACAGGCTGGTGGAATGGTTAGACACATGAAAAATGCACATTGATGCAGAGAAGTATGAAGTAGTACACTTTGGTAAGAAAAATAAATGTGGATACAATTCTGATTGGTTATTACACCAATCGTACCAGAAGAGAGCAGAAGAGAGCAAATGAGGAGGAAGGCAGAGAGGAGACAGGTGCAAGAGACCCCGGGAGAAGTACCTGTCAGGAACAAGTTGAAGCTTTTGGAAGCAGAGACTAATGACACTGCCAGTTCGCAAGGCGGCCAAGTTTGTCAATCAAAAGTTGCCGCAGAGGCAGAGTGGAAGAGTCGGACATCACACAGAGCCGTGGTAATAGGGGACTCCATCGTGAGAGGAACTGACCGGGGTTTTGTGGCAGCAGACGGGATTTAAGGATGGTGTGTTGCCTTCCTGGTGC